>NC_134546.1:69852738-70155715 GCF_050624435.1 Tenrec ecaudatus | reverse complement strand
AATTCTGTGTTACCTTTGCCCTCAGCAAGCACCTCAGCTGGCTGTGGTTTTTTTTGCCTGGTAGAGTGACCCAGGTCTTCATTCCTGAGGGGTCTGGGTCATTATAAGTCCTGTCAGGATTTGGTTGCTGTAATTTACAATTTACTTTAATCACAGGGCATGGTAGCACTAAGAGTCGGCCTATGGGATCTCCTGGATTCCAGACATATTCTTCTTTACCTCCATTATGTAACACCAGTCCAATTTCTCCTTGGTAATCAGGATCAATCACACCACTTAGTACAGTGACAGCCTTCCTGACCTGTTGATTCAAAGGACTGAGAAGCCCAAAGTGGGTAGGGGACATTATCAGCTGTCAGTTCAGTGAAATCCATGCTGTGTTTCCAGGTGGGAGAGTTCCTTCCCTCGGGACCAGGACCTCCAGGCCTGAGGAACACAGGGTGCTGGGACAGGAAGCAAAAATGCTGCAAGTGGATCACTAGGAGTAATAGTGAGTGGTACCATTCCAGCTTTCACCCTTTGGTTCTTGGACCCATGAATTCTGGCTATTGGAGACACAGCACCATATATTGACCGCTGGTGTAGAGCATGTACTAAGATTGACTTAGTACATTAATATCTTACTTGATCTATTAAGATATATATCATTCTAGCAGATCTGTGATTTACATTGTCAGTGAACATTATTATAAATTTTGCCTGCTGACCAACCCCATTGTTTGTGTAAATAGCTTCCAGTCATGTAAGGATTAATTCTGTACAGGTGAATAACTCAGCTATTGTAATGTGCAGTTAGGCTACACTGGTCCAATACCAATCCCTCAAGAATGTCTTAAAAATTGGTGTTAGGCTCTAATCAATGACACTTATTAATGGAAGATTCTTATGCTCCAAGGTGATGATCAATAAGATTCTCCACCATTAATTCACAAAGAGGTCTCTAAGGGGAACCAAAGGCAGATTAAAAAAAACAATGTCATTCCTCTTCAATTCTTACTTCCTAGCATAGTAAACCATATGACTGCATGATTCAAAATGGCCCGTGCAAATCCATTTTTAATGACTTCAAATTTTCCAAGACTCATATTTTGTACATGCCACATCATGATTAATGGATGTTTCAATGGTTTCTTCTCAGTTTGAGTTATGCCATATTACCCAAGGAAGGTCACGAAAAGACTTGCTTCATCTCAATCAGTGGTTCTCAACCTTTCTAATGTCGTGACCCTTAACACAGTCCCTGATGTGGTGCTGAATCCCCCAACCATAAAATGAATTTCATTGCTACTTCATAACTGTAATTTTGCTAGTTATGAATTGGGCAACCCTTGTAAAAGGGTTACTTAATCCCCGTGAAAGGGTCATTTGACCCCCCAAACGGGTCGCGACCCACAGGTTGAGAACTGCTGACTAGATTATTAAGGTCAACTCTACTTAGAATATTGGAAGTGACCTGTAAGAAGAATAAACCATATCCATCTTGGAGGAAGAACAGCCAGAATACTCCTAAGACATGAGGATGATAAGCCTTAGTCTCACGTATTTAGACATGTCATCAGGAAAGACCAGATACTGGAAAAGGTTATCACACTAGGTAAAATGGAGGATCATTGAAAAGAGGAAGATCCTGCATAACAGTGGCTGTCATGTGGGCTCAAACACAAGTGTAGGGATGGCCCAGAAATGACCAGTGTTTTGTACACAGGGTGACTATGAGTTGGCGCCAACTTGAGGATCTCTGAGGACCTATTTTTTTGAGGTGTCAACTCTTCCCTAATCCTAGTTTGAGTGTCGTCCTACCTGAGGGATCATCTTCTGGCACTGCATCCGATGATGATCTGCTGCTATTCATACTGTTTTCAGTAGCTAATGTTTCAGAGGTGGTCTGCCTCTCAACCTTAGTCTGTGTGAGTCTGAAAACTCTGAATCCTGACTACCATGGGTGGTATTTGAAAAAGCAGCTGGCATAGCTTCCAGCATGACACAAGCCACCACAATCTGACTAACTGACAGATGAACAGTGACATCCACTCTGATTGTGTATAGACCCAAAAGACTTGAAAGCAGATCCTCAAAGAGGGACGGGCATACCATTGTTCATGGCAGGAATGTCAGCAATAACCAAACAGCTCCAATAAGATAAATGTTTGTCCACAGATGAACAT
This sequence comes from Tenrec ecaudatus, assembly GCF_050624435.1. NCBI lineage: Eukaryota > Metazoa > Chordata > Mammalia > Afrosoricida > Tenrecidae > Tenrec > Tenrec ecaudatus. Next base: position 70,153,550 of record NC_134546.1, on the reverse strand, counting down.
GCAAACAAAATGTAAATACAAGTACTGCTGTGCCAGTAGAAGAAATGAAATCTGGATACAGTAAGGGCAGAGCTTGAAGACATGCTGAATGAAACAAGCCAATCACAAAAGGACACATATTGTATGACTTCACATATATAAAAAGACAAGGAAAGGCAAATGTTTAGATATCAAAGTTTATTAATAGTTACTAGGATCAGGCTAGAGAAAGTGGGGGGTGGAGGGAAGGGGTGATGGAAAAACTACATGGATCATAGAATGTTAGCTTGCAAACAGATTCTTGTAATTGCTGTCAATAAGGCTAAAACCTGGAAAAATAAACAGGCAAACGTTGTGTGATGGAGGTACAAGGGGACTTCAAGAAGTTTGTGGGAAACTTCCATTATTTTCAATTTTATTTACAGTCATCGCTGGGGCTATTGTTTGCTGCTGATTTGTTTGCTGGCCTGCTCTTGTACTGCCTGACCAGGATCAGTACCTTGCTGAAAGCTGGAATAACATGGTCCACTGGGGTGACCAGTGTTCCCCAGGCCCCATGCTCACTCAAAGCAGAGCTACCAACACCTGTAGTTGTCCAGGAGCCAGCAAAGGCCCCCCACACTCCCTACCCCCGAAACTCCACACCCCCTTGCAGCCAGCCCCACCTTGCAGGAATGACAGGTAATTGGGAAGCATGGCTACGGTAGGGTCTTCATTGTTCTCAATTTTCTCCAGGTCGCAGTCCAGCTGCTTCGTCATTTGGGAGAGCTTGCTGCAACATGGAGGGAAAAGACCCAGCCAGTCAACTTAGCAAGTTATTCCTGGGGCCCTTCCTCAGGTAAGCAATGCAAATGCCTGCATAAGATGCCCACATCCTGCCTCCTGATCCACAGCCTGGTCTCCAAGCTTGACTCCATCATCTTCCCCTCCTAAAACTGTCCCCTCGGTCCCATCTGTTCTGATGCCCACATCACAAAGTTGAATGTCTGCTGCATTCTTTCACCCTATATGCTACCAAATCCTGCCAGCACTTCCCACCATCTGCCCCCAACCCAAAATGGCCCCAATATCTCCCATCAGCCCCCACTCCTTTCCCTTGGCCATGGCCACACCACATTCTTGAACTATCCCAACAACCTCTTACCTGCTCTGGCTGTATCCACACTGCACCCTTTCTCCAAGTCCCTATACCAGGCTCCACACTGAAGCCCCAGTGACATACCTAGTATTGTCCTGACCATGTCACTGCTCTGCTAAACTCCTTCCAAAGGTTCTCTTCCCTCATCAGGAGGCCTGATATGAGTTCTTGGAACAGGGAAAGTGGGACCAGACTTCAACCCAGTGTCGCAAGGAGTTCTTGGAGCCCGGTTAGCACCAGGACCTGGCTGGCCTGTGTCCAGCTCCTTCTTCTTGTCCTTTCAAATGGCTGTGTCCCTGAGGCATCTGAAAGGGAGGACAGGCCCCAGCAACGTTCCTGCACCTTCACCCTCAGCTGTAAGTGTCCCATGACCTTCATTTCCACCCAGCCCAGCATCATTAGGATGTGTGTGCACACCTCTTGGTCCCCGGCGGCACAGATCACAGCAGCAGCCACAGACTGCACGCCAGGCCTGCACTGAGTCACTTAACCCTCAATGCAAACATCAGGCTCACGTTAAAGTCCAACCACTAGAGGCCCAAGGAGGCTCAAAGACTTTCCCAAGGAAATCAGCTAGAGAATAGAAGGCTAGACTTTGATCTGTATCTGTAGAATTCTCACTGTAGGGACCTATCAGCCTACGCAGACATGTTGGAGGGCTTTGGTCTCTACATAGGAGCTGGCATCTTGAAAGTACAGTGTGAACCTTCACGGAATGAACAAGAGCAGGTCTCTGCACATGAATCACCCTCCAAATTCATGCAGGGACTGGAGCAGAACTTCCCCCTGGCCAGGGGGCTGTAGGAAGTCCCATGTGGCGTGGGGATGAGCTTTCCTAGAACCGCTAGATCGGGAGGTGGAGAATTAAGACTACAGTAGAGAGCAGGTGCCCTGGTGTCTGGTGGGTTGCATGCTGGGCTTCTATCCATAAAGCCATCAGCTGGAAACTACTGGCTGGAAAAAGATGAGGCTTTCTATGCCTGTGATGAGTTACAGTCTGGGAAACCCAGAGAAGCAGCTCTACCCTGTCCACAGGGTCACTGGGTCAGAATCTCTGGCAGTGAATTTGGAGGGGAGTGCTGCCTCTTGTCATGTGAGCATGTATTCAGGGAGTGGTATGGGGCACCAGGGCCAGCCCCTCAGTCTCTCACTGGCAGAGCCACGCTGCACCTGGATAATTTCCTTGAGCAACTCTATGGCCTCCTGGATCTGGGTCATGGCTTTGTTAAAGCTGGAACTTTTTCTAAAACCGCTTATTCAAAAACCAAACCCAAAAGAAGCCCCCAAACCAAGCAACACACTCAGAGAATTTTCATTAAAATAGAGATAAAATGACTCCAGGTGGGAATACACTGTTAAAATGGAGTCGGCATAAGTCTAAACATAGGACAAGCTACTAGAAACTTTTCCAGAGGAAACAGAAACAGAAATTTCCCTTTGGGCAACAAGCAGGAGCAGCTGCCACAGTCCCCCACACTAACAGATTTGCAGAAATGTGTATCCAGTTCAACTGCCTGGCTGTCTTTTACTGGCTACTTTCTCTGCATGAAAAGCAATTCATTATTGATGGCAATTTTCTCCTGTCCCTCTTAAAGAAACCTCTCCAGCTGTCTGCCCTCCACAAGGAACGTTTCCTCCAGCTTCTTTTTCCTGTTTAAAAAAAAACCGGAGTTTTGTAAAAATTAAAGAAACAATAGGCACAATTTTTGAAGACTGGATGTGGGACCCAGACATCTTCTGTACTTGAGGGGTCTTGCCATTCTATGGAGATATATACGCTTTCCCAAAGAAAGAGTGGCCTTCACTTTGGCTGAGTTCCTACTCACTGAACCCCATCTTTGTACAGCTGGGCCCATCTCTTTCTCCTTTCACTTGCCACCTGCCAGACTGTTGACTGATAGCCACCACACTGGGTCACCTCCCTTGAGGACCCGAGTCCTGGAAGGACTTAGGCCAGCTACCTGGGAATGCCAATCATGTCTCAATGCGCGTGGGTGCGCTGGAATATCACATCAACACCCTCAAGGCTGGGTGTACTCCCCGCAGACGCCCTACTGGCTGGAAAGGAGCCAGGGTGTTTCCAGACCGGGTTCTCCCCCCGACCCGCTCCTTGAGAAAGTTACTGCACAGGTGACAACACTGGGCAAACCTCAGGAAGAAGCCCTAATGTTCTGTGCACCAGCTGCAGCCACTCGCTTCCTGAATAGCGTTCACTTCTTCATAGCGAGAGAAGAAAGGGACCCAGGGCTCACCTTTGAGCTGAAGATGTTCCAGGAGTCTCGGGGAGGAGGCACCGCTGTATGGAGACAATGTAGGGGGGTTAGGGGAGACCTGCAAAACGACTAATCGGGAACACAGATGCCCAAAGCCAGTCTGGGATCCACCTTTCTCCAACAGGGATTCTCACAAGGAGTCCCAACCAATCCCTAAACAGGGGGATGGGACCAGTCTCTGGGACACCCTCCCACATATCATCATACAAGGGGTGTGGCATGGGGCAAGAGGGGTGGGGAGGGTACTTGCACCCCAGCCAAGCTTATATGTGAGGCAGGGTCACCCCAACTGGTCACCACGTGACCCCAACCTGGTGCGGACTACACAGAACTCAGGCTGCAGGCGCTTCTCTGGCTCCACACTCCATGCACAGCAAGTAGTTACCGCGCTATGACCTTCACTTCCGGCTAGGACACCGCCACTTCCGCCCTGTCTCAGTGGGACCTGGAATAGGAGAAGCATAGTCATGGGTGTGATCGGGAAACACATAAGTGAAAATTCAGTCAGGACTTAGACTTCTTTAAGCATAGCTATTCAGGAAAATATGGATGTGGCAAAGGTTAATATGGATGTGGCAGAGACATCAAAATCAGTAGTTCCTGGTGCTTAAATTCCCACCAACATATTTGAAAGTTTGTTCTTCATAACACTGACCATACAGGAAGGAATTCAGATGAATTGGAAATAATGCAATATATAGGTCTTAGTGGGGGGGGGGGACCCACCAGATTCTTATCCTGACAAATGGTTAGATTATTATCAGATGTATGATCAAAGTCACATACCTCATACAGCACTGAGCTAAAAGCACCAACCTATCTGTAGCATTGAATATACACATCGTAAAAGGTGACGCCTGAGTCACTGTGATAGTGGGTCAGGATGTCATTCTCTTACAACCAGAATCTCACAGCTGTGCTCAGAGCCACATAAAACAATTAACAATATACTTCTACCATATCGACAGTTGTATACAAGACAAACTGAATATTTTCTTCAGCTCCTCGATAGTCAAGTACACTTTAACTTCCATGTGGTGCTTATCCATGTCTGAGACTGAGAAAATCAACCACTGTATCACCTGTCTAGTTTTGCACTATTGTTATAAGGACACTACTTGCTGTGGTAAAGATGAAACATGTTCTATAAAATGTGAAACACAAAAGCCTAAGGAGCTGTTTCTCTGCTCTCTATGGTTCTATGAGTCAGAATTCACACAGCAGCTCTGACTTTATTGTTCTTCTTTTAAATGCATTTTCTTATTCCATATAAGTAAAACCTTAGAGTTTTGTGTATTTGCAAACCAGAGGAAAAAACAAGAGATACATCACTTCAACCATGGTGCTTGGTAAAGTGTAGGGGCAGCAAACAAGAGGAAACTTTTTATATTGACAAAGGTGAGACAACGGGCTCAAATATAAGAACAATTATGAGGATGGCTTAAGGCAAGCCAGTGTTTCTCCCTGTGGTAATAGGGTCACTATGATTTGGAACTAACTTAGTGACAGCTAACAACAACCTCTCTTGTACAGGGACTGTATGTACAATAAGTACTGAAATGTTAGAGTGTTTCTTTTTTAAATAAGCAGTAAAGTAATAATCATTCCAGAATCTTGTTGAAAAAATATAATCATGGTTTTAATATGTATACCTGCAAGATGACTCAATAGTGAAGGACAAAACGAAATAAATGTAGATTTGTACAAGAAACCTTATTTATTATTTTAATGCATGAGAAACTTTAAAAGAAAATTGTATGACTACAGAGAATATGGGGTAAAATTATAAAATACACTCTACAACAGAATGTGTTATACTGGTGTTTTAACAATAAAGGAACATATTTGATGATTACATAGCTCTATTGGTTTAGGAGAGTAATTAGATCATAAATTAGATCAGACCAGTTTATCTTTACAATTGTGGAAATGGGATGGATTGATTCAGAGAGCGCCTATCTCTGACTTTGAGATCATATTTCAATTTGACTAAGTGGGATTATTACCAGGGATACAAGGATGTTTCAATAGTAGAAAAACTCTTAATGTAACCAACCACATAAATACGACAAGTAATAAGAACCATATCATATTAATAGATGCATAAAAGGCATTTGACAATATCTAACACCTATTCCTGATTAACACTCTCAATAACATATTAATAGAAAGGAGAGACCTCAACACATGAAATATATTAAAGGAAACACATTCTGTGTAGGACAATTAGTAGACTGGAACGTGCTCAAAATACACACTTGTTCACATAGAAAGGTTTCATAAAAAGAGCAATACAGAACCCACAGATTGGGGGAAAATCAATTTTAGCGGTGAGGAGAGGGAGAGAGCAGGGGAGAAGAAGACAAATGGACAACTGTGCCATTTTTAGGAATTCCCATCTTGATGCTCACCTGATCATACACAGGGAGCAGAGCCTGAAATCAGTGTCTGAGTTTCAGAGGCGTCCAGGTGAAAAGCAGGAGAGACGTGGTCAGGTGCAGCAGATGGCAGCAGATGCTGTCAAGTCTGTGTCTCTGTGGCCCTAGCTGCTGGGGTGTCTCTTGGGGAAATTCCCACTTGGGAAGCATGCCTTCCACCCACCACTTTTCTTTTTTTCCTTCCACCACTTTTCTTTCAGTTTGTCTTTGTGCCTGGGCTTGTGTAGTGTTGTGATTCAAATACAAAAACTTTTCAAATGCAAGCAGGGCCATCCAAAGTGATCAGGTTTCAGCAGGGCTTCCAGACTAAGAAGAAACTAGTAAGAATGAATTCTTTGCCATTCCAGGCCCAGAACCTCACCTGCAGGCCCCTCCCTGCACGACACCCTCATTACCTCCAGGCCCCGCCCCTTTGCACAGACACCACCCCACCACCTCCCCAGGTGATACAATATCCTGCTGAACCCACTTCCTCTGAGTGAATAGGATCCGAGAGGGCGACCCACGAGTTTCTGCAGGTGAGTGAGTTTCTGTGTTTCTGTGCTGATCCCGGGCGCGGAATCCCCCGCAGGCCTGGCATCCCCAGCTGTGTCCTGGTTCCCGTGGACCTTACACTACCCGCACCCCGTACGACAGTGTTCCAGGTCGCCGCGACCCCCTGGGACATTTCCAGTTAAATCCTTCTTGAATTGGTTGCAGGCTTCTGCCTTCGGGCGCGGGAATACTCTGGCGGCTTTTCCTGCTCAGAGCTCCTCCTGCATCCTCACCCCTCCCTCCAAAAAGGCGCGATTGCCGGTGAGTTTTTTCTTGGGGCCTGTCCCTTTGTGTCAGGTCGTGGGCATTAGAGCATGGGGACCCCAGAGTGGCCTTTACTGAAAGGAGAGGCCAGCCTTGCAGCCATCGGGCCACCCCACTGATGACGGAGGTCTGTATTAGAGCTTAACTTCTCAGCACCTTGTTTTGCAAAAGGGTACCAGAGCAGTGACAGTCCCAAATTCCCGCACAGATTAGGTCCTTGCATAGATTGCAGAGCCCCACATGGAGTGAGCCTCCATTGAATGGTTTCTGCCCAGGAACCAAGGTAGTAGGTAATCTGCTCCTCAGGCTTTGCAGGGTGGCTTAGCTTCACCTCTGCAGGCAGCCCATGGAGAAGCAGTCTCTCTTGGAGGTTTGCCTGAGTGTGTGTCCTTGATAGAGGTCACCAAACTGGAGACAGTCCTTCCAGGGGACTCCTAAGCAGGAGCCATGTCCTATCAGCCTTGCCCTGATTGCATTGGTCAGGAGGCCCTGGACCCATCTTGTAAGCCCGCTATCTAAGGATGGAATGTCTGCCATTGAGATGCATGCTTTTGTGAGTTTCCTTTGCCCTGCCCCTCCCCCACACCCTCTTTAGCTCACATCTCAGTGTGAACCTTGGAAGCCATTTCCACCTCCTGTTGGTGGCTTCCTTCATTCAGGTGATGTGTTTGTGTCCTTGTGCTGTCTTTGCCTCATAAGATTTAATTAGATGTTCTCTTTAAACTATATTTAAAACGGGGTCTCCTTTTTACTCTACTGCATGTTCTTAACCATTTCTGGCCATCAAAAACTAGTTTGTGCTCTGATTTAGAGCAAAAGGAACTCCAATCTCAAATATATTTTACAGAGAACATTTATTAAGTCTTAAAAGAGATGAAGAGAATACAAAGACGCAGGAGATCATAGTGCAGTTCAGGGAAACAGTCAAGTCGGGAATCTAATGAAATAAGATTGCAACAGAGGAAATGGTCATGCGTTTCTGATTGGTGGAGCATCAATACAGCATTGTTATCAGTGGGACTACAAAAGCAGGGACAGGACCGTAACTGAGGCACCTTCATTGCCAGATAGAGCATTTTACAAGATTGTTCTAAGTCCTTCTGACCCAGGCAGTCAGGGCTCAACTGCTAAGGCATGGCTCCTGACTATAGGACACCCTGGATTGCCTGGAGATAGGTGGATGGTGTCCCCTTTCCAAGTTCTGCTGCCTCTGGGCAATTTAATCTATTTCCTTGCTTGATGATCAGAAAGAATTCAATGGAGGCTTAATCTACAGCCATCTATCCTATAGCCGTTTACTCACTGGAGTGCTAAGACTTTAATCTCTATTACAGCTCCTGAGATTTGTGTCTGTGGATGCTGTACATTTCCACTTGGAGTGTGAAGGGTCCCAGGGGGGGGATGTTTCCCCTAATAAGCCTCACCTCAGAGATTGGTTGTGTTGATGGCTCATCTCTCTTTAAACTGTGCTCTTCCACCCCTGCCACCACCCTCTTATGATCCTTCTTGGCTCTTAGAGCTTGCTGGCCCAGATTTAATATCCACTCATATTTTTAATAGGAAATTTTGGCTTCCTTTTACATCCTTTTGATGTGCAGGACCCAGCAATTATTTTACTTACTTATTTTCAAGTCATTTTATGTATTAATCTGGAGAAATAATAGGTCTTCCCCTGTAGTGTTTCAGTTTTGAAAATCCACAGGGCAGTTCTACTCTGTTCTGAGGGTCACTGTGAGTCAGAATTGATGTAAGTTAGTGGCACATGCGGGCAAGGTCAGCACTTTTTGGTAATTTCAGTTATTTTATTTTCACAGTCACATAGAATTGAAATCTATCATTTATCCTACTGTATACAGAAAGCATTTTGAAATATCCTGATGTTTATTAATTAACCAGCTGAATTTAGCTCCTGTATTTTCCAACGAATGCTTAATTGAGTTGGTCCCCATCCTCCCCAACCCCCTCTCCCCACATGATTTATTTTGAAATCATTAATGGTGGACATACATCCACATCCTAATGGCTGCATACTGTGACTGAACGAACCTAAGTCTCATTTGCTAACCTGCTGACACTGGACTCTCTTTATTTCCATTGTTTATGCTTGCTATTTCTGCATTGGTCCCCAGAACCACCAGATTCAAAATGTTAGTGGGCTGCTGCCCATGCCCATGTTGGATACCAGCAGGAAGTTCCCTAGCTGCTCCATCCCCCTTAGTCAGTGTGTACAGTTGTGATCGGAGGAGAAAAGTATTCCCATCCGTTCGTGGTTTCTTGCTGTGTAAACCAGAGTTCGAGTAGTGCGCTTGGGGCCCGATGGATTGAGCGCCAGATGTTTCCTGGCAGCCAGCTCCAGTGAAGCTTTGCATTTGGTCCTTTTCCGTGTGGCCCTGATTAATCTTCAGACCTGGATATAACAGTTTCTTGGAACCGAATTCTAAGTGTGTAATTCTTTTTATCCTTTTGATTTACTTTTTCATATGTTAACTCTTTCTTCAATTTGTTTGCATTTGCTGTTCAAGAACTGAGTCCTATTAATAGCTCCTCCTTTGAAAACTTGTGTCATGATTATTTCTAATACAAGGCAACCTCCAGATATATAACTCTTAAATATAGAAAGATAACATGTTATGTGAAATAAGATACCATTTTCTCTATGCCCCACTGCATGGTAATGCTTGAATGTTCTAGCATTTTATCCACGTGTTCTTGATCAGAGGCTTGTTTTGTCCACTGCGCTACAGTGGATCCTGTGAGTGATGCCACAATACCTTACACTCCTCCTTGGGGTTTCTAGGCTATAATTGTGTGTTACCACATGGCCACCTCATGGAACACAACTGCTTTCATTTCATGGAGCTGCCAGTCCTTTAACCACTGGAGCAGTGGGGCTTCTTCACAGACTAATTTAGTAGGCCACACTGACATATTGTTCATTATAGACATGGTGATTCTTAATGGGAATTATGTTTATTTCTGATTTAGTTATATTTTCAACACAATATCCATGTGCATACAGAGACATGATATACACTCATCATGCTCAATTTCCCCTTTGGTTAGGTGTCATGGAGTTAGTTCCATCTCATGGCTATGTCATGTGTTATAGAGCAGAACAGTTCCATAGTGTTTCTGGAACATCATGTTTGTGGAGGCAGATCTGTTCTTCCACAGTAATGCGGACCCCATCAATGTTTACCCCATCAAGCCTCAGGAGAACTGTCTAGTGCAAGCTGTTTGTGGCACCTAGAAGCATTGATTGTCCCTAGTCCCCAAAACAAACTCATTGCCACACAGTCAATTCTGACTCAGTGTTCCTCCATAGATATCTCACATCACAATCTATACAGAAGCAACCAGCCTCATTTTCCTTTTGCAGATGTCCTGGTGGGGTTGAACTGCCAGCCTGCCGGGTAGCAAATGAAGCCAGAATTCATTCCCCGCCCTCCCCCCCCCGCCCCCAAGGAATGAACCAAATCAAGCATATGCCATCAAACCCACACCAACTCCTGGAGACTCCATGTGAGTCAGAGCACAGGGATGTTGCAGAGGGGCTTCTGTGACTGGTTTCTCAAGTGCATCACCCAGGCTTTCTTCCCTGGAGACTGAGTAGACACAAACTTCCAGCCTTTCCATGAACACCTATCCATGTTAACCATTATCATGCTCAGGGACATCAAAAACTAAGCAAGACATACACGCATGCATGTACACACATGTCAGAACCTATGTAACCTGGCAATCTTTCGAAGAAGGAAAATTCAAAACTATACAATGAGGTTGAGTTTCTAACTATAACATGAGAAACTACACAGTTGAATTTTTAAAATTTTCAGAACACAGAAAAATAAAGTCATTCTGTAAATTTTCAGCTATCAAATTTTTATGTGAATCGTATAGATACACGGTAACCTAACTGGTATCTTTACTACAGCTAGAGAATAAAATTAATATCAGTTTTAATAAATGTATATGAGAGATGTTATATGTAAATAGCTTAATATTCTTTCTGACACTAATGTGATGGGGATCTGCCTTAGGCTGGGTTCTCTAGAAAAATAAAACTATAGACACTGAAATATGCATATGAAAGAGCTTTTCATCAAGAGAACATCCCAGCCCAGTCCAACTGAAGCCCATGGGTCCAATGCTACCTAGAGCCTCCATGACTCAGTGTGTTCAAGTCCCCAAATTTCAGTTTTTGGGTGAGCATCAATCCTTTCTGCTGTCCAGCTTAATATATGTGTGTGTATCACATACATATATGTGTGTCTATATAGTCACTCTAATATTATATGTGCACACGAATGCCTTGGTTTAGTTTATTAATTCATCAGTATATGAGGACCTTCAACACTACAGAAAACTACAGGACTCTAAATCCATGCTTTCATCACAAAATGGGTGGAAACAAATTCCCTGTTTCAGGGTTTTAATCTGAATAAGTTTGCACTCCCTTTTCTGTAAGATAAATGCTATAATTTTGATCATGCTGTATTTCTTTTTTTATTAAATCACTTTATTGGGTCTTGTAAAACTCTTATCATAATCCACACGTCCATCGTGTCAAGCACATTAGTACGTTTGTTGGCATACTCATTCTCAAAGTATTTTCTTTCTACTTGAGCCCTTGCTGTCAGCTTCTCATTTTTATTCCCCCCTCCTCATGAACCCTTGATGATTTGTAAAGTATTATTTGTTCATCTCTTACACTGACCGATGTCTTCCTTCACCCAATTTTCTGTTGTCCATCCCCTGAGAGGGAGTTATACGTAGATCATTGTGATAGGTTCCCTCTTTCTCCCCCCACCTTCCCCTTCCCCTTCTGATTAATAATTAATAGTTAGGGAGTTAAGTACCAAGAGTTATTTCAGCGTGTTTAAATGTAGCCTACAATGTTTTAGCATTTATTAGCTATTCATGGCATATTGTGAATATTTTATGGATATGATAATTAAATTATGATTAAAGGGATTTTTATGTCTTTTTGGAAGCCTCTTCTTCCTTAAAAAAAAGTTAACCTGGTAGCTCTAGTTAGAACATACAGTCAATTTTTAATATCACTGGTAAAAGTGGACATTTATGATTGTCCTTTTTCTGATGTGGGGTGATGTTTTTTCAAGTATGACTTTTTCTTTTTAGGAATGTATATTAGCATATTAACATATTGAACTATATCTGTTTTGTGTTAGATTTGTAGAGGTATTTTTCCTTAGCATGAAAAGTCTTTGACTTTGTTTAATAAGTTTTGTGTATTTAGATTATTAATTCTTTTTTACATTAATTGGTATATATTACAGTGCTCATTTTCTTATATTAAATCAACTTAGGATAGATTCTAATTAATTATCATATGTAATTATTTTCATGTGTTTTCTGACTCTATTCCCAATGTTTTCATGTAGATCCATTATCAATATTGCTCTACAGTTTTCTTGAAGTATCATTATCTGACCTTGTTAACAGGTTATTACTGGTCTCATAGAAAATATTAATAAGGTTACTCTGACAATCATTGTTATGTTTCACCCAATAACGTGAAGTTAGACAAAAAGAATAAAGTGTCTATTCATATTGCCTGAATACTCTGCTGTCTAGCTGCCAGTATCGTCAACTTTAATCTGTCTTACAGTTAGCCTTGAAGTTTCTCATGGAATTGAATTGTGATTCAGTTGATGGTAAACTTTCTGAACATCCTGAAACCCACTCGATTCTCATAGATCTCTTGCTCTGGCTGGATCCTCTGGCCTTGCAGCTGACCCCTCAGTATAGAGTGATAAATGATTTACACTCCTCCTGACAGACAAATTGTGACTCACACCTGAGACTATGGATGGGACATCCTTGAACCCAAGCCAATAAGCCCACTACTACAGTGTGTGTTGTTTGCCGTCAGTCAGCATTGCCTAGAAAGCTTGGAATCCAGAATTTATGTCAAGATGACAAAATGGTTTGATCAGTCATCTCTTTTCTGGATCCATCTTGCACTTTTAAGCTTCTTCCCTCACCTTGGCTCTTACCATGACCCCTTGCCATTCCATGACTGTAAGCTGCAGTCTTTCCCAAAGGCTTTAAAATCGGACATCTGTAAACACAAGAGTTTAAGAGAGTAGCAAATAAGGATTCCCCTGGCTTGTTTTCTTGTTTAGAATATCTCTATCTTGGCCAAGGTACCTCTAGGATGTGCTATTGGTATCCCTCTGTCTCCTGTTGTCCACCTGTACAAAAACTTTCTCTAGTTACTACACTATTGTGCATAAATGGGCTACCCAACCATAGGGATTTCTTCACACAATAGATATTGTAAAGAATACCCAGGATGCAAGGGGATTGGAGTAGGTTTTACTTAATGAGAAACTCAGTCTGAGTTGGAGTGGCATATATGAGCGTGATTCAGCTTGATCACTTTCACCAGATATGTCAAGGGTTTTGGTCTGAGGTGCAGTATGGGCTTTTAAAGAACATTCTTCATAAAATATTCTGTTCTTCAGTTAGATTGCTGGTGAAAAGAAGATATTTACCTTCAATGGAGCTTGAGAAATTTGAGGCCTTAAATACTTTCACTTTGTGGATCCAAAGTTGATCATGATATTTGGGAAATTAGTAAAATTGCTCTGCAAAGATAGAGTGGACCCTTGTTTAATGCAAACCCTCAGCTTTGAGCAGGATTTTGATCCCAGGTGGTGGGGGTGGTCACTATTTAGCGCAAGAAGTACAGGCCAAGAACATGATATGCCTTTTTCAACATTGCCTCCTCTTCTGTTTCAGAACAAAGATTTGCCACAGAGAAATACAGTCCAGTCTAGGGAGCTAGAAATCTGGTACTAGTGTCTTGCACATTGAAGCATGACAAGGAAGGATTTCAACTTCTGACTGGGTCATGAACCAAATCTACTCACCTGACTCCAAGCAGGGTGGGTATCCCTGGGGTTCCTGGGGTCAGCACTGGGCACAGGAGTTTGAGGGGAAGCAAGAGGGATCTGAGCTTTTTGGGGTCTGAACCCAGGAAACACCAGTGTACAAGAACCCAGGCTGCCCCACTGGTCAGGGTCCGAGCAATTTGCGCATCTCCCGGAATGATAGAATTTACTGGTAATGTAACCGTGTATAATTGTATTAGGACATAAATTGTGAGCACTCCAATTTGCAAAAGGCGGGTGGCATACTGGATACAGATTGGACTGCTAACTGCAAGGTCAGCGGTTCAGAATTACAAGTCACCCCTGAGGAGAAAAACAAGGTTTCCAATCTTGAAAAGAGTTATCGTCTCAGAAATCCACAAGGGGCCATTCCACCTCCCTTTAAAGGGTCACTGTAATCAGAATCCACTCTGTGGCACTGAGTTGGGTTTAAGCTTTGCGTTGCTGATGACAACTCTGTCCATTTGCTGCCTCCCCAGTTTGATTGATTAAGCTTCCATTGAATTCCTTTTGGTCATTAACCAAGAATGTAGATCATCTTCCCCTTGGGGAGAATGCCTTACAAAATAGATTACCTGCATTCCTTTCCATCCATCCCCCTCCAAGGGCCTGCCTAGAAGTATCCCACTGCTCTGTCTCAGGCTCTTGGTTCTGCTGCCACCATGTCTCTGTTGCTGCTTCTCCCCTTCATGTCCATCTTGTGTCACAGCTGCCTGTCTGCTGGATTGAAGAGTTTCTATGCAAGAATCTGGGATCCAAAGGCCCCTACTCCTGCTTCTTCTTCTTTTTTAAAAAGTCATTTTATAAGGGACTCATACAACTCCTAGTACAATCCATACATACATCAATTGTGTAAAGCACATTTTTACATTCGTTGCCCTCATCATTCTCAAAATATTTGCTCTCCACCCAATCCCCTGGCATCAGGTCCTCATTTTTTCTCCTCCCTCCCCACTCCCTCCTAAATCATGAACCCTTGATAATTTATAAATTGTTATTTTGTCATATATTTCTATGTCCCATTTTTCTGTTGTATGTCCCCCAGGGAGGAGGTCACATGTAGATCCTTGAAATAGGTTCCACCTTTCCAACCCACCCTGCCTATGCCCTTCTAGTATCACCACTCACACTACCAGTCCTGAGGGGATTATCTGCCATGGCTTCCCTGCATTTTCAGTTCCCATCTGCACCAGTGTACATCCCCTGGTCTACTCAGACCTGCAAGTCAGGATTCAGACCATGACAGTTGGAGGGGGGGAGGAAACACCCAGAAACTTGAGCAAAGTTGTATTTTTCATCGTTGCTACATCACACCCTGACTGTTTCATCTCCTCCCCAAGACCCTTCTGTAAGGGAATGTCCAGTGGCCTACAAATGGGCTTTGGGTCTCCACTCCACACTCCCCTGCTGATTCACTATGGTAAGATTTTTTGTTCTGATGATGCCTGATACCTGATCCCTTGACACCTTGTGATTGCACAGGCTGGTATGCTTCTTCCATGTGGGCTTTGTTGCTTCTGAGCTAGATGGCCGCTTTTTGACCTTCAAGCTTTTAAGACCCCAGATGCTATATCTTTTTCTAGCCGAGCACCATCAACTTTCTTCACCACATTTGCTTATTAACAAATTTGTCTTCAGCGATCATATTATGGAGATGAGCGTGCAATGTAATGACTCTTCTCCATCTATCTTGATCGTTAATTTGGCTTGGTAGCGTATTCTTGGGTTTGCATTGTTTTCCTTCAAATTTTTGAAAATGTTACTCCACTCTCTCCTCTTCTTCATAGTTTCTGCTGATAGGTCTGATCACATTCTTATTTGGGAATCTTTATATATGATTGCTTGTTTTCCCCTAGCTGCTCTCATGATTTTCTCCTTTTTCTCAAAGTTGGATAATTTAACTATTATGTGCCTTGATGACTTCTTCTTGGGATCCAGTCAGCTGGGATTCTTTCAGCTTCCTGAATGGTTGCCTTGTTTTAATTCACTAAGCTGGGGAAGCTTTCCTCTAAGAATTCTCTCACTACTGTTGCAGATGACTTCTTTGTTGCGTCTTCCTCCAGTAAGCCAATAAATCTAATGATGTACTGCTTCATAGCATCAGACATAGCTCTTAAGTTTTCTTCAGCTTCTCTAATGATCTTATTAGATTTTTGTTCTCGTTTGTTGAAGTCTGCTTGGCTGTCCTCCAAGTCACTGATGTGGGTCTTTGATTCTTCCAGTTACTTGTTGAGGTCCATGAGTGTGCTACTGGTTTTTGTTATCTCCTCCCCAAGCTCCTGAATTTCTCTTTGATTTATGGTTTTTACCTTTTCTATAATTTCATCCTTTTTCTGTATTGTTTCCCTCATATCCCCTGACTCCAAGTAACATTCTGAAAATATCTTTCTGTTGCAGCTCAATGTCTGCTTCCTCTATGCGTGGCATTACGTTCAGGACATCTTCTGGCTTTGCCTTTTGTTTCTCTCCTTTTTTGGTTGAGGTTGTTGGGGCTGATGGCTGCTTGTGTTGCGTTGTTTTAGATGAGCCAGGTGCCATTTTCCAGGGAGTCGAAGAGCACTGGCTCTCTCTGGGAGACTTTGAACTGCCTATAGCTTATTTCACTATGAAATTAACCTACCACTTTGTCCTCCTGTGGCTTCCCTCTCAGGGGAGTGACCCATAAGCGTTGCCTGCTTTGGTGTTGCAGAGGTTGGGCAGAGGCTCCTGCAGTAACTTTTGTTGAGGAGTGTTGGCCTAGCTGCTTTATGCCCCCAAGGCACAAAGGCTGGAAGGAGTTCCCCAGTCAGAAGTTGAGCAGAGTATCCCCTGTTGGGGGTCAGCAGGTATTTCCCCAGCCTCACTAGCTACACAGGGTGGAGCTCACCTAGCTCAGTGTGGCTCAGGTGTAAATGCCCTAGGCTAAGGAGAGTGGTCTGGAGTTTAACAGTAGAGTGTGAGAGACCAAGAAAGAGGAAAAGAGGAGGAAAAAAAGTTAAAAAGCAAGCCAAATGAGCCCGTGAGGGGCGGGGGAGGATGAATATAGTGAAGCGATGGATACAAAGCAAAAATGTAGCGGAGCCCTTATCCAGGCCAGAGGAGCTGCAAGGGTTTAATCCTTGTTCGGAGGTGGTAGCAGCAAGCTGTGGCTGTGTTGAGAAAAAGCCGCTGTACAGCCCTCCAAGACTGATAGGGTGACAGAGAGGAGACGCAAAGGTCTAGTGCCTCTGTCCCAAGGCAGGTGGTGGCAAACTGTGGCTGTTTTGAGACCAAGCCGCCCTACAGGCTCCAAATGGTCCTGGCTCTGGCAGAGACAATGGCGGGGCAAAGGTCAAGCCCTAGCCAGCCTCCACTGAAGTAAACCAAAAGCCCCCAGCCCCTCAAAACCCCATGGGTCTGTGCCTACTTGTCTTTATGATGCTCCTCCTGCATTCTAGCAGTGTTCAATTATCTCTAAGTAACTCTCCTGGGCTGAATTCTGTGGAGTCCCTCTGGTGTTTGTTACTCCTTCGCCATCTTGCCGGAAGTCCCCCTGGTTCTTCTTTTTTGTTGGTAGTGAGATCCCACTACTACAGTTATGAATCAGGCGACCCCTGTGAAAGGATCCTTCGACCCCTAGAGGGGTCTCAACCCTTAGGTGGAGAACCACTGATCTAACTGCATTAGGTACTACAAATAATGATACATTAAAAATGTTATCTCTATTGGGATTCAAAAGTGCACTCATTATTGGGGGATATATACTTCTTCATTTACATTTATATGTAATTTATATATGTATAGATATAAATTTCAATCTAATAAATGTCATATAAGTGTTTATTATGGAGCCTTGTTTTTGACATGTGTTAAGTGTTGGACTTCTATCCTCAAGGTCAGAGGTACACACCCATTAGCATCCTGTCATGGCTTTAGAATCTTGGAAGCTCTGTACAGCAGTTCTCCTGTGTCCTATCTGCAGCTTAGATGTCTAACTCTACTTGATGGTGAGTTTAAAAGTGTTTCTAAAGTGATTTTACAATTTATAGTTCTTCTATAAAATAATCTTTAGTTTATAATAGCTCTTTATATAGCCCATGTAAAATGTTTCCAGATGCTTTAATTAACATACTCATCTTAACGGTTCATTGATTTGTCATTCTCTTTGAGAGTCACACAGTAAGGAATTGGTAGTTTGTATGCTGTGAGGTAGGGATCCAACTCTTTGTTTATTTTTTTATATTTATATTTGATTGCCCAATCTCTATTTGTTATAAAGTAATCTTTTATTCACATGTATGCAAATTATGAGTTTTAGATTTTATTGCTCATGGTATAAGCATGTTTCCCATTACTCAATAAGGGCACCGTTAGCAGTATTGGGGACTTTGGGTGTTAAGAAGAGGGAAAGAACAGTAACAGTATATGGACCTACTGGTTATGTGTTACTTACACTGTATTCTCCCATCATCCTGCCGATGGTGCATCACCAGCAGCTTAGAGGAAGGAGGAAGAGTGCCTTGTATTATTACTTTTTGGATTTCCTCACAAGAGATTGAAATTTGTGAGCATCATTAGAGCTGATCCAGATAAGACAGAGCATCCCAGTTGCCTGTAGTGTCCTAAGGACCAAAGAAAATGGCCAAGGCTCAGGTGCTTCTGATGTGTTTTATCCTTTTCTGTATTTCCTACTGGAATTGTAGGAGGAGCCTGTATAATACTGATTCAGTTCATTGGAAAAGCAGAACTTTGAAATAGTAGAAGTTAGAGCTAAACTTTTACTCTGATTTCAACATTTGGCTGGAGAAGATTAGGAATATATTGATCATAGGATTAACAATAAACTATTGACATTGAACATAATATACCACTGAGGATTCTTTGGATGACATTATCTTCCAGCTCATAATTATTATTCTATGGCCAGCATATCATTCAAATGATATGCTATGCATGGTTTTTAAGGAGAAATAAAATCACTTCTTTAGGAGAGTTCAGTAGTCCATGGGATTTTTGTTTGAGTAAGCTTCTTTAATGCTTCTTTCTGAAGGTGATGTCCAATATTCTCCCACACAGCAGCATTCTCATTAATGCATCTAAAATCGGCCTTGTAGCACTAGTGGTTTAAAAATGGTTGACAGCATCTCAACTCCTCTAACTAGAGATGCAGGAGAGAGAATTAACCGTCAACATCAGCTCTGATTCGTATGAGGTAGAGCTAAACAGACCTGCACCTTCCAAGGGTTTTCGAGTTCTGACACCAGTAATTATGCCACACTCTTCTCCTACTCAGCTCATTAATTTTTTGCAGTGGCCATGGACTAATTACAGTCCAGAGTCACAGGTACAAGTTTTATTCAGTAACAGAGTGTAATTTGGTATGAGAATCAATAGGCTACACATTGACTTTCATATTAAAGAACCATGTAGGCACATTTCCTCTTTTTCATGGAAGGCCTGTTTTCCCTATCCCCTATCAAATATTTTTCCTTCTAAAGATAGGCTCATTTCTTAGTTCCATCTTTATATGCTCCTCTCAACTCCTTTTGAATATCCTCTTTTGATATTGCCTTCCTGTCCCACTATCTTGGCTGAAAAGCCCTTTCTGGACCTGTCACCATTGGCTCTGTCACTGTGTCCCTTCTGCCCCAGTAATTGTCTCCTTTGGTGCAGTTCTTGACCCATGAATAGTACAGTTCATTTTGCAGGATTAGCTGTAGACCAATCCCTATGAGGTAGAGGTTCTAGATTGTCCATAATTTTCTCAGCAACATCTCATAATACTCAATAGTCATCAAGTAAATAAATCTCTCTTCAAGATGTGGAAACTGGTGAGTCCCAAATCTATATAGAGGTCAGGAATCAGTCTGAAGGGTTCTCCTCATTGATGTGTTTGCAAAGGCTGATGAACCAGATCATCAGGTCAGACAACAGTGCACTGTCTCACAAAGTGAAGTTGTTGAATCTGGTCAGATAATAGTTTGCAGGGGCTGAGGAATACAAATGGGAAGGTCAGACAGCAAGCTGTTGACTCATGAAGTGGAAGAAACTCTCAAGTAAGTTCACACAGGTGGCTTGCAGTTGTCATTCAAAGAAATGGCTCATGAATTTCTGGAAGTTGCAAATCCCTAATCCATGGTTCATTCTGAACTGTGTGGCGGCAGGGGCTAATAAAACCAAATCAACAGTTCAGATCACAGGCCAGTGTCTCACTGTCTCTTCTCAAACCATGCCTGCAGGCAATTCTCTCTCCCCCTCTTAATATGATGGCTTCTTGGGCCAACCTAGCTCCTTCCCTGACTAGACAAGATTAGGAAGACTCCAGATGTCCACCCAAATGAACTAGGAGGGGCTCTTTGGGGAGCATGTGGTGAAAGATGGCAGGTTCAAGAGGACCTTGCAAGTAAAGTTAAGGTAATTCGGTCCAAAGGTGGCTGAGGAGAATTTGTCCTAAGGTTGTCAAGAGGAGCTTGTCCTAAGGTGGCCATTAAGAGCTTAGAAAGTAGTTCTGCACTCAGGAAGGGAGATAATGTCTGTGAACATTCTGATCTTGGTTCTGAGTTATAGCTTCTTGTTCCTGATCCCGAGTTGTACCTTGTTCATTAATAGACCACTTTGATCTATTGAGTGTTGTGAGACAACAGCAACAGATTATCAAACCTAGAAGTGAGACAGAGTGGTGTAGAAGGAATGACTTGTTTTAGAGTTGACAAAAAAATGTTGCAGAGTTGAGTTATGTTTGACCTCCCCCATCTGCACTGTTCCCAGTACTTACTGCCACTGAAGGTACTGAGCCTCTTATACTGGTGATGCCGGTAGAAACCCTTATTCCATTTAATAACAAATAGGTGTTTATCTACTTTGTGTGATTATAAAGCTGAGCTATTTCTAGAACATTCAGATAATGTCACTGGAACTCAGAATTCTCATGTTATGAGTGGGTGCATTATTTTCGGGCACTGGGGTCCCCAACACTCCAAAAGTGATCCTCAGGAGTGACATTGCAATTGTGGCAAATATTAAAAGACAGAGAGCAGACAGCCGGACACAGCGGCTCTCTTCCCATGTCAGGACTGAGAGAGTGAATATATTTTCCAATGGGTATGTATAATGGAACTTACAGATCTTTCCATAAGGCGTTTGTGTCATGTAGTTAGAATGTACGGAGTTAATGGGTCATATCATAAGTGGGTAAAATTCTAAACAAGCAAGATGCTGAGTTACCATCTCAACCTTGTGTTAATTGACTTCAAACCAGCCCTGTGCCCTCCCCAGGCGTTTGCTACATTTATGTTGGGATGGCTCTAGAACTTGATTGCTCAGATATACAGATAATCTTCAGGCATAGTGAAGTAGCCAGGCACAGAAATGATTCATCTACTATGGGAGCTCCTTTAAGTCTGCTCCTTAATGTAGAGCTAGCTATTGTGGGGGGCACATTATTTGACCTGGAGAATGTGTATTTAAAAACATTTATTTCTCAGAACACTGGATATCTTTCTAAAAATAGGGCTAGTTTTCTGGTTCGATGGTCGTGAATGTAGAAACAAGGTAAAATATTTTCTACCAAGTCCTCAATTAATGACACATTATGTAATGAACTACCACGATAGTTTTTATTACTGTTTTGCTTTCTTTACTGTAAGATATTTTTAAAAAAATCTTCAAATGGAAAATACTTCATTAAGTAGACTCCTCTTACTACAGGAACCACTGACATTCAACGATGTGGCTGTAAAGTTCACCCGGGAGGAATGGCACCTCCTGAACCCTGCTCAGAAAACCCTGTATCAGGATGTGATGTTGGAGAACTATCGCAACCTGGTTTCCATTGGTGAGGAGAATTCTCAAGTCATTGACCTCGTCACTTGCTTTTCCTATCTTATGTGTTAAAAACTTTGCGGTGTTTGTGGTATTCTCAAAGAGGTAGATTCTCATTGCATTGTCTCATCCTAGGTTAGTGGGTTAGGTCTTCTACCCTTGAGAGAACACTATTTAATTTGTTCCTTTAAACATTATTTTCCTAAAAATACAAAATTCTGCAGGCTTTACAAATGTTACGTTAATGTTTGTGTCTAAGATTCTGTAATTTCTCATAAACAGGTTCTCTAGTTGTCACCCCAGAAGCTTTATCTCAATTGGAACAAGAGAACTGTGTTTGGTATTAGAAGCAAGCTATAGTGGAATTTTCCCAGATGCATGGTCAAAATATCTTAAGGGGAATTGGCTGGGGTAGTTGATTCAACAGGGAGAAGGCCTCCTATCTATGATAGGTGTCCAAAAATGCATAAAAGTGTGTGCTACTTTGAATATAAGAGTTAACTTGTCCTAGATGTTGGGGGAAGTATACCTGTAGCTCTTATGAGATTAGATTTCCATTTTCTTATTTTACACTATTGTATGTTTGCTTCCATAATTTTCTTTAACATTCTGAAATTTTCCCATCTTTTATGTTTCCACTTTACTATGAAAATCTGTCTTGCGAGCCTCTCTCCAAACAGAGAACTCTGAATTTGTAGCTGTCCTCTGAATACAGCACATTCCTCCCCTACTGAGTAAGAATGGATTGCCATTTGCAGTATGCAGCACCATCTTGCATCTTGAGCTCCCACCATAAACGGGTCTCTTTTGTGCTTCCTTAGTTTCCCCCCTTGGAGTTTCTCTAAAGGTTTGGTATCCATTTTCTCATTCGTTGTCCTGTTCCTTTAAAGTTTTCTTCATGCAGGTGATATCAGTTCTTTCTGTTTTCTTAGAGAGTTGGTCAAATTGCCTTCTCTGTTGAAATTCTTTGACAGACATGTTTCTCCATATTTTATTCCTCTTGTTGAAACACATTTAAGACTTCTGCTATTTTTAGCTATCTAAAATTATCTTCCTAGCAAGAATATTGTTATCAGCTTCGAACATACTTTACACACTGTACCTTCAATATTTTTGTACCTGTAAGATTTTTATTTTAAGTTGTCTCTTCCTCCAATAATTTTCTAAGTGGAAAGGGCATTTTTAACATCTTATATTCTTGCTTTTTTCATTAAGCACATGTCTGCCGTAGATTCCTTAGTATACAGTGTGCCTTCCTTAGGCCAGCGATTTCTTAACAGGTCCAATACATGAAAGATTACCGTTGCTGCTCTAAAGAACATTTTTGCAGTATATTCCAATAGATTTTATTGCTGTTATTCAAACAATGCACAGTATATTCAATATTGCTCTGTTTTCTTTTCTGTCTTTTGAGTAGCCTTTTCGTTTCCATATGTAAGTTGGCTTTCATGTCATCCCACATCCCATCTGGTCTCTGTCATTAGTCTTCAGTCAGACTTTTATTCCTCAAGTTTATTCTTTACATAGTCTCTAAGCTTTGTGCTTGCAGGCATATGAATATTAGCCTACCACTGACAAAAATATACATCAGGGAAAATATTGAAGTGGTTTTTTTTGGATAATGAATATGATGCCAATCTTCTTGAATTTGTCAATCTCAACCTTATAAACCACTTGATTATCTAATTAAAAATAGCCAGTACCAGTCTATTAAAGTTGAATAATGCATACACTATCAAATTTTACCATTCCATTTTGTTTAGACAACTTGCAGATTTTTCATGATAACATTGCATATATGCCATTTTCAATTACTAGAGGATATTTACAGCTAGTTTTTCTCATTTTCAGTCATGCCATGTCAAGCACTGAAGGTCCCCAAAGCTCTTCCTCCATCTACATCATTATGGTTGACTGTACTTTGAGGATTTAGTACTTGTTCAGTGTTATTTCATTGCCATTAAACCTGAGGGGTTCATGTTCCAGAAGTTGATCACCAGGTCTTCCTCCCAGTCCCTATTTCTGGAGATTCCACTAAGACCTGTGCACCGTGGGTGGTCCTGCTTGTATTTGAAACACTGGGTGGCAGTGCTTCTGGCATCACAGCAACCTGCACGCCACCACAGGACAGCACTGTAAGATGAGTGCTGTGAGCTAGAATACAGGCTTCATAAACATAAAGAATGTGTTTCTGTACCATAATCCCTTTCACATATACCTGTAAAAAATGGTTTTCTCCCAAGTAGAACATTTGGCATGTTTCACATTCCCAACTTTGTCTAGTACTTAGTTGTTTTTCAGTTAGATTGATGCAATGAATACATCTAACCTCTACCAACTGGAATTAGCAAGTCTTATCACTCCTGTGGTCTATTCTTCTCAATGTCTTCCTTCTGTTATGTTTGTTATATGTTTTCATGTACTTCTTTAAGCAAATATCAAATCTGTGTCCATTCATCACTTTCACATCCAACCTGATATATATAATAACTATTTTTATCATTTGGATTGTTTACATGATTGTATTTCGTCCAATGGGTAACAAAAATCAAGCATAATGTTTTATTTATATTCATATAAGAGGGTTGTCACTAAAGATCTACTTTGTATCAATGCGTATTTTAAGGGCTGCATTGTAAACCAATATGTTGAAAAGAGCCAATGTTCTGTTCTTTTATAGAAATCCAGAAAGATGATGATCATTTGCTTGAGCATTTGCAATGTGAAAGACGCGTGGACAGAATAGAACAATGCTATACATTTAATACATATTCTCAGCATAAAAATAATTTTCCTCTAAAGGAAACTTATGAGATGTTTGGATTACATGTACAAATTATAAAATCAGATTTAATCATTGTAGAATTAAATCAGAACAGAAGCAACAAAATACAGAAGTCAGTTTTGCTCAGTGAAGATGAGAAGACTTTTTTCCACATTGAACAAGAGCAATTTTGTACTGAAATGAAATTCCCTGAGTGTGAACCACCCAGGATCATTAAGTCACAATGCATTCAGCATCAGGAGTCTGATGAAATTGAGAAAACACACACAGGTAATAAATGTGGGACAACCTTCACTGATAACTCTGTGCTCTATGAGCACCAGATTATTGATATACTAGATAAGACCCATGAATGTAGTCAGTGTGAGCAAAATTTCAAGAAAGTGTTCAAACTCAATGAACATTATCAAAAAAGTCATGAAGGACAAAAGCTATATAAATGTTTGCAATGTGGGAAAACTTTCCACAGTGTGTCATACCTCAAGGGGCATCGAGAACCTCATGTCACAGGAATGTCCTATGTATACAGAGAATGTGGGAAAGGCTTGACCAGGAAGAGTGATCTCACTGCTCATCAGCAAACTCATACTGGAGAGAAACCCCATGTATGTGGTGAATGTGGCAAAGGCTGTATCCAGAAGAGTTCTCTCACTTTTCATCGGCGAACTCATACTGGAGAAAAACCCCACATATGTGGTGAATGTGGTAAAGCTTTTATCAGGAAGAGTATGCTTAGTGTTCATCAGCGAACTCATACTGGAGAGAAATCCCATGTATGTGGTCATTGTGGAAAAGCCTTTCTCAGGAAGTATGGTCTCACTGTTCATCAGCTAACTCATACTGGAGAGAAACCCCATGTATGTGGTGAATGTGGCAAAGGCTTTATCCAGAAGACTTCTCTCACTGTTCATCAGCGAACTCATTCTGGAGAGAAACCCCATGTATGTGGTGAATGTGGCAAAGCCTTTATCCAGAAGAATGCTCTCACTGTTCATCAGCTAACTCATACTGGAGAGAAACCCCATGCATGTGGTCAATGTGGAAAAGCCTTTCTCAGGAAGGATGGTCTCACTGTTCATCAGCGAACTCATACTGGAGAGAAACCCCATGTATGTGGTGAATGTGGAAAAGCTTTTATCAGAAAGTACAAACTTACTGATCATCAACGAGCTCATATAGGAGGGAAACCCCATGTATGTGGTCAATGTGGAAAAGCCTTTACCTTGAAGCATGCTCTCACTGTTCATCAGCGAACTCATACTGGAGACAAACCCCATGTATGTGGTGACTGTGGTAAAGCCTTTATCACGAAGACTCATCTCACTATTCATCAGAAAACTCATACTGGAGAGAAACCCCATGTATGTGGTGACTGTGGAAAAGGCTTTATCCAGAAGTGTACTCTCACTGTTCATCAGCGAACTCATACTGGAGAGAAACCACATAAATGTAGTAAATGTGGCAAAAGCTTCATTAGTAAAGGAAATCTCAAAAGTCATCTACACATTCACAGGAGAAAATCCGTATGTATGTGGTGAGTGTGGCAAAGGCTTTATTCAGAAGAGAACTCATACTGGTGAGAAACCCCATGTATGTAGTCAATGTGGAAAAGCCTTTCTCAGGAAGGATGGACTCACTGTTCATCGGAGAACTCATACTGGAGAGAAATCCCATATGTGTAGTGAATGTGGCAAAAGCTTCATTCATAAAGGAAATCTCAAAACTCATCTACAAATTCACAGGAGGAAAAACTCTATGTATTTGGTGAGTGTGGTAAAGCTTTCAGCCAGACGCAATGCCTTACAGCACATCAGAGATCTCACACAGGATAGAAGCCCTTTGCATGAATTAAATGTGGAACATCTCATATGTGGACGTCAGATCTCATTAAACATGAGAATTTTCAACAAGAAAACCTTTCATTGGTGTTAGTGTAACAGAGTTTTCAAAACTAAGGAAGAGGTGCTGGAGTTTGGCCTGAGCCAAGTGTGTGAACGGACAGTTGTGGCTTACCACATGGGTACCCATGTTCTGTGTTGCTGTCCCTCTACTGACATGGCCCCCCCATTTTGGGGTCAGATGACTTTCCAGACTTCCACAGAATGTATGCTCTTCCAGCTTTCAGTGCCTGAAAGAGAGCTGAACCTGGTGTTTCTGGTTCACAGATGTACCAACCAGTAGAATGCCCACCTAGTTGCCAGTTGTGCCTGCCACACTTGCATTCTCTTTGTTACCTCCTCCTCCCACCGGAGACAGCACAGAATTACCATAAAATAAAAATAAAGAAAATAGAAGATGTGTGGAACAATTCATCCTGGGGATGAATGGACCACAGTGAGCCTCAACATCCACAACCCTGAGAGAAGAACTAGATGGTGCCCAGCTTCCACTGCTAATAACTCTAAAGGGATCACAAAAAACGGTCCTGATTTGAGTGGGAGAAGAAAGTGGAACAAATCAAAATCATAAAATAGATCAGGCTTACTGATCTGATGTAGACTTGGAATCCCCAAATTATGGCCTCTAGTGACTCTTCTCTCTTGGACCTGTATTCAATCCTCTGACTCAGATTTCAGCCCAACAATATACAGGCTTAGAGGGGAAGAATTACATCTGAGAGGTATACACTCCTTAGAAAACTCAACGATTCTAAGTCAAAAAGGACAGCATTTGCTTATGGATAAAAACTTTTGAAAACAAGAAGGAATAATAATATAAAAACACAAGGAGGGCTGAAGTGGGAAGAAGGCTGGTATGTCTTGAGAATTGCAATCAATGTATGAATGTGGCAACCACATACATGGGGTTTCTCTTCAATTTACTCTAAAGTTTTAAATCATAAAAAAAGTTTTAAAAAAATGAAGAGCTCGTGTCTCATCAATGCTTTCTTGTAGGGTAGTTACCAGGTAGCTGTAATGAGTGTGGGTAACAAATTTTTGCCTGTGTTTCTAAGTTTTCTTGACATAAATCTACAAAATTTAAAAGCCTTAAATTCAGTCAAGATGGGAAACTCTCCACGGGTAGTCATATGACATCACATACCAGTGATGTCATGCAGAAGGAAATCTCTGGCAATATAGTGACTTTGCAAATACCCTCCTTGGTTTCTCTCTGTCAGTAAACTACATTAGGATTTTAAGCACTAAGTCCACTGCACTTGGAAAAAGTAGCAGAAAGGGCACAAGCTCAAGGAAGTATAATCTACAGACATAGCTATTTATATAGATTTTGATATTGAGATATGTGCCACAGTAAAATACTGGTGAAAAATAATCTGGCTCAAAGACAATAAATATATTCCACACGGTTTAGGCTGCATTCTTTACAGAGGAAAGGGCAAGTATTTAAATCAGGCTATTCGGAGGGCTTACTCTACCTGAACTTTGAACATACTATATGGCCACTGTAGTCAAAACAGAGTGGTACTGGCATAATGACAGATATTCAGACCAATGGAAAAAAGCCGAAGACCCAGAAATAAAAACATTAGCATACAGGCAAGTGATCTTTGATAAGGTTCCAAAAAATATTAAATGGGAAGCAGATGCCATCTTCAATAAATGGTGCCAGAAATATTGATATTATCTGCAGAAAAATGAAGCAAGACCCTTACCTCACTTTGTACTTCTTTTTCTTTTGAATTCATTTTTTTTGAGAATTTGTTAATATTTGTTTCCTAACAACAGTATTGGCATAGACAATATTTTCTAGGGTGTTCTAAGGAAATTATTGCACAATGTGCACTAGTGAGTATTCATTAGAATGAAGAAATTCAAGATATATCTGAGGGTGTGGACAAAGTTTGAGACTCAACGTGATCATTTTTTTACTGCATTAAATATTCCTAACTTTGACAACAAATGGCAGTAGGTAGTGTCTGAATTGTAAACTGAGGTCTGAACAATACATAGTGCTCTGAAATCTGCCTGGTGAAAGATGGACAAACCCCATTCCAATGAAAAGAAGGCATGATCAGATGCATGAAGGTTCCCTAGACTCTATGCACGGTGGTCCCTGGAGAAGTGCTGACAAGGTGGGGAAAACACAGCTTCTGAGAGGAAAGCCTCACTGCCTTCATTCTCTGCCTCTGCTGAAACTGAGTTTGTGTCTGTGCTCACACTGACTTCCCATCACCATGTCTCTGGCACAGTAATACATGACTGTGTCCTCAGGATTCACAGAGCTCAGTTTTAAATACACGTTCTGGGAGGTGTCCCTGGTGATGCTGACTCAGTACTGGAGAGCTGGATTAGACGTTGTGTCCCCATTCTCCCATATTATCCCAATCCACTCCAGATCCTTTCCTGGAGCTTGGTGGACCCAGATCACAAGACAGATGGTTAAAGAGAATCTAGAGACAGCACAAGTGTGAGATAGGGTCTGTGAGGGCCTCGCTAGTCCAGGGCCTGACTCTTGTAGCTGCAACTTGGCCTGTACAGCTGGGGATAGAGAGAAACCCAGTGAGTTGTGCTCGGATGCTGCACTCCCAGACTTCATGTCTGACTCCCTGAACCACTCACCTCCCTGAGTTGCCAGAAAGAGGAAAACCCACACTTGCTTCATGTTCATGTGGATAAGATTCGTGACACCCAGAAAATGCTCTCCCGGTGAGAAGGAATATGAATTTAAGTCCATGCGTGCTGTGGTTTCATTTGGGTTCTTGTCAGGCATTTGCGTGTGGGAGGTGCATGGTATGTAAAGGTGGAAAGGGCTGAATGGGGCCCCTGCCTCTGGGACTCACACTAGAAATCGATGCTGGTGGAGTCCTTGGAAGAAAACAGCCCTCTCTCTGAGGTCTTCTCTACCAATCATGCGGACAGCTGTGCAGATTTTAAGTTTAATGTAGCTTTACATCCACTACCATCAGAAGTACACAGATGATCTGGTGAAATTAAAGACAATCTCTATCCTTAGCATGCAATGGAATCAAGACTAGGCCTACCTGAATCTTGTCATTCCTTTGACCACATAGGGAAACAAGTATATGTCATCCCTAAAACTCCTTTCCCCTATAACATTTCAGAATATTTGGGAAAGGATAAAAGATACTTTTATATTCTATATTTAATACTGGAATAAAAGTGTTTCCTGACAACAAGGTTATTTGTGGGGTTACAGGAACCCACAGAAATCATAAGAAGGTCATTTTTCTTCCCACGGATTAGTACCCTCTGTGGGTGATGGGTATTCTGAGCTTCCTGCTGACAGCAACCCATCACATACAGGAGAGGTGTTTCCTGGGCTTACACTGTCTTCCAACTTCTGAGGGGCACACAGTAACATTTTCTCTGGTCATAAGCATTCAGACTGTTGGTCAGGAGTGTTACCTGGAGTTGTCTCTGCAGATTTCCAAACACGGGCAGTGGAGCTACCATAGTGGTCAGCACAGAAGCTCTAACTGCAGTCTGTATCCAGGCTCCCGTGGGTTCTTAGCACCCCTGCAAGTCAACTTTCTCCCTGAGGTTATTTTTATCTCTGGTCCCTCAGTGGCAAAAGCTTTAGAGGTAGAGAGTGCTACAAGTTGCAAACACTGTGAGCTGGATACAGTGAAAGGAAGTATGATCTGCAGACATACTATTTATACAGATTTTGATATTGAGATATACGCCACAATAAAATACTGGTAAAGAAAATCTGGCTCAAAGACAAAGATATTCTACAGAATTTAGGCTGCATTCTTTACAGAGGAACGGGGAAGTATTTAAATCAGGTTTCTATTTAAAATAATAGAAACAGGAACTTTTTAGTTAATTATTCGATATTAAGGGGAAAGTTTCTAGTCAGAATAATTTTGGTGGTGGTTTTCTGTTATGTTTGATAGGAAATTTTGTAGATGTTGGTAATTGTTGAAAAAAATAATCTAGTGCACTGAACCACACCTGAGAAGAATGTTGCAAATAGTATTTTGCTGCATGTTTCATGAGAAAAATATGTTCTAATATATGACAGAAAGTTTTACACACATAGCTGGAAACTGATGGAAATTCTTTCCAGTACAACATTTCAAAAACTTTAAAATATTGAACAGGAAAAGGGATTATGATATAAACCAATAACTGAATTTACAAGAAAAAAATTCATAATAAAATAGTCTATGTTTATTATTTTATTTTATTGTTTGTGTTTTGCCCAACCCATCTTATAGTTAGCTGTGGTCGTCATATAATCATTTGTCAATTTGACAGGATTAAGAGTGAAGGGGTGGAGTCTAGCCAGTTAATCAGATCATAGCCAATGTGGCCTCTGTGTTGGCATGGCCTTCTCCTGAGGATTCTGGGAACTCCTGCATTCCTTCTTGGATGTAGGAGTCTCTCTCTGTCTCTGTCTCTGTCTGTTGACTCCCTGGGAGACATTGCAGCTGACAAGACACATGGAACTAGGCGAGTGCCCTCAGCTGGAGAAACCACGTGGACCCATGCCAGCGCTGAGATGCTTACAATGCCACCGGATCCAGAAGACTTCCCACCCACTGGCCTGTGGTCTTCCTGTATTTGGCATCATTGCATGTGTTCTGTGTGTCTGAAGAAGACTTTAAAAATAGGTATCGGACATGTGGTCTACGATTGAACTTAAGGACTTGATCTGGACTAGGCTGGGGTGTTTTCTCAATATTTGATTGCTCTTGTATATAAAGCTATTTATTTCTCAAGGACATGAGTGTCTATGAATTTGTTTTTCTAGTCTACCCAGAGTAACACAGATACCATATCATTTACAGTTCATTCGCATCAAGCAGTATTTTATGATTGCTACTACAATCAGTATGAAAACATCTGCTTCTTTCTTGAACTCTTTAATATCGGCTCCCTTTTACCCTACCCGCTGCCCCACTGTACCTCCAAGAAACCCTTGTTTGTCTTGCTGCCTCTATACGTTCATCAATTCTGGGTTCATATACTGTTAAACCAAAAAACACATAACAAAACTCTAGAGTATTACCCCCAATTACAAATTACATCTGAGATGAACCCTAATAGGATTAGAAGTTGAGGAGAAGGCAGTCTAAGTGTAGTCTTCTGTCCTTCCCTGGAGTCCAGGACTGAGCCAGATGTGTTTAGGATCAATTATGTCAGTCTGGCTTCTGGCATGTGGTGACATTGCGGGATAACTGCCTTTCCAGGGCTTCTGAGTTCAAACATACTCTTTAGGTCTGGTGTCCTACAGCCTGCCCCTTCTACCTTTGAACACATGCTAACATTCCCCAAAGTGATTGTTAAACATATTACATGGAATATACAAGACAACGACAAAACTAACTCCCTGCCTTCCAGTAGATTCTCCCTCATAGCACAGCTCTATTTTGTCATCTTTGCTGGTGAGGAGGGAATACTGTCCTTTTTAGCAGCACAAACGAGGGATGCTTACAAACCACCATCCCTGCACTGGCCGCAGAGTGAGAGTGCTGGCTGTGGGGACTGGGACCCACTCCTGATGATGAGCTGGCTCCATCTCTTCTCTGTGTTGCATGCAATGTCTGTGGGTAAACTGTGCTTTTGCTGGCGACGGCAGACAATGGTTTAACAGAATTATGCTGTTAAGTTGACCTTACACTACAATAGAGGGGAATACTGTTGGAAGGAAGAATATGGCTATTTTTATACATCTACCTTTAAATTGAAGCACAGCAAGTGAAAAAAATATATTTAAAAGGAAAGCCAAGTGTTGGATCGCCCCTGTGAACAGCTCTCTGCTGTGGAATTGCCAAATTTGCGGGTAGGTAGCTGGGTTGGGGGACTGGGATATAATAACGGGTGTCCTTTGTATTTGTTTACCCATAGAGAGCACAACTGTGCTCTAAATCATGCCGTCCCAGTTCACTGCACCTTCCTGTGATTTGCTTCCCTGGCAGGTACTGTGGCAACTCCCAGCTGACCTGTTGATACTTCGGGAGCATCCCACAGAAGCCTGCAGAGACAACTGGAGGCTTGATGCTGAACCGCAAGGTTCGCAGAGGGAGGAGAGCTCCCACTGGTGATAATCCCTAGCTATGCCCAGCTCCCTGCTGCAGATGATTAGACCAGGCCACGTGGAGAGAGGCTGAGCACTGGGGAAACCGAGGAGTGTTTGGAATCTGCCAGGAGCTGGGCTAGGTGTCGGTGGAGGTGTTTCTATTTTGTTTTGAGAAAGGAATCACAAAGCTCCTCATCCTGCTAGTAGAAATGGGACCTGGCATTTCCAGGTTGCTCGGCAGTTTTCCTGCACAGGACAGGTACCTTTCAGAACTGGTGCCCAGACTCTAGCCTGATCCACTTCTGAATGTACACCCCTCCTCCCTGGGCCATCCATTATACTAGAAAATTTACACCCCAGCACCACGCATAAACAGCAGATAATTCTGAGCTGTATAGGAAACCACTGTTATAAGCACAATAAAAGTGCACTCTTCTAAAAATAATACAGAAAGTCCATAAGGGACTCTAGTAGACTGATTATACTCCTTCCTTGACCCAAACCACAATAACCTCTGCAAATACAGACCAGTATCTCTCATGAATGTAGATGCAAAAATTCTCAAAAAAAAAGTCCTGGCCAATAGAATCCAACAGCATATAATTGTTTTTTAAAAAAGACCAATATTCTCAGACCAATGAGTCAGGTAAGAAAACCCAGCAATGAAAACATCCACATATAATTGATTTTACAATGGCCCAAAAGACATTAAAAGGGAAGCAGGTGCCTCCTAAATAAACGGTGTTGGAAAATCCTGGATATACACCTGCCGAAGAATGAAATGAAATATCTCATTCCATCTACCAAAATAAACTCCAGGTGGATTAAAGACCTAGATGTAAAATCCAGAGCTAGCAGGATCATCAGTGAGAAAATTGTGACATTGCTAGGAGGCCTAGTTCAGGGAATACATGGGCTGGCAGAATTAACAAAAGAAACATACTCTACAGAAGGTAAAATAGATGAATGGGACCTATGAAAAAGGAAACACTTGTGTAAATCAAAAGAGTTTATTTAATAAAAGTGAAAAGAGAGCCCACAGACTGGAAAAGGATATTTAGTAATGACACATCAGATAAAAGACTAATTACTAAGATCCACAGAATTTTACAAGGTTAAAGCAAGGAAAAAACCAAACTTTTTATAAGATGGGCAAAAGACCTTAACAAACAATTCACACAAGATGACACTTAAATGGTTAATAAACACACGTGAAAATGTTCCAGGTCTGTAGTCATCCAGGAATTGGAAATCAAAACAACAATGTGATTCCAACTAAAGCCCAGTACTGTATCCCAATTCAAAAACAAAACATAACTGAGAACAAATAAAGGATGGAGAGGGCCTGGTGGGATAGGGACTCTTATACACTGCTAGTAGACATGTAAATATGTACAGCCGCTATGGAAGAGATATGGCAATATCTAAAACAGATGGAAATTGAACTACCATATGATCCACCAATACCCTTACTGGACATATACCCCAAAGAAATAAGGAAGAGATGACGAACAGACATGTGTTCCCCCATGATCATTGCAGCACAGTGTACAATAGCACGAAGCTGGAAACAGCCTAAATTCCCATCAAGAGAAGGTGGATACATTTTTTTTAAAAACTCTGATACATACACACAAATAAATAATATGAATCCCTAAAAAGCAGCAATGAAACCTCAAGTCGGGGAGGGATCTGGAAGACATGCTGAGTAAAGCTAGTCAAGAACAAAAGGACAAATGCTATCTAAGTCCACTGCACTTGGAAAAAGTGGCAGAAAGGGCACAAGCTCAAGTTTGCAGGTCTTCTGGCTGGGAGCTAGATCGCCTGGGAAAGAGCTGGACCAGTGCCATGAACCACAAATCCTCTGGTCAAGGTAAGCATAGTGGAGATCATTTGGCCAGAGGGCACTTCCTTACCTGATAGCTGGGATCCATTGGTGAGGGAAAGGGGGCAGGATGCTGAGTGGTAGCAATATGGATCTGGGGTGAGGTCCCCTGGAGAGGGTGGTGGCCTCTCAAAGGGGTGAGGCTTAGTGATGGTAGGGGTGGGCAGCTCTGAAGAGGGGAGATGGAACAGTCCATTTTGGGTGAACATAAGTGTGTGTCTGTTGGGGTGTGGAAAAGGAGAGCTGACAGCCAAGTGGGGGAAGGAGGGACTGCAGGTGCTCTTGGGATCAACAGATAGGGAGGGTATTTCATGGCTTGCACTGGGAGAGCAGAGCTGACCCAGGGCTCTGGAGTCACCTAGGAAGCCAGGCCAGATGTCACAGAACAGCGGGAACCTGAATCCTGACTCTCAGAGTACAAGTCATGCTGCAGAGCTGCATCTGTGAGATCCCCAAGTGGGAACTCCATTGGGAGAACTGGATTCTACCCCAGACTCACTGTAACCTGAGGATTTAAGATGGAAAACACATGGTGTCTGGGGTTGAAGAAAACAGCTGTACCAAGAGCTGTGTACTATTGGTTGTCAAACAAGCAAGTCTTGGTACAGCAAATGTGCTGTGTTAAGACATAATATCCTGGCAACCCTGTGTGGCTGTCCTGTTGCAGTCTGCTTATACTCATCTACATTAGACTGTGTCTGAGAGGTGTGCCGCCATTGGGCTCACCGTCTTGAAGTAGTGTGATTTGTTTTATTATTTTTCAGAAAATGAAACCTAGGGATGTTGAGATCACAGGAAAAGAAAGTATAACAAGGGCTTAGGGTGCTCGAAGGGTGGAGGAGACAAAAGGGAGATGATTTCCAGAAGTCTAGGAAGGAACCTTATCATTTGGAAAACATGTAGGAGTATGCAAGAAATTGCACAATTAGTTTTGACGGAATTGAACTATGGAACAATATGACCTATACAGTGGTTCCCAAGTTAAATCATTTTAATTTTATCAAATAAAAGGAAATATAGGAATAGATCAAGGAATGGGTTTGGAGCTTGCACTAAATCCTATCCCCAATTTAAGAACAATCAGTTCTTACATCATGGCCCTGCTTGATCCTCAGCTTTATGAAATGATCATTTGATATAAGGGTGATACAGCAAAGTGGTGAAGAAACCAGATGGTGCCTGACTATCAATCAGAACAGTGTCTGCAGTCTTAAAAGCTTGCATTCAAGCAAGCAGCCATCTAAGCAAGGGGTCCGCTGACTCCACACTGAGAAAGCACAGCAGCTCGTGTGACCCAAAGATGGCAATTACAAAACATCAGTACAGTGAGAAGAGCATCGGAGCACCAATTGTGAACACCCAATTTGTGGAGGCCTATGGGGATGGTGAAAGCCCCAAACCCATCTGCAGAGCATCTGGTCAGACTGAACCACTGGCAGATGGCTCTAGTCACAGGCAAGAGTCTCCATCAACCTTATTTTCAGACAGAGACCATGGTCGTCCTGATTATGCAAGGTTGAATTCAACACTTGGCCAGGGGACCACCAAACAGACGACACTTGAATTTTTTCTGGGCGCAAGCATTTCTTACTGGTTTTATGACTGAAACCTCTTCCCTGGCTTTTAAAATATTTTTGGTGGTCTTTTCCTTCTTACACATTGTTTGTATGTTTGTCTTTATACTATTATGTTTTTCTCTTACCACCTTAGCGCATTTTTGTTTGTTTGTTTTTCTTGGGTCTCCCAGGAGTGAAGTACAGGTAGAGCGGATGCATGTTGATAATAACGTCCACAAGGGCCTATAGGAATAGGTAGGGGGAGATCGGGAGGGAAACGGGATTTGGGGAGTAACTAATGATGATGGGAGGGGGAGGGAGCACCAGGACAGATTGTGATTGCATAAATCATCTTAGAGGCAATTTACCTATGACGGGGCAGGGGACGATGCTCTAAAATTGATGTGGGCCGATTGTAAAATTCTCCATGACAGGAGTGAGTAAATAAAATATAAACAACGTAAACCATTAACATCTTAATAAAGATATTATAAATAATATCATAAGTGATGTCACAGATGAAAGGGCATAATTAAAATAAGAATACCATGAAGAAAATTCTGTGGAGACTAAGATAATGGAAAAATAGAACAATTCCTGACAATAATATTAAATACGGTTAAACAAAATACAGAACACACAGAAAACAAACTACTGGAGAAACGCAACCAAAATAAGATACAAATTGTAAACACAATTTCCATAACTCACTGGCACCAAGTGAAACCACACTCACAGTGACCCTCTAGGACCAAGGAGACTGCTCCTTAGGGTTGTTTCAGCCACCAGAAATCTTTCATTCAGAAATGGACATATTTTCCTATGAAATATGTATTATATAGTATTATATAAATTTTAAACTCTCTTTTGAACGTGCAACTGTATTTTATAAAAGTAATTTTAAAATATTTTCAAAATAAATATGTTCTAAAACATTTGTTTATCGACTAAGATCCTTTAATATTGTCTTAAAAATATTTTATGAGCATCTATTTCAAACATCATGCTATTCTATAGTTCAATCATATTAAGCAGTGTTGTACAATCGCTACCACAATCCATTTCAAAACATTGTCTTCCTTCTTGAAATCCTTTATGTTAACTTCCCTTTACCTGCCACATCCCCTGCCATAGCCCCCAGAACCCTTATTCTAATTATTGTCTCTGTAGATTCACCCATCCCGGGGTTCAAAAATTTCAAAATATAGAAAAAGTCCTAACCAGAAGTCAAAAAGATTACCAACAATAACCAAATACA
This sequence comes from Tenrec ecaudatus, assembly GCF_050624435.1. Classification (NCBI taxonomy): domain Eukaryota; kingdom Metazoa; phylum Chordata; class Mammalia; order Afrosoricida; family Tenrecidae; genus Tenrec; species Tenrec ecaudatus. The sequence continues at coordinate 70,116,791 of NC_134546.1, read as the reverse complement.
ATAGCAATAAACCTATATCTGGAAAAACCCCACTGAAAATATTAAAAACCAAATCAAGCACAAAGGGTATCAAAAGGGAGATCAAATGATAACGTTTTAATCATTCAAGTCAGATTTGCCATGTTAATTTACTTTAGTCCTTTCTCCAATGCTCTCAGTGTGAGCACCAGGTTATTCCCATTCCTCAGTTATGGCTCAAGGGAAGTTTCCGGAGGCTTATAAACGGTAAATCCTGTAAGTGTTTTGTGTTTTCACTGTCACCCACAGCATTCTGCACACCAGAATCTCCCAATTTAAGCCATGATACTCTTTCCCCCTTTGGATTTTAATGATATAATTTACAATCCTGGCACATCTTTTCAGAGCCTTATAGCTCTCCCTTGGATTGCATGTGATTTTGAACTACTATTCTTGTACTTAGTTAGCATTCCAATGTAGCATCCACTATGGTATCAGGGAGAGTATATTTATATATCATGTTTATTACTTATTTATTACACTTTGTTTTCCTAATTTTTGATAGTCATATAGTTAAATTTAATAAGAATGGTATATGTATTGAATTTTATATATTAAATAATTTATCACTTTCCAATATAAAAAGCTATCATATATAGTTATTTTAGTTAATTACTGGGCTAACCAGAATTACTCTAAATGTTCTGTACCTCACTTCATCAGGGATGTTGTTCGGTGTTTTTGAGTCAGATTTACTCACAATAACTTTGTACCAGAGAACAAACACATAAACTGCCAAGTCTTGAACCATCATCACGTGCTCCTGAGTTTGAGACCATGTTTGCAGCCACTCTGTCTGTGCATCTCACTGAGCATTTTCCTTTATATTCCTTACACTCTACTAAACAGGATATTCTTCTCTCCGGACTGGTTCCCCAATAACATGTCCAAAATATGTGAGACATCTCACTATTGTCAATTCTAAAGAGAATTCTTAGATATTAATCTGGAATTTCCTCCTCTTGTGACGCATTTGCTATTTTTTCAATCAAAACTGTCCTTCCAAAGATGTGGACTCTTTATGACTCCAAAGAGGAATCTCACAAAGGACTCCTCCAAGCAGATAGGTCACACCAGTGCACCTGTTCCCGGTGTCGAGGGTCTCCATATGCTTTGTGTCTGCATCAAGGGAAACAATGGGTAGCAAGCATCCCTGAAGACATGCCACGGTTTAGGCCCACAAGTCACCACAATTATTTTCTCAGACCTAGAGATCTTTAGTCAGTCACTACCCACAGCCCACAGGGAGCAATGCAGAAAGACATCTCCAGAGACCTGACCCTTCAACAAACTTAGATTAAGAGATAGGATGAGAATGACCATGTTAACCTGTTTGTCAAGAAAGAAAAAGGACCATTGATGACAATGAAGGATCAGAGTCAGGTTTAATATTTGTACTGCCACAGAAAATGCTAATTCCTTATTTCAAGCCTTCAGTGAAGAGAGAATTTAGAGAAAAAGAAAAACCATCCTTGGGGATGCTGAGAGCTAAGAGAGGAATTCCAACAGGAAATCCTCCCTGTCATCCATCTGGGCTTGTCTAGGGCTGGGTGTCCGTGCTTTGAGGGTCCTGTGTGGCCCCGCTGCCCACTGTCTTCCTGCAGGGGAGGTTTGTGTCTGGGCTCACACTGGCTTCCCCTCACTGTGCTCCTTGCACAGTAATACATGGCCATGTCCTCAGCAGTCACGGAGCTCAGCTGCAGGGAGAACAGATTCTTCTATGTGTCTCTGGTGATGGAGAGTTGGCTTTGGAAGGACGGGTTATAATATGTATCACCATCATACCATCTGTTTCCCATCCACTGCAGCCCCTTCCCCGAGGTCTTGCAGATCCATTTCCAGCTGTAACCACTGCTTGTGATGGAGAAACCAGAGATAGTGCAGGTGAGGGTCAGCTTCTGGGAGGGCTTTAACACTCTTGTACCCGACTCCTGAAGCTGCACTGGGACGGGACTCCTGCAAGCAAACACAGATGGTCTCTGTCAGTCACTTGTGCTCAAAAACATCCACATAGACCCAGTTCAGATATCTGAATCTCCCACCTGTGGGACTGTCACCAGGCACAGGAGAACACAGAGCAATAGTAACTTTAGATTGCAGCCGGGCTTTCCCAAGAGACCTACACCCATGTGTGAAGAGAACTGTTAGCCTTCCCAGGCCAATGGTGAATTTGACCTTAGTGTCGGAAGAATAATTTGCATGTGAGGGAGCCATGTCCTTATAAGCTGAAAGTAATGGAGATCAGACTCCCCTCTTCCTTATGAGCCCGTTTTAGGGTAACTGCTTTAACTCATATGCATGTTAATCTATAATGAAAGAAGGTTTTTCTCAAGAGGTGTGTGGGAAAGGTCAAAGAATGCCCAGAATTTCTGAGCCCAGTGTTCTCTCCTTCCAGCCCCTCTTTGCCCCTGCCCTGCTTTGGGTTTCTATATGATGTTTGTTGAAAGCATCTTCAGTCTTCACAGTCTCCAAGACCCATTTTTTCCTGTACACCTTGACACCTCTTAATTAACCTCCTCATAGTCCTTAGTAGTTTTCCATGTGTGAGAGTAACATCTTTTAGAAACACAAATACCAAATTAGTTCCAAGGATTGATAATGTCCCAAAGGTCCAACTCTTCAGTGAAGCCATTCAGCTCCAATTCCCACCCACTCCACCCTTGAGGAGATCCCCTCAGATTTCTGGGTTCTGAGCATCACTGCAGCGTCCAACAGAAAGTCGTGAAAGTTTGAGGAAATGAATCATAGTGGAGGGTTCTGTTCAGTCAAAATTCTGAAATTCAGAAAAGGGTAAACCAGATGCTGGTCTGAAGAACAGTCTCCACTCCTAGCTTTGCATTTATTTATGCACACATGAGCTGAAGCCTCTGACAGAATGTTTCAAGTAGGAGTTGTCCTACTAATCTTATTTAGCCAGGATTTTTCTGACCTTGGGCCATGGTCTTTACCAACCCCACCACTCTTACAAGCAGTATCCACACTACATCCCATAGCCTGATGAACGAGGTCAACCTCAATGTAAGTAAAGAGATTCAAGTGCCATAGGGTCTCAGGGAAGAACGTGCCACCAAGAAAAGTTGGTCTTCAGACAAGTTAATATTTTAATTCTCTAATCTCTAAAAAAGCAAGATTCTTTAAAGACACACACCCCCCCCACACACACACACATACACACACCTTTGTTTGCTGGAATATCCAAAATGATGCGCAATAAGTTGTACCTGATTTCAAGTATAAAGATTCAGTAGAGCAGTAGATGGAAAATAATCATTTCAGAAAATAATCAGAGTAAGAAGAAAGGCCAAGTGCAGTATTTTAGATCTTCAACAAAAAGACATTTTCTTGAAACCCAGTAGGCACTTTCCACTAAAATTAGGTTCATCCATACAACAAAATTAGGTTCATCCATCCTCAAAATTTAGAGAATGAGCTCAGACACTCTTGTAAATGTCCCTTACCAAGGGGGCTCTAGTTCAATTGAAGTGTGAGCATCTCCAACCAAGGTCAGCCTCTCCATTTGTGCTCTGGACACAGCCCCATCACACTGCTCATGGAACTCACCTTACATTTATTTCCTAAACTCAAGGATTGTCTAATTTTTGAAAACTGTTCATATTACTGACTCTAGAAGCTGTGACACTATCTCTAACCATGCAGTTTCAGAACAGAAACCCCTTCAGATTCTTTCTACATAATGTTGCAGGTTTAAATAAATGACAGCCACTATAATGTCTTCATAATTTATAAGGGTATTTACTTACAACTGGACTGCTAGAATCTAAAAGTGAGTCCTTGGTTGAAGTCCTAAGTCCACGTTTCAGTCCATCTTTTAAAGGCAAAAAACTCCATTATCATTTGTATAAGACTTAAGCAAATATGAATAGAAGCAGAAAGCAAAGTTAATGTTACTATTCTTTAGGGTTAGGGAGCCTTACAGGGTACAGCATTGATTATAACATTCTGGTAACTTCAAGAAGACCAAGTATGCATTACATAGTACATTCCTCATCAGAAAGAAACAATACCAAAATTGACTATAACATCCTGGTTACCATAACAAGATTAACTACACCGTTCAGATTATCACAGGGAACAATATTGAATCAGAACAAATGATATATTGAAGAATATTCAAAACTAATTGTAGTGTCCAGAACCTGGGAACACATGGAAGCACATGCTAAAATTAATCAACAGCAGAGACTTTCCCATAAGGGGAGGGAGAACAAGCAGGTCAACTAGCAGTCAACTTTCTGAGATGGGAGGGAGGAATGGGCAAGTTACTTAGCAGCTTAAAAAAATGGAATTTCTTTTGCTAGTCTGCCTCAGTAACAAAGTTTAAAATATTGTCCCCAGGCTAAGGTTTGACACCACTCATTTACTGAATTAGAATCTCGTTGTATCTCCAAATTATTATATATTTTTCAATGGGGAAATCCAAGCACTCAGTATGGGTCACTGTCAGGGGAAAGCAGCCCCTAACACATCATTATGGTTCCTGTAGGTGCAATTTTACAGCGATAATAAGTAAAGATCCTTTTTTTTTCCTCCCCCCCCCTCCACCATTGTCTACATGGAAAACAAAAGGATGAATATAAGGAAGAAAAGGGGAGTGGGGGCATGGGGCATTAATCCACCCAAGGGGCGGGTATTGTTTATATCTCCACAGGGAAAGTGGGACCAGACTTCAATCCAGTGCCGCAAGGTGTGAATGCAATATCCCGACATGGAGTAGGGAACCAGTGGAGAGGTCTGGGATGCTGGCCCCAGTCCATAAATTAAGTGGATTCCTGCCCCTCCCCCAGAAAGAATTTGTTCCAAAGGACGACATTGACTCTGCAGCTCCGGGAGATGGACATATCTGATCAGAGCACACGGGAGCAGATGAAGGGGCAGGAGGAGAGAGTGGAACACAGCCTGGCCCACCAGGCCATGAGGATGATGTTCCTGAGTAGAGCTGCCAGTCCACAGAGAGAACAACATGGCTGGCCCCACTATGAGACATGATGCCCCTCAGTTACTAAGGGCGATACAGAAGACAGCACCGGAGACAGTGTGGGAATTGCACCTGACCTGATCCCACCACATCGAGGCAAAGCACTGGGGGAGTGCAGCAGAACAGCAAGGGAATGGAGTGGGCAGCGGGGCCACGCAGAACCTTCAAAGCACGAACACCCAGCCCTAGACACTGCATTCCCAGGGAATGCTGAAAGTGGACTTTGGGGCCAGGGCGTGGTGCCCCAACAGACTGGACTGGAAAACACTCCTAAGGGCCAGCAAACGATCCTTGAACTAACTACAAGCTTTTCTTTTGTGAAGTGTTTTGTTTTGCTCTTGTCAGTTTGTTTTTGTTGTTTTGCTGTCTGGTTGTATACTGTTGCTTTGTTTTCCTCTGTCTTGTTTTCGTGCATGTTAGTGTCTCCACAGGTCTGTCTGAATAGGACAGGCTGGATGAACTATCTGGAGGAAAAACAACGGGACTGACAGTTCTGGGGGGACTTGGGGTAGGGGACTTAGGGGGGCTAAGGAAGTGGTGTTAAATACAGGGACAAGGGAACAACATGGTACCCAAAATGGTAGAGAGGGGGGAGTGGCAGGCCTAGTGGGGAATGATCAAGGGTAAGGTTGCATAGAGAAGAGATATAGCTGTAGCCCAGGTGGTGACGGAGCATGGTAGTGGGGCAGGAGGAAAGTCAAGGGAGATGGAGGAAAGAGCTAGGAGTCAAAGGGCATTTATGCAGGTCTACACAAAGACATGTACATGCAAATATATATATGAGGATGGGGAAATAGATCTACATGTCTATATTTATAGGTTAAGTATTAAGGTGGCGGAAGGACCTTGGGCCTCTACTCAAACACGCCCTCAATGCATGAATACTTTCATTTATTAAATTTGCACTCTATGGTGCTTACTCTCCAGACACAACTGCTGAAGCCAAAGTGGGTGAACAAGTAAATGTGGTGAAGAAAGCTGATGGTACCCAGCTATCAAAAGAGATAGTGACTGGGGTCTTAAAGGCTTGAAGATAAACAAGCGGCCATTTGCTCAGAAGCAACAAAGCCCACATGGAAGAACACATCAGCCTGTGTGATCACGTGGTCCCGAATGGATCAGTTATCAGGCATCAAGGAACAAAAAATCATATAATTGGCTGCACACCTCCATGATAGGATCGCTGAAGACAAATGGGTATATAAGGAAATGTGGTGAAGAAAGCTGATGGTGCCCGGCTATCAAAAGAGATAGTATCTGGGGTCTTAAAAGCTTGAAGGTGAACAAGCGGCCATCCAGCTCAGAAGCAAAAAGCCCACATGGAAGAAGCACACCAGCCAGGGAGATAACGAGGTGCCAAAGGGACCAGGTATACGGCATCATGCAGAAAAAAAAGATATATGTATATATATGTGTGTGTGTATGTATATATATACCATATTGAATGAAGGGAAGTGCAGAGTGGAGACCCAAGGCCCAAGTGTCGGCCACTGGAGATCCCCTCATAGAGGGGTTTAGGAGAGGAGATGGGTCACTCAGGGTGCGAGGTAGTACCGATGAAAAACACAGCTTTCCCCCAGATCCTGGATGCTTCCTCCCGACAACTACCATGATCAGAATTCTACCTTGCAGGACTGGATAGGGCAGAGGTTGTACACTGGTGCATATGGGGGCTGGAGGCGTGGGGAATCCAGGGAGGACGATACCTTTGTGACCAGGGGTGTGAGGGGCGATGGTGGGAGAGTCGAGGGTGAGTGGGTTGGAAAGGGGGAACTGATTACAAGGATCCACATGTGACCTCCACCCTGGGAGATGGATGGCAGAGAAGGGGGAGAAGGGAGACTCCGGATAGGGCAAGATATGCCAAAATAACAATCTATAAATTATCAACGGCTCATGAGGGACGGGGTAGCGGGGAGGGAGGGGAAAAAAGGACCTGATGCAAAGGGCTTAAGTTGAGAGCAAATTCTTTGAAAATGATTAGGGCAAAGAATGTATGGATGTGCTTTATACAATTGATGTATGTACATGTATGGATTGTGATAAGAGTTGTATGAACCCCTAATAAAATGTAAAAAAAAATATCAGTGTTGTGAAAAAGATTAACAAGAGCCCATAAGATTAGGACATATCTCTACAAACTCAGATATTTTTCTAGTGTACAGTACCTATTTTCTGGGGGTGGGGGAAATCCTTCCTTGCCTGAATGGTCCTAAAACAGTTCAAGTGCTCAGGGCTCAAGGAAACTTAGTAACCATTGGATGCTCTTCCTTTCAAGGCCAGGGAATTGGTTTCTTAGGTTTCAGCTCGAAGAACCTAGGGACAAATCAAAAGGGGTGATCAAATGTAGATCAGTTTCCCGGTGCTGGGCGATGAAACACCCTATACTGTCTGTCCACTCATCCCTCTATAATGTCTTGTCACATGGAGATGACCACAACTCTCTGCCCACATACAAGCTCTAGGCCCTCTCTGGACACCTGCCCCTCTGTTTTCACTCTGGACTACTGCTCTCTTTCTTGGACTGTCTCCTCCTCTGTGAGTCAGGCACCTGCTTCTTATTTTGCAACATGAGCCGTGGGTGCACTAATGCTGGGAGTCCTTGCATGCACCGAGAACTGAAGTGAATTGGCATATCAAATGCCATACGAAATATAGAGGAGGTCTATTCAGATGGGAACAACTGTGTTCTGCTTACCTGAATCAGAAGCTACCAGACACACGCTTTTGATAAAACAAAACAAAAACGTAAATTAAAATTTATAAATTTCTAGAGACAGTACTGTTTACTGAGACAGTGAGAAAGTTCTGGGGCCAGTCATTAGTGGAGCCCCGAACTTTGTGGACTTTGACTATAAAGCCCCTCCAGATTTTCAAGTGAACATTCAAAATAAGCCCTGTGTTTCAGACACTGGAGGGGGAGACTTTTATCAACTCAAAAGATTTCTCACCAGAGAAAGGACAATTCCATTGACTTTTCATAGCTGGAGGTGAAATATATCCCCTATCAACCAGACACCCCTTATTCTACCCGTGAGACCTAAATGTGAGGGTATAGTGAACAGTTATTAAAAGATCAAACATAAAGGAGATTTTGCAATGAAGGAAAGGAGCATGGACAGGCCAAGCTATAAACTACACCCCAGGCATGAAGGTTAGAGCCTTACTGCCCAGGTGCTATAAAAGGTTCAGTCTCCATCAGAAGAACACACAGAAAATCCCTGTTCTCCCACTTCATCACCATGTAGATTCCCAGCATCACAATCCTGCATTACAATTTAGAATGGGAAGAATCTGCTCCTCTGAGGAGAAAAAAAAAAACAAAACATATAGCAAACACTGCTATGGTCTAACTCTTCCAGATTATCACGAATCCCCATAAAACGTAGTTCTGAGAACAGGGTGAAATATGTTCATACCCCGGGGAAACACTAAATACTAAGATAAATTGTCATTTATCTGAGTACACCCATCTCATTTGTAGACTGATTTTCTTTGTTGCCTACCTCAAATTTAACTCATTATTATTCTGCAAATGCTTCGCCCATTATCATATAGAAGCCATAGCTGGTTTTATTAAAGGTCAGCCAGTTATTCCATGCCTGAGAGTTAACGTTTAAACAACTAGGGCTGGCACCCACACATAAAGGCAGAGTTTCAAATCCCAGAGTGAAATTAAAATCGCTGCCCTCTTCATCGGGGTGTCTGGCTATTCCATTTCCCCAAAGCCCTGGGGTCTATACTGAATCATTTACAAACACGACAGGGCGAGCCTGGGTCCACTCCACGATTTCTAGTAGAGGGGGATGGGGGACATAAGCCCAATAAGCGTGATTGGCACTTACCTCCGTGGAGACAACCGACATGACAGCAAGCATTGCCAGGAGCACACGCTTACAGGTGAAAGGCCTGCCAGTGTTGGCTAGTGTTGTTCGTGCCTCCTACTTCAAAGCTTTTATCTGTCCCCAGTTAGGGGGATGTATTGTAGAGCATTTGATCCTACAATGTCTCTTACTTATAGAGGGGGCTGTCATCTCCTTGACTGGGACAGAGTCAGGGTTGGAGTGGCTAGGTGGATTCTTCCTTTTCCTTGTTCCTCTCAATCTGTGGTTGGATTCTTCTAAGGGGGATCCATCTACTTTCTCTGCCATCTGAAAGCATATAAGCATAGACCCTACCCCTAGTCACCAGCAAGCCTGGTTTCCACACCCCGTCGTCATTTCTCCACCAGATTTTCTCCCGGTCAGCTTTCTCTATGGAGGTAGAAAAGTATTTCTCTGCCCTGGTTACATTAGAGTCCTTTGGTAGTGAGAAAAAATTTAGAGTCAATAGGGTCAAATGGAGTCTATTGTGTGCTGTCTCACCTTTCATTTCCCCCTTCTGTTTAGATAATTGTGTTTTTATTGTACCATGTGCCCATTCAATGAGGGCTTGGCCTTGGGGGTTGTAAAGGTATACCTGTTATGTGATGGATGTTCCAATCTTTGCAGAAATTGTGAAATCTCTTGCCAGTGTAGGCAAGGCCATTGTCTGTCTTTATGTGTGTAGGAGTGCCCATCACAGCGAAACAGGCTAGCAGGTGGCTGATGACATATTTTATGGACTTGCCAGCAATGGCTGATGCCCATAAAAATCCTGAGAAGGTGTCTATGGTAACTTGCACAGGTCTTAGACGTCCAAATGAAGGTATGTGAGTGACATCCATTTGCCAGATAGCGTTTGACTGGCCACCACGTGGGTTGACTCCGTCAGGCCCTTCTCTGAGTGAGGTGTGATGGCAGTGAGGGCATTCTCTGACAATCTGCCTGGCCTCTGTCCATGTCAGGTGAAATCTATTCCTAAGGCTGGCAGCATTGTTGTGTAACCTTTGGTGTTCTGCTTGCGGAGGCTTTAGGGTAGTGAATGCCTTTTGTGTTAGCATGTCTGCATTGGCGTTTCCCAGGGAAATCAGCCCCAGCAGCCGCGTGTGTGCTCTCATATGTCCTATGAAAAAGGGATGAGAGCATGCTCTTACCTGTTTCTGTAAAGTGAGGAATAATTTGCCAATGTCAGAGTGTGGATCTACCTTCAACTTTGTTGTCTCAATAAAGGAACAGATCTGCACTGTGTAGGCAGAGTCACTGATTATATTGATAGGTTGCTTTGCCTCCTTAAGTAATAAAATGATAGCAAATATCTGTTTTCTGAGCAGAGGTGTAGCCAGTTTGAAAAGCATGAGAGGAGGGACCCCAGTAGGCTGCCATGCCATTGCTGGAGCCATCTGTGAAGTAAGTGGGCGTTCCTGTAATCGGCTTGTGTGAGAACACTTTGCTGAGGGTCCAATGAGTCTGCTTTAGAAAGCCCCAAAGCTTCCCTGGAGGATAGTGACAGTCTAGCTTACCATAAAATTCGGCTCGGGCTATCTGAAAATCCGTGGCAAGTTCTAAAAGGTTCCTCACTTGAGCGGGAGTGTAAGGAAGAATTATGACAGCTGGATCAAAACCACACAGCTGCTGGCAGTGGAGCCTGCCTTTGGATAATAGCTTAGCTACTTGCTCCCAATAAGGCCAGATGAATTTTGGACCTGTGTTCCCTAAATGTATCCACTCGAAAGGCTTGTCCTCTTGGGCCAGAGTTGCAGTGGGAGTGACTGGAGTGTGAAAGATAATAAGGTGTATGCTCTTGTCAGGATCGACATGATAGATCTTCCCCTGGCTGAGCCTCTCCTCCCCCAAATGTAGTTCCAGGAGAGCCTCAGGAGTGAGCTCTCTGGGACTGTTCAACTGAGGGTCCCCCTTTAATATGTCAAATAAGTGTTTGAGTTCTTCTGTGGGGATTCCTAGGTAAGGCCTTACCCAGTTTATCTCTCCTAGAAGCTTTTGGAAATCATTTAATGTTCTAAGGTGGTCTTATCTAATCTCAAGTCTTTGTGGCTTTACTATCCTCCGATCTATCACTGTACCAAGATAGATGTGGGGATTGGTAGTTTGAATCTTATCAGGAGCAATTACTAATCCCGCCTGAGAGACTGCTTCACTGAAGTGCATATAAGTCTGCCTCAACATGGCACTGTTAGGTGCAGCTGTTAAAATATCATCCATATAGTGTATTATATACGCCTCAGAGAATAGTCCTCTGACCAGCTCCAGCACCTTCCCTGTGAAGAACTGACACATAGTAGCACTGTTTACTATGCCTTGAGCCAGAGTTTTAAGGTGGTATCTCTTATTCGGAGCTTTATGGTTTAGTTCAGGTACAGTGAAAGCAAATCTTTCATAATCAGCAGGATCTAACTAAATAGTGTAAAAACAATCTTTCAGGTCTATCACAATCATATCCCAGTTTTTGGAATCGTTCTAGGCGAAGGGAGGCCTGGCTGCATAGTCCCCATAGGTTGTAAAATAGAATTAATAGCTCTCAAGTCTATGAGCATCCTCCATCTGCCTGATTTCTTTCTAAAGACAAAGACAGAGGAGTTCCGGGGGCTAAGAGTCTCTGCAATATGACCCTCTTTCAGCTGTTCTTGTACTAGATCATGTAGAGCCTGCAATTTTTCATTATTAAGGGACCACTGCTCTACCTATATTGGGTCATCAGACTTCCAAGTCAGCTTGATGGGTGCAGGCTTTACGACAGCGACCCCGACTAAAAATTTGGATATCCTAGGCCATGACGGTCATTTTTGGGAGTCACCTCAATGGGCCATGGATCTCCCTGCTCATCCTTTCCAGGTCCATTACCTTTATATCCCATATTCCTCATGATATTCTGTGCTACTGAATCTTGTGGAGGGTTATATAATCTAGCCCCCACTGCTGTAATAGATCGCTTCCCCACAGATTAATGGGGTGAGAGTTACCACCAGTTTCATGAGCCCAGATTGTAAACACTTCGGCCCCTGAGTCCAAGAATCCTGAGAATTTCTTTCCTTCAATAGTTAGCTCCATAAACGGACACTACTACTTATCTAGAACAGGGCTCCAAAATACCTCCTGACTCCTGGAGCCACCTGTCTCTCCCTCAGCAACATTATTTTCATTTTTGGGAGCATAAGGGAGTAGCAATAGCTGCCCTAAACTGTCTCCTTTCCTTATGAGCCAGGGCATGCTGGATCTAACCATCACTTTAATTTCTCCATCATGATTCTGATCAATCACATCTATGATAGCTTGTATACTGAGTGCATTTAAATCAGATTTCCCTAACAAAAGCCCAATTGTGCCCTCTGGTAAGCGGCCTCCAATTCCTGTTTTGACTGCAGTAGGCTCATTATTGAGTAAAAGCTGGATGTTTTCCTGACTGGTCAAATTTAGTGAAGAGTTCCCTTTACTAGAGGAGGAGAGCCAAATAGCTGATCTGCGCTGGAAGGAGTGGACATCAGACTGAGGATCCGTAGCACTTCCAATGGAGCCCTGCATCTGAGGGTTATCTCCTGTGCTCCGTTTAGAGGGGCTCAGAGCACGCCCCACGACACGTTTTTTTGGCTGGGTGTTATCTCCTTGTACATGTCCTTTACTGTTAAGCTTTAAACAACAATTCTTTGCCCAGCGCCTGCCTCTATTGCAGCGGGGGCAGATTCCTTTGAGCTCATCTCGGGCCCTCTGCCTGGGTCCCTTCTGTTGTAAACTTCCCTGTTCTTTTGCAATATCTGCCTGCAGTCTCTCTGGTAATGTCCCTTGCTCCACATGTAAAGCATCTCCTTTTAGGTCTGGCATAGCTTGCTAAAGCTGTAGCCTGAGGTTGGCTCTTTGCTCATCTGTCCCTACGTCTTTGCAAAGCCTGATATAATCTAACAGCTTGCTCTGTTCTTTGAAAGGGCCTATGGCAGGCTGACAAGTAGTATTCGAGTTCTCTGTGACGCTGTGCCCTGTAACAGTAACAGGCAGGCCACCACCTGGTCAGGAATGGGTGCCCTGTAACAGTAACAGGCAGGTCACCCCCAGGTCAGAAATGGAAAAAAATTAAATTGCAGCCTGGAACAGGTGTAGCCCACCCCAGGATGTTTACGCTCCAAAGCAGCCTAGCCTAACTACAGTATCGGTTGGCAGACCACTGGGGACAAACTGACCTTAAATGTAGAACTTGCTTTGTTAGACTTTAAAAACTGTCTTGTTTCACTTTCCTGAGAATGTTTTACCAGTTTCACACAAGAACTTGCCTTCCCCGTCCCCTTGTTTGGCAAGACGCCCCACAAGGAAGTATAAAACCTTCTGCTTTAATGCTGTTTAAGGCCCTCGCCTTACAGACTGAGCCTGTCTCAGTTGCGGGTGTGGGCCCAGATTCGAATCTGTCTGAATAAAACTTTACTGTTTCCATCTCTGTTTCAGTGAGTGGTCTGAGTGAGGGTCCCGCTCGCTAACATTTGGAGGCCCCAGCGAGATTCCCCAGGCCCTAGGGACGGTGGTCCCTGCCTGCAACTCACTCCTGGAGGGTCCTGACCCAGCAGCCCAGTTACTGCCTGCACGGTGCCATTAAGTCAGGCCTGTTTTCATTCCTGATTCCTGGTTAGGAGCGCTCCGCAGTGAGACTTACGGGGAACGGTACGCCGTCGCAGGCCCCGGAGTCTGACTGAAACAGTGACGACTGTGGAGGTCCTGGTTTATTGGAAATTCCAAATTTTGAAGTGAGAGTGAATGTGGCCGGCCAAAAATGCTGATAGGAAGTTTGTGTATGTTTGTCTAACTGGAAGCTTGTCATTTTTGTTATTAGGATTGTACGTATTATTTGTCTCTTTAAGCTTAATTATGGGCCAGGAAAATTCTAAGGGTTCCGATAATACCCGCGAATGTTTAGTACAGGGCTCGCCCACCCTGCTTGAATGTGTGTTAAAAATTTTTTTCTGATTTCAGGCGCTGGGGGGACAGATAAAGTGTTTCTGTAAACGCTTTTAATTTGCGAAAATTCTGTGAATCTGAGTGGCCCACATTTGGAGTGGACTCGCCCCCGGAGGGCTCTTTTAATCCCCTCCAAGCTTCATTGGTCCAGCGGATTTTTTATAGCACTCCGGGTCACCCAGATCAATTTCCCTATATTTTATGTTAGCCTATCCTAGCCTATATTTTATGTTTCCCTATCATTTATGTTAGCCCTAAGTATTTAAAAGCTTGTGGGTGTCCACCGGACCCAGCAAACCGTTTAGACCACCACCTGCCAAGGCCAGTCCTTCTGGCCGGAAAACTGCCGGGACAAGGGCGGGTCTCCAAACCAGTCTTACGCTCGCCCCCAGAGGAGCCCGCTGTTGCCCGCCAGGACAGACCTCCCCCGTACACCGATCCAAGACCGGCTACACTGGGAACCCCTACACCAGCCACCACCACCAGAGCCGTTTCCCCCGACTCCACCCAACCTGATCCCCTTAGTCCTCCCCATACCTGGTCAGGAGCCCCTTTTGGCGACAACCCCCCAGCCGCCCAGCTCCCACTACGTGAGGTTGGAGAAGTTGATAGCCGTGGGCGCAATTTAAGAGTCTATGTCCCTTTTACCACTTCCGACCTTTATAATTGGAAAAATCAAAACCCCCACTTCAGTGAGGAGCCCCAAGCCATGAGTATTCTCCTAGAGTCTGTCTTTTACACCCATCAGCCCACCTGGGATGATTGCCAGCAGCTCTTAAACATCCTGTTCACTGCTGAAGAGCAAGAAAGAATTAAAATGGAATCTAAGAAAAATGTTTAAGATGAGGACGGAGAACACGTCACTGACCCAGCCCTCATTGAGGCCGCATTCCCCTCCACCTATCCCGAATGGAACCGCAACACCTCTGCGGGGGAACGGGCTCTCAATCGCTACCGCTATATCCTACAAGAGGGGGTCAAGGGGGCGGATAAAAAGCCCATCAATCTTTCAAAGATAGTTGAGACCAGGCAATGACCTACAGAGAGCCCAACAGCGTTTCTAGAAAGGCTGTGTAAGGCCTATCGGACTTACACCCCCATCGACCCCACTGCCCCAGCAAGCCAGGCCGCCCTAGCAGTTGTTTGTAGCCCAGTCTGCCCCAGATATTAGAAAAAAGCTCCAGAAATTAGAAGAATTGAAGGAAAGTCCTTGTCTGAATTATTATCCATAGCGCAGAGGGTTTTTGACAATAGAGAAGACCCCAAGGAAGCCACTCACACGCTTACTCAAAAGGTGGCCCGAGTATTGCTTGCCAGTGACAGACCTTCACAAAATTCCTAACATCTGCCAGCGCGAGGCCCCCATAAGCCGCTTGGGAAGGACCAATGTGCCTATTGCAAAAAATTGGGCCATTGGAAAAAGGACTGCCCGGAGAAGCCCCCGGCCAAGAAAGGACCCCCAAAAGGTGTTGACCCGGTCCTCCTCGAGGACACTGAATGAGGACGTCAGGGCTCCAGCACCCCCGGGGAGCCCCGGGTAACCTTAAAACTGGGGGACCAACCAGTAAGTTTCCTCGTAGACACCGGGGCTACTCACTCAGTTTTGCTCAGACCCCAAGGCCCCCTTTCAAAATAACGGACAAAAATAGTGGGGGCCACAGGAAAAGTAAAAGCCTACCCTTGGTCTGAAGCCCGCATCACCAACTTGGGAAAGGGGACCATCACTCATTCCTTTTTGGTCATCCCTGAATGCCTAGAACCTTTGCTAGGATGAGACTTGCTACATAAACTCCAGGCCACCATTTCCTTTGAAGAAAAGGTCCCTCAGGTCCACACAGGAGAAGGCAAAATTTTGCTCACCTTCCCAGCTCAGGAGGAATACCGGTTACTAGAGAGCCCAGAGAATGCTCCAGAAAAAGGTTACTTGCTCCAAGAGTTCCAGACAGAAATACCCAGTGTTTGGGCAGAGACTAACCCACCTGGGCTAGCTAGCCACAGGCCCCCGATAGTGGTCCGGTTGCTCAGTTCGGCCACCCCGGTCCTCGTCCGACAATACCCATCAGGAGAGTGGCTAAGGCTAGCATAGCCAAGCACATTAATAGGCTCCGAGAGGCCAGGATCCTAGTATCCTGCCAGTCACCATGCAATACACCTCTGCTCCCGGTGCAAAAGCCAGGCATTGGGGACTTCCGGCCAGTCCAGGAGCTAAGGGAAGTAAATAAAAGAGTGGAAACCATCCACCCCTCTGTGCCTAAGCCGTATACCCTGCTCAGTGACTTAAAGCCTGAGAAATGTTTTAATACTGTTCTGGACTTAAAGAATTCCTTTTTCAGCCTGCCCCTGGCCCCACAAAGTCAACCCATCTTTGCCTTTGAATGGGTGGACCCCGAACGGAGGCAGTTGGGCCAACTCATGTGGACGCGCTTAGTTCAGGGTTTCAAAAATTCCCCAACTTTGTTTGATGAACCTTTAAGCCAGGACTTGGAGGAGTTCCTGACCCAGCACCAATATGTGGACGACCTTCTCCTAGCCTCCAAGTCCGCCCAGGAGTGTAAGGACGCTACCTGGGACATGCTAAAAACACTGGGAGCACTGGGCTACCGAGTATCAGCAAAGAAGGCCCAACTATGACAGGATAACGTCACATACCTCGGATACCAGATAACAAAGGGGACGCGGATACTGTCCAAAAGCTGAATACAAGCGGTGCTGCAGCTCAAGACCCCCACCACCAAGAGACAGGTACGGGAATTCCTTGGGGCAGTGGGTTACTGCAGACTCTGGATCCTCGATTTCGCAGAGATAGCCAAGCCACTGTATGCCGCAATGGGTGGAACAAGCAAAGAACTCAATTGGAGTGAGGATGAGGAAAAAGCATTCCAGGACCTCAAGTCAGCATTGGTAAGCCCCCCGCCCTAGCGCTCCCCATCTTAGATAAACCTTTTCATTTATTTGTGGCCGAAGCCCGAGGAGTGGCGAAAGGAGTGTTAACTCAACAACTGGGGCACTGGAATCAGCCGGTGGCCTATTTATCAAAAAGACTGGACCCAGTGGCCGCGGTGTGGCCAAACTGCTTGTGAGCCATCGCCGCCACTGCCATTTCGGTGAAAGAAGCCTCTAAGCTAACTTTTGGGCAGGACCTACAAGTCAGGGTCCCACACAATGGGGAACAACTGCTGCGCTCACCTCTGGACCGATGGCTCTCAAATGCCCGCATAACCCAGTACCAAGCCTTTCTCCTGGACCCACCAAGAGTCAGCTTCCTTAAAACAGCAGCCCTCAATCCAGCCACACTCCTCCCTGACCCAAGTGAGGAAGGCTGTCCGGAACATGATGGCGTGGAGGTACTAACTTCCCTCACATCTCTCCGAGCCGATTTGACTGACTTACCACTAACAAAGGCAGAAGAGACTCTCTTTATAGAGGGTATCAGCTTCGTAGAGGACGGGGTCCGGTTTGCAGGGGCTGCTGTGGTGACTCTGGAAAAGGTAATCTGGGCCCAACCCCTAGCAAAAGGGACTTCAGTGCAGAAAGCTGAACTCATTGCCTTAACCCAGGCCCTGGAATGGGCTGAAGGAAAGTGAGTAAGCATTTTTACAGACAGCCGGTACGTGTTCTCCACGGTCCATGTTCATGCAGCGCTATACAAAGAGTGTGGCCTTCTCACAGCAGGAGGCAAATACGTTAAAAATTCACAAGAAATTCCGCGATTGTTGGCGGCTGTCTGGAAACCCGCGCAGGTGGCAGTCTTTCATTACAAAGGCCACCAAAAAGAGGACACCCCAGTGGCCAGAGGACCCCAGTATGCTTACGAAACTGCCAAGCAACCCCAACTTGCAACCACTCTAGCTCCGGTCATCCTTAACAATGAAAATCATCAACCTAAATATGATCCGCAGGACACTAAGGTCCTGCAGCAAAAAGGAAGAAAATTTTGAATCAAGGCTTTGATTCTCGGTCAAAAGAAGTGGGGGATTTGACACTGTGCCCTGTAATAGTAACAGGCAGGCCACCACCTGGTCAGGAATGGGTGCCCTGTAACAGTAACAGGCAGGTCACCCCCAGGTCAGAAATGGAAAAAAATTTAAATTGCAGCCTGGAACAGGTGTAGCCCAGCCCAGGATGTTTACGCTTCAAGAAGCAGCCTGGCGTAAATACAGTATCGGTTGGCAGACCACTGGGGACAAACTGGCCTTAAATGTAGACCTTGCTTTGTTAGACTTAAAAACTGTTTTGTTTCACTTTCCTGAGAATGTTTTACCAGTTTCACACAAGGACTTGCCTTCCCCCTCCCCTTGTTTGGCAAGACGCCCCACAAGGAAGTATAAAACCTTCTGCTTTAATGCTGTTCAGGGCCCTCGCCTTACAGACTGAGCCTGTCTCAGTTGCGGGTGTGGGCCCAGATTCGAATCTGTCTGAATAAAGCTTTACTATGTCCATCTCTGTTTCAGTAAGTGGTCTGGGTGAGGGTCTCGCTTGCTAACATTCTCAAACACTAATGTAAGTATAAGATTATCCACTGCCCCTTTGTCTGTTACATTCTTATGGACAGCATCCTGCAACCTGGATATAAAATCTATGTAAGGCTCATAATTTCTTTGCTTTACTGTCATGGAACTTGGCCTCCTGCTTCCTGATGGTATTAATCTCTCCCAGGCCTTAAGACAGATTTCTCTAACTTGAGCAAATGTCTGCTCAACAAAGTTTAATTGAGCCTCAATTGTGATATAATTCTCATCCCCTAGCAGTTGGTGAATCCCTATATCTATGCCCTCTTCTGCATTTTTGCGTGCTAGTGCAAGGACTGCCTCGTCCCATAGCATCTGATATTGCAAAGATTCTGAAGGGGAAAGGCACACCTTCATCAAAGCTTTACAGTCTGCTGGGATCCAGTATTCCATATCTGCCATATTTTTGACCATACCTATTACAAATGGTGAATCTGGACCATAACTAGATACTGCTTGCTTGAGATCTTTCAGTAGCTTAAATGGAAAGGCAGTATATTGCCTTTCTTGATTCCCTTCAGGGTGCTGCTCATAGGGCTCCCTGTCTATAATTCTAAGAGGATAAGCCATTCTGAATTCTTTTTTTAAAAAACATTTTATTAGGGACTCATACAACTCTTATCACAATCCATACATATACATACATCAATTGTATAAAGCACATCTGTACATTCTTTGCCTTCATCATTTTCAAAGCATTTCCTCTACACTTAAGCCCTTTGCATCAGGTCCTCTTTTTTCCCCTCCCTCCCTGTTTCCCCCTCCCTCATGAGCCCTTGATAATTTATAAATTATTATTTTGTCATATCTTGCCCTAACCGGTGTCTCCCTTCACCCCCTTTTCTGTTGTCTGTCCCCCAGGGAGGAGGTCACATGTAGATCCTTGTAATCGGTTCCCCCTTTCCAACCCACTCACCCTCTACTCTCCCAGTATCACCCCTCACAAGGTATCATCCACCCTGAATTCCCTGTGCCTCCAGCTCCTATATGCACCAGTGTACAACCTCTGCTCTATCCAGACTTGTAAGGTAGAATTTGGATCATGGTATTCGGGGGGGGAGGGGAGAGGAAGCATTTAGGAACTGGAGGAAAGCTGTATTCTTCATCAGTGCTACATCGCACCCTAACTGACTCATCTCCTCCCCTAGTCCCCTCTGTGAGGGGATCTCCAGTGACCGACAAATGTGCTTTGGGTCTCCATTCAGCACTTCTCCCTTCATTCACTATGGTAAGATTTTTTTTTTTTTATGATGCCTTATACCTGATCTCTTTGACACCTCATGATCGCACAGGCTGGTGTGCTTCTTCCATGTGGGCTTTGTTGTTTCTGAGCTAGATGGCTGTTTGTTCACCTTCAAGCCTTTAAGACCCCAGACACTATCTCTTTTGATAGCCAGGCACCATCACCTTTCTTCGTCACATTTGCTTATGCACCCATTTGTCCTCAGCGATCGAATCATAGAGATGTGCACCCAATGATATGATTTTTTGTTCTTTGGTGCCTGATAAGCTATTCCGAATTCTAAGTCTGCTTCTTAAGCTATACTCTACTCCACTCCTGAGAGCAAAGATGCTTTCCTACTCCCTGACTCTTTGCCTCTCACTTTCCAAATTAAATCTCTCTATTTGCATTTCTTTGGATCTAATCTCTTCTCTCCAGCACTGGATGGCTTGATAGTATTGTTATTCCCTTCACTATACTCTGCTGGGGCAGATGCTTCTACTCTGCTATCTCCTGATTCAAACTTCGCCTTCTCAGCTACACTTAAAATCTTTTCATCTGCCTGAAACTCATTCTGTCTGCTTCTCACCTGATTTAAGTCTTCATAGCTTAGAGGTTTCTCACTACTCTGCTGGTCTTGATCTTTCATTCTCTCACCTTGCAGCGGCTCCAACACTGCTTTAATCTGCACCCACAGATCCCAGGTCTCCATAGGTATGCTCTGTCCTTCCCTGTGAGCTTTTCTTAAATTAATGGCTACCTTTTCCCAGATCTCCATATCAAAGGTACCTGACTGGGGGGGTGGGAGGGGGTAAAGAAGGATTACATTTCTTTACCAATTGAAGAAACTCTTTCATTCTCTTATTCTTTACCACTACATTTTGATTCTTCAAGGGGTGGCAAAGAGTGACACCATACTCTGTATCCTTGCTCTTTGCCTGACCCATATCTCACTCGGACTAAAAAACACACTTAAAAAAATAAACCAAAGAAGTGTCCCGATTCACCCTCACTGTCCGATTGAGGCTGTACAATTATTACACGGGATATAACTCAAAAGAGTTCTTTTCCTACAGGGCCCCACGTAATGGGCGCTTTATGTCCGGGGAAGCCAGCCCCTAACACATCATTATGGGTCTGGTATGCTCAATTGTACAGCGATAATGAGTAAAGATCATAGTAAAGTTATAGAGAGCATGAGAGACAGAAGTGAAGTATTGAAATA
The DNA here is from genome assembly GCF_050624435.1 of Tenrec ecaudatus. Lineage (NCBI taxonomy): Eukaryota > Metazoa > Chordata > Mammalia > Afrosoricida > Tenrecidae > Tenrec > Tenrec ecaudatus. Next base: position 70,096,009 of record NC_134546.1, on the reverse strand, counting down.
AATGGAGTCAGTCATGATGCATAGTAGCATGCTCACATCAGCCCCGCTTGATGGTCCACGTGGATGGAGAGAGATCTTTAATGCTAGTCCAGGCTTTTTATATTCTCTGGGGGCATGCAAGCCCCCTAATTACAGGTGAGTACAAATGTCACAGAAAGGGGTTGTGCTATAGGTAATACAGTAATGAGAGGGGGTGGTCTAGGGACATACGTGCAATAGTAGGAGGGGGGATTGGGGGCATATATGTGTTAAGATGGGCGGATAACTTAACATTGGATGTCACAGAGTCAGTATGGCCTGTTCCCTGACTCAAATGATAGACATCATTATTGGTAGGGTGAGAACGCTTGGTTGCAGGCCTCAGGGAGGAAGTTTATTGTACCCAGTAGCATGGACTGAGGCCTGCCATATAGTCTGGTGACTAACTGCCCTAGAGGCCTACCCTCTAGTGTGGTGACTAACTGCCGTAGAGGCCTACCCTGTAGTCTGGTGACTAACTACCCTTGGGGAGGATATCTGTAAGCGTCTGACCTCTCCCCACACACTTATCCTTTATATAACACTCTCTCTCATGTACATGTGAGTTTCTATGGGTTTGTTTCTCTAGTCTACCAATACTAACACAGGTACTTTTAGCAAAAAACAATTTTAACTGTGCTGGAAATTGCATATAGCTAATCACAAATGGTACCCCGAGTATATTTTCACAAATTTTGACAGTAAAAGTCAAGCAGGAGTTAGGTTATTATCAAGCCCCAAGGGAAAACATCATAGATAACATAATATGTTGACATGTATGGTCATCCTGAACCTGTCCATCCATCCACAAAAAGTAATGAGTCATACAAAAGAGTAAGAAAAGGGTCATAATTCATACAACATCAACATGACATTTACATTTTACACAGAAATGGGTCCCATAAAGTTAAATATGAAACTCAAACTAAAGATCATGATTATGCTAACAAATATCAAGGAAAATGTCATTACATATGTTATAAATAGTATGATAAACAAGTCATAGAGAAGATGATATAGTAAAAAGAGAAAATAGAGTGAGGGTTTATTTTTTTAGAGACAATTATAATAGAAAAATAAAGAACATGCCTAGACAATAATGTAAAACATGCTCAAGGAAAACTAAGAATTCACAGAAGAGAAAATCATGGAGGATTGTGCAGCTCAGACCCCTTCCTTCACCTGGAGTTCTGGAGTCACACTACCTTCTCCTGGCCTCCTTTCATAGTGATGCATGACAACGACCACACAATAATGGAGATCATTATTCAATGAATTTGACTCTAAAGGGGTCACTGGGGGTGTGCACTCAAGACATAAGGGTAGGAGCCTAGTCTGTGCTTTCACCTCTCTCTACTATACAGACTCATAGCGGATTTAAGAGGATCCAGAGACATAATGGGGCAGGGGGTGGGGGCAAATATCTGTGAGTTTTACAAATCCTGGTCCAACCCCTGCAGTTGTACCTGGAGATACAAACACCTGAAGGTACATACCTGAGGCATGTGATTAGATAAAACATTCTCAAACCTTCACGTTTTAATTCCTGAGCTACTCACCTCAGAGAGCTGCCCCAGGAAGAGGAAGAAACGGACATCTTCTCGGGAACGAGTCCCATGATTTCAAGGTGTGCTACACAGAGTGAGTGAGAACTAAAATGATGCATCGTTAGACTCTAGCTGGTGACTGATACTGAGTGGATCCTTTGTAATAAAGTTACAAATGGGTTCATCTGGGATGAGAATGTTTACTGTTTCCTCAGGGAATACAGTCCTTTCCATGACTTCTCTATTCACCAAGGCCAACGTCCAGTTTTTACAGGCCACAGAAAGTGATGAGGAAGATGGTTGAGGAGGTAGAAATGGCTCAGGATTGAGGATGACTTTGGGAATAAACACAGTGGTCTTCTACACTCAGTGATTTGGATATTTATAAGGCACTCACAGTGAATGCAAGGACGTTTTAATTGTCAGATGCACATTTTCTCTTTTGCCTTAGATTATGGTAACATTATTAGATATTTAAAAGTTTGAAGGTCAGTTAAATCTACCAACCTCACTGACTTAACCCAAAGTGTCTCCAACTCAATGTTTGCTGTAAATAGGAATGGCTTTTGTAAGTCACTAAAAAGGAACAGCTTTATTTCAACAACTACACTGCTATTTCTACTCGAGAGTCATAGTAATGGTGAACGAGTACATGTCACCCTAAAGCAATTTACCTCTGACACAGGAAGATATTTTGTATACATAAAGTCATCATAAATAATGTTATTTATATATAAGAATACATTTCATACCAAATCTTATATTGAAATATGTGAAATTTCTCACTTAAGGCTGTGGGGCCCTAGAAACTGGGAATGTTACTGATATCATACAATAAATTAGTGGCAAAGTCACCAGAAGTAGGCTGAGTGGATTAAAAGGACAAATGTGGATCTGTAGCTGAAACCAGAAACAGTGGGTTGACATTCTGTGGGACTGTGAAAGTGGAGATACAACATCTGACATGAATAACTAAATGATCTCATTTAGTCCTAGAGATCTCCCTGAATCCTGAATTTACACAGATAATTTAGTGTTTGTCTTGGCCAGCATGAGCTGAAGGTTCTGAAGTATAGACAGATACAAAATATTAGCCCCCCCCAGATAATAAAAGACAATTGATGAATATATTTGCTTGCACATGGGATTCCCGAAGTGAAAGTCTAATTGGAATGTATTTATACTGAAATATGGTATTTCTCTGAACTTCATGAGGAGTCTGATACGGAATGCCTGGCAGAAACATTTCCGGTCCTTAGGGACAGGCTGTTTGTTGTTATAAGACAGACTGTATTCTCCTGTTACAGTTTCGAATTTATAGGTATCAGGAGTAGGCACAGAATTATTTTTAAATTAGATAGAGTTTCCCTAGGGAAACTGTTTTAGAAGAATCCACAGGTCCCCACAGGAAACCAGCCTTGAAGCTCCAGCTGTACCTGTTCCTGGGTATGAGTCCTGTGCTCTGTGGGTCCTGAGCGCCCTCTGGAGACCAGTCTCCTCCCTGCAGGAAAGGTTTGTGTCTGGGCAATCACTGACTTCCCCTCACTGTGTCTCTTGCACAGTAATACGTGGCCGTGTCCTCGGCTTTCAGGCTGTTCATTTGAAGATAGAGGGTGTTCTTGGAGTTGTCTCTGGAGATGGCGAACCGGCCCTTCACGGAGTCTGTGTAGTAATATGTAACTACTACCATCACCACTAATGTATGCGACCTACTGCAGGCCCTTTCCTGGAGCCTGGCGGACCCAGTTCATGCCATAGCTACTGAAGGTGAATCCAGAGGCTGCACAGGAGAGTCTCAGAGACCCCCCAGGTTTTCTCAGATCACCCCCAGACTCCACCAGCTGCACCTCACACTGGACACCTGCAAACACAGAGGCATTGTGATTAGGTGGAACACATACAAACTAAGGCACTTACAATTACACACACACACAGAAGGGTGTACCACAATTACCATGTAAAATGGCCAAAATGAAAGCCAAGGTTGATGCAAAATTCATTATGTGTCGCTGACCTATCTCCGGGATACAAAATGGAAACAGCAGAGACTCCAGAGACTGGGACTGTCCTCTGAGATGTCCCGCATCAGGGCTGGTTTATGAGCAGGGGGAGAGCTACATTTGCATGTCCCCTGGTATTTAGAAGCAGCTGAGTAGAGAATATGAGCACGAGTTCTTCCTCAGACTCAGAGAAACACAAGCACTCTCAAGGGAAAACAGAGATTTTAAATATGCTGTTCATGAAGCATTCCTTTAGTTATTATATATTACCGATAGTTTAAAAGTAGTTTTCAGTTTATAAACTTTATATTACACAACAATGTTGTGATATTAGAGCTCACAATGCATCCTTTCATCCCCTTTAATATGTGGATACACATGATAATAATGGATGATTCTACTATTTGTTTCTTTCATGAGAACATTTTCCCCTGCCTTCCAAGGAATTTCTCCATTGAAGTGATATTTTTATACTGTGGGCATGAACTTATCCATAAATTATGTGAAATAGTGTCTCCTGTCTGGTTTCCTCCCTCTTTTGTCATGATCAGGAAAGTGGATGTTTGTCTCCTTACTTCATCTGCTGACAGTCAGTCCATTATCGTTTAATCAGCTTACTAATTGTATTCCTTAAATTTCATTTATTTCAGTTCTTATACTTATTTATTCCCCCCTGCTGTCTATGCTGGGGCATACTCATCCTTTTTTCTAGTTTCATTAGATGGAAGCTGACATAATTAATTTCAGAGCTGTATATCTATTACACAGAAATTTGTGGCGATGAATTTCCCAACTAAGTTCTCTTCAGTTGAATCCCACAGTTTGTTATGTGTGCTTTCATTTTCATTCAGTCGAATACAGCCCTGCAGGACATAAAAATAATTGAATACATGTCATAGCTATCAATAATACAAGTAGTGTTTGCACATCTCAATGTGTGTATCACTCACGCTCACTGACCCCCATCGAGCAATGCAGGCTCATAGCTACTGTGTAGGACAGGGGTGACCTGTCCCTGAGCATTTCTGAAACTGTAACTCTTTATGGGAGCAGAAAGCCCAGCCATTTTTCTGTGGAGCAGCTGGATGTTTCAAACTGCTGACCTTCTATTTTTCATCCAAATAAGTAACCACTATGCCGCCAGGACTCATGTAATTTTGTATATGCATATAATGTATAAATGAATGGATATCATAAAGTTCATTGGATTTTTCCATAAATACTAAGGTGGAGAATATCCATGGAGAAAATATTTTAGATGGAAGGAAGCCCTAGGTCCAAACAGGAAGCTCCTTGCAACCCAGACTCTGCTATTACCCTTGCCCGAGAAACCTGGCCCTGTGCTTTGCACAACCCATTATTGAAGTGAATGGGATGGCACTGGGTCCTCTGACTGTCTGTCTCATACAGTAATGGACAGCTGCTCCCTCAGTGGTCATTCAGTCAGCTGCAGGAAATGTCTACTCCTGTGTGGACAGTTTTTGGAGCTTTAGAGTCAACTCCTTTGGTTTAAGGGATTGTTGTCTGCTACAGAAACATATCATTAACAGATGTTCCAGCCTCATCTGCAAATTTTGGCAGATCCATCTCTTTACAGTCACCAAGACTGCCAAGCTTAAGTAGGCCCCATCACTCCTGGGCTCAAATCACAGGGCAGCTAGGATGAGGGAAAACAGACAATAATGAAAATTTCATTAATGTCAGCCCATTTTTATAATTTCTTGACACCACTGGAGAGAAGGAAACTTCAGGCTGAAAAATATCCAAAGTAAAACCAGGAGCTATGGACAAGGTCTGTAAATGCTAGAGAACTTGGCCCACTATATGATTTTTCACCAAGTTTTAGATTTAACCTGGAAATTGGAAAAGTGATCTGATGTGTGAAGCCCTGGGAGTAGAGTGGGGGAAGTAGAGAAGTTTCCAGTCTAATGCCCACCTCTTCTCTGAGATGGGCCTTCATTTATTGAGAAATCAAGATCCATCTCAGAAAAACCATTGTTCCACAGTGAGCACAGACAGTGTAAATAACATGTGATATCATTAGAAACCCTGACTGATAGTGGACATGTATTCTACCCTATGTTCGCATTTCTCAGCACATTCTCTGGGGAGTTCACTCTTCTTTCTTTATCTTAACATCTCACTTCACATCAATTGACACAGAACATGTGGTACAGTTTTGAGTCTCAAAATATACAAGGACTTGAATAGGTACTTTACCAGAGAATACATTGAAGTTGCCAAGAAACACAGACAAAAATATATATCTCAAATTATTCATTGGTTCTGTTATTGTTAGATGATGTCCAGTTGGATTTGCCTTATTCTGATGACACAGAGCACGTCCTGATCGATGGCATTGCCTCAACCATTCTTCTGTTCAAACCCATTCTTATAGAGATAATGTGAATCATTATTTTGGAGGGTTGTCTGTTTGATTCTTACCTGAACTCCTGTTTTAGAAATCTCAGCAAGAAAACACAACTGCCTCTCCAGGGGCTGGCCCCTCTGATTACATATGCAAAGTATATGGCATGACACCTCCCATTCGGACTTCTAAAGAGCATTCTGGCTATATTGCTTTCAAGACAGATAGATCCTTTCACAGGCATGGAATGTTACTGATGTTCACAAACCCCATAATTTTAAGCCATTGATCCTTCCTAGTATTTCTTAGATTCCCATAGCCCAGCTCTCTTGTGGGCTATATGAGGCCATTGAAAATACCAGGAACTCCTGAGTTCTCAAACAGATTTTTTAAAAAACTATTTTCCTGTACTATATATCCTTTTTGTCCTTTTCTTCTCCTTTCTCCTCAAAGGTGTTTATAAACATAAATTATTATATTTAATACTGTCCCATAAAATTCTTATATTTTATTAGGATTTTTAAAATAGAGATAGTTCTTTTAATTTAGTCTCACAAGAGTTGTCTTCAAGCTCATTGATTCAGACTTCCATTGTTTAAATTTCACTATTTTTATCTTTCAGACATTTATTTCAGCTATCTTTGTGTTTATCTTCTGGGTATTTTTTTGCAGTTGTTGAATTATTACTAAATTTTAACGGTTTTGTTAGATATTTAAAATTTTTTCTTCTACTTGTTTTTGTTTTATGTAGCCTTTTTGAGATATTCCTACATTTGTTTAAAGCAGCTGAACATCATTCTTCTGAACTCCATCATGAGTAGCTGTAGCTTTAATCTGGAAAATCTCCAGTATCTGTAACTGACTCTTTTTGCTGGTCATATGGAAATGGACTTGGTAATCGTCCCTTTGCACTGGTTGTAGCTATGGAAATTTCAGGTGTCATAGCTAGTGTATGTTCAAACTTATTCAGAGAAAGGATTGATAACAAACTAAAGATGGTCCCTAACCCCCTTCAGAGTTCCAGTCTCAGGTAGACTTCTCTAGTTGCCCAGAGGTGGAAGTGAATGAGAAATATGGTGCCTTCTAAAAAATATATCTTGAAAGAAGGGAGAAAAAAATACCTGAGACATTAAAACTGCCCAGCAGGCATCCATCTCTGTCCCAGTGGAGGTACTGGAGCTTTTATCTTCACCCAAAAAGGATGTCACATCAAGCCCCCAGTTCCATGTAAACTTTCCTTCTTCAACGGGGAACTAATGTGTGGCATACCCACTAATAAACTCTAGGGCTATCTTGGAAATAGTACAGCCAGAAGGCTCCTTAGAGGCGAGGTTGGGGAAACTTCATGTCCCATATTTTGGACATGTTGTCAGAAGAGACCAGTCCTTCAAGAAGGACATCATTCTTGTTACCATAGAAGGTCAGTGAAAAAGAAGACCCTTAACAAGATGGATTGACATCGAGGCTGCAGCAATGGAATCAAATATAACAATTGAGAGGACAACGCACAAGCAGGCAGCATTTCTTCAGTTGTACCTATGAGTGGAAACAGACTGAATGGCCCCAAACAACAACAACAACAGAGATGCAGGGATGTAACTAATCACAGCCTTTCTCATGCTATGTTCAGCCAGGTTTGCCCTCTTCCTAAGGGGACTCTCTCTCAAGGAACAGGAGAGGAAGTGGTTCCACTGTCCTCCACAGCGAGTGGGGGTGGAGGACAGAGCTCACCTCTCTCTTTCAGTCCTGAGGAAAAGAGTGCTGAGTGAGGGATGGTACAGCATGGGCTTTTGTTAGACCATCTAGAAATTGCCATTTTTTGGACTACTTGAACAAGCTTATTCCTTCCAAAATGACTGAAACTCAAAACTTAGGGTTTTTATTTTTCTCTGTTTTTAATTTTTTTGGTTGTTGTTTTGCAGGAGGTGTTTATTTGTTCTGAGATCTTTATTTGGAATAGGTGGTTACTGAGTGTCTGGTTATGTTTTTCTCGAGGAATTTTGAACTCTTTCATGGAATCATTTCTAGCCTGTATTCTCAGTGCAATCTGTAGTGTGATTTCGCATTCATTTCTTAAATGGATGCTAATCGTGCATGAGAGTAATATGGCATCATTGAGAACTTCACTAGTTTCTCTGTGCTTCATGCTATGCTGAGAAAATAATCTAAGAAGTTGTCCTAAATATGGAATAGCACAAAAATAAGATTGGATTAAACCTTATTAATAAACTGTAGTGTGCAGATGACATAACACTGCATGCCAAAAGGTAGTATGACCTGAAAAATTATTGATTAAGGCCAGGGACTGGTGTCTTAACTACAGATTACAAATCAATGAAAGAAAACCAAAATTCTCACTATGGGACCAATACAGATTGCCATGAACAATGGAGATAGGATTGAAGTTGTCAAGGATTTCTTCTCACTTGGATCTCCAGTCAATATTCTCCAAAGCCATAGAAAAGTGATGCATTTCCTTGGGCAAATCTGCTGTCCAAGACCTCATTAAAAGTTTAAAAAGCAATGTATACTTGAGGATTAATATGTACCAGGCCCAAGCTATTTTATTTTTAATTGTCTCATATGCCACTGAAAGTTGGACATTGAATGAGCAAGTTTAAAGGTGAAAAGATATATTTTAATTAAAGTATTTGTGAAGAAATTGATAGAGTGATCCACTATGAGTTGTATCTTGGAAGATGTACAGTTACAATGCTTCTCATAGTGGATACTCTGAATATTTCATCTTAAGTATATTAGACATATGTTGAGAGATCAGTCCATCAAAAGGACACCATGATTCATAAAGCATAAGGTCATTGAAAAAGGGATGAACTTCAAGATAGAACATCACAGTAGCTGCAACTGAGAGCTCAAACTTGATAACTGTGAAGATGCAGCAGGATCCATATATATTTCATTCCGGTTTCCTAAGGTTGCTATGAGACTGACATGATTTAATAGGACAAAAACAGCAAAATGCAATGCCAATGACAAACACTTTGCTCAATGGTGAGGTAATGAATGTGTTCCCATTACATATTGGAACCTGATAAGGATACCATCTAATACTACTTTTATTTAATATTGTACTGCAAGTCTTGATGGCAGTTATAATCAACAAATATCTGATAAAGACATCCAAAATGGTAGCAAACTTGTAAACTATAATTGGAGAGGATATCACTCTAAATATGGACAATCAAAGACCTTATAAGAAAATCATTGTCTCTCATTGAAATGTTCAGAAATTTCACAGGATATAGGTCAATATAGAAAAGTCTATTTGGATTCTGTGTACCAGCAGATAAAGCTTTGGAAAATAAATCAAGAAAATAATACCATTTACAACAGCCACCTATAATATAAAATGGAATAAACCTAAGCAGAGAAATAAACGTCTGTACAAAGGAACCACAAAAAAAACCCTCTATTACAAGATACCAAAAGACATAAATCAAAAAGTTGGCCATGCTCTTGAAAAGAGAATTTAACTTTCTGAAAATATCAAACACACCAAAAGTGATCTATAATTATAGTGCAATTCTGATTCCAGCCTATTTCTGAAAAGACATGGAAAATTTACTCACCAAGTTGAAAAAGAAAGGGAGGAAGTCCATAATAAAAAAGGTAGACACTACCCCCTCTAAACCTAGAAGCTCTGATGGTGTAGGGGATTATACAATGAGCTACTAACTGCAAGGTCTGCAGTTCAAAACTGGCAGATACTCTACCAGAGTGAGATGATCCTGTAAAGTTTTACAGTGTCAGAAACCCAAAGGGGCCAGTTATGCCTTGTCCTGTAGCAGTGGTTCTCAACCTCCCTAACGTCGCAATATTTTCATACAATTCCTCATGTTTGGTGACCCTAATCATAAAATTATTTTTGTTGCTACTTCATAATGTAATTTTGCTATGGTTAGGAATTATAATGTAAATATCTGATATGCAGGATATATTTTCATTGTTACAAATTGAACATAATGAAGCCATACTGATTGATCACTAAACATGTAATTATATACTGTGAAATATTTATTTATAATTAAAAATAAATTAAATTTTGTCTTTAACCATGGTATAGCATGTTTAACAGTCTTAATATAATGACAATAAACTATATTGCTACATTTTACGACATTATGCATAAAAAGCCATCCTCAGTGTGAAGGTTGAGAAAGCTTCCTTCTCACCAGATCAGAAATTCTTGGGACAGTCTTTGCAAGAGCACAACAAAATCTACATCTGTATTTAGACTTGATAACCAGAAAGCTGGAAAACACTGTTTCACAGATATGTTGTTGGAAAAGGTATGTTGTTGCAAATGGAAGTAGACACAACACAGTCTCAGACACAACAGTATACGACTGCAAACACCTGATCCAGAATTTTGTAACTGGCATTGTAGAGAAATCAGTTCTTGCTGCCTCGCTGTTAGTAAGTTCAATAAATTCCTCTTGTACAGTCTCAGGAACATCTTCAACTTTGATTGTGAATGGGCCTCTAGCAAGTGCAAGTGAGATGTCAGGTAGATTTTGAAAGTATGATGAAATTTCATCTGCAAACCTGTGCAAGTGTTCTTTCACAGAAACCATCATCGTCATTCATTTGTCTGGTTCAATCTCATGTTACTCCAAAAAAGCAGATAAGGCAGGCAACATGTACATTTTATTTTCATCCCCCCCCCTTTTTTTGGCCAACGCTAAAATTTCATTCGGAATGATCAGATCTTTTCAGCCACATCAAGGCATGTTGCTTTTGGCCCTCACAGTGACCAATTTAACTCATTCAAGGTGGCAAAGATGCCCACCAAGTAAGCTATTTTCTGAAGTCCACTTTGAAAAGTTCTTTGAACTGAGGTCTTGCTTTTTGATTAAAAAAGCATTTTGAGTTCATCACAAAATTCAAAATCACATTTTAAAACTTTTCCTCTCTAAATGTCTAGGTATATACCTGACTAAAAGAACCAAAAATCTATATGGGGAAAACCACAGAAAACTATTGCAAGAAACCAAGAGCGGCCTCAACAAATGAAAGAATATCCCATGATCATGGATTGGAAAACTCAATATGGTCAAGATGTCAGTTCTGCCAAAGGCGCTATATAAATTTAATGCAATTCCAATTCAATTACCGTCATCTCTCTTCAAAGAATTGGAAAAACTGATTACCAACTTCATATGGAGAGGGAAGAAGCCCAGAATTAGTAGAGAACTCCTCAAGAAGAAGGACACAGTAGAAGGGCTTGCTTTACATGAATTTAGCACATACTATACAGCCACAATTGTCAAAACTGCATGGTATTGGTACAATGACAGATACTCAGACCAATGGAAAAGAACTGAAAACACATAAATATAACCACCAGCATACAGACAACTGATCTTTGATAGGGGCCCCAAAAATATCCAATGGGAAGCAGATGCCCTCTTTAACAAGTGGTGCTGGAAAAAATGGATATTTACCTGCAGAAAAATGAAGCAAGACCCTTATCTCCCTCCATGTACAAGAATAAACTAAAGGTGGACCACAGACCTTGAAGTTACACGGAAATGGGACCAACTTGAGAACTTTGGCACAGGGAATACATAGGCTATCAGAAATAGGGAAGGGCACAAACACAGAGGAGACGCAAATTGACAAATTGGATATACTGAAGATGAAACACCTGTGTACATAGAAAGAATTCACCAATTGAGTAATAAGAGAGCCCAAAGAATAGGAAAATATATTTAGCAATGACACATCAGACAAAGGCCTTATTATTAAAATCTATAATACTGTGCTAGCTTCCGATAAGGAAAAAAATAATTGCCCACCGAGGAGGTGGGGAAAGGACATGAACAGAAGTTTCACAGGGACAGAAATCCAAATGGCCAATAAACATATGAGAAGATGTTCCTGATCCTTAGCCATAAGAGAAATGCAAATTAAAACAACAATGAGGTACCACCTAACACCCTCAAAGATAGCCCAATTCAAAAAATAAGAAAGCAACAAGTGTTGGAAGGGCTGTGAGGAGAGAGGAACTCTCATCCACTGCTGGTGGACTTGTAAGTATGTATGACCACTATAGAAATCGATCTGGAGATATCTAAAACAGATGGAAATTGAGTTACCATACGACTGAGCAGCCCCCTACTGGGTATATAACCAGAAGAGGCAAGAAACAATCCACGGCCAGACATCTGTGCTCCAGTGTTCATGTGGCACCAGTTCACAATTGCAAGGAGTTGGAAACAACCCAAATTTCTACCAACTGACGAGTGGATTACAAAGCTGTGGTATACACATATACCAGTACTACACATTCCTGAAAAGCAGTGATGAATGTATGAATCACATCTCTGCATGGGAAGAACTGGAGGAAATCATATTTAGTGAACTAAGCCAAGCACAAAAGGACAAGTACAATATGAGTCCACTAAAGTAAGCTTTAAAAAATTTAAAAGGGGCATAGTGAAAAATCTGTATACAAGCATTCCTTGGGTGAGGACTAGGTAATATGACAGGACCACACCAAATAGAGGGATACATATGGAAGACCACTAAAAAGAATGTGAGGAAAGGAAAAAATAATAGTAAAAAAATGGGTAGCGAGCACACAGGGCACTAACCCACCCAAGGGGAGGGTATTGTTTGTGTCTCCACAGGGAAAGAGGAACCAAACTTCAACCCAGTGCTCCAAGATGTGAATGCAACATGCTGGCGTGGAATAGGGAACCAGTGGAGAGGTCTTAGGGGCTGGGTGCAATCCCAGCTACTACATGGACACCTGCCCCTCACCCTAGAATAATTTATTTCAAAGGACGTCATTGAATTTGCAGCTCCAGGAGAGGGACATATCTCATCAGATCACACAGGAGCAGATGAAGGGGGAGGAGGAGAGAGTGGAGCAGGTCCTGACCCACCAGGCCTTGAGAAGTATGTTCCTGATTAGAGCAGATAGTTCACAGAGAGGTCCACATGGCCGGCCCCACTATGAGACATGATGCCCCTCACTGACACATAGCCCTACAGGGGACAACACTGGAGACACAGTGTGGGAATTGTGCCCAAACTGGTCCCACCACACCGAGGCAAAACACTAAGGGGGTGCAACAGGACAGCAAGGGACCAGAGCGGCAAGGTCCCTGGGGAATGCTGAAGGTGGACTTTGGGGCCAGGGTGTGGTGCCCCAACAGACTGGACTGTAAAACACTCCTAAAGGCCAACACACAGTATCTGAATTAACTACAAGCTTTTCTTTCTAGTGTTTTGTTCTGTTTTGTTTGTTTTTTTTTGTCATTGGTTTGTTGATGTTTTGTTGTATATTGTTGCTTGGTTTTCTGTGCCTTTTTTGTGCATGTTATTATCCCCCACAGGTCTGTCTAAATAAGATAGACTGTATGAACAATCTGGAGGAGAAAAGAACAGGACCAACATTTCCGGAGGGACATGGAAGAGGGGCAGGTGGGGTGAAAGGTAGTGGTGTTAACAAACCCAGGGACAAGGGAACAACAAGTGATCCAAATCAGTTGTGGGGAGGGTGTTGGAGGCCTGGTAGGGTGTGATCAAGGCTAATGTAACCAAGAGGAATTACTGAAACCCAAATGAAGGCTGAGCATGATAGTGGGACAAGAGGAAAGTCAAAGGAAATAAAGGAAAGAGATAGGGGCCAAAGGGCATTTATAGAGGTCTAAATAAAGACATGTACATATGTAAATATATTTATATATGAAGAAGGGGAAAGAGATCTATGTGCAAAATTTATAGGTTTAGTATTAAGGTAGCAGCTGAACATTAGGCCTCCACTCAAGTACTTCCTCAATGCAAGAAAACTTTCTTCTATTAAACTGGCATTCTATGATGCTCACCTTCCCTACAAACCCTCTGAAGCAGGTAAAGAAAGCTGATGGTGCCCAGAAATCAAAAGATATAGTGTCTGGGGTCTTTAAGGCTTGAAAGTAAACAAGCGGGCATCTAGCTGAGAAGCAACAAAGCCCAAATGGAAGAAGCTCACCAGCCTATGCGATCATAAGGTGTCGAAGGGATCAGGTATCAGGCATCATCAGAACAAAAAATCTTATAGTGAATGAGGGTGGGGGAGTGCCCATTTGTAGGCCACTGGACATTCCCTTACAGCAGGGTCTTGGGGAAGAGATGAGCCAGTCAGGGTCCGATGATGCAACGATGAAAAATACAACTTTCCTCTAATTCCTAAATGCTTCCTCTTCACCCTGTATCATAATCCCAATTCTACCTTACAAATCTGTCTGGACCAGAGGATGTACACTGGTACAGATAGGAACTTGAAACACAGGTAATTCGGGGTGAATGGTCCCTTCAGGATAAGTGGTGTGAATGGCAATACTGGGAGGGTAGAGGGAGGGTGGTTTGGAACTGGGAAACTAGTTACAACGATCTGCATGTGACTTCCTCCCTGGGGGATGGACAACATAAAATTGGGTGAAAGGGGACATCGGACAGGGCAAGGTATGACAAAATAATAATTTATTAATTATCAAGGGTTCATGAAGGAGTGGGGAGCAGGAATGAAGGGGAAAAATGAGGAGCTGATGCCAGGGACTTAAGTGGAGAGCAAATGTTTTGAGAATAATGAGAGCAATGAATGTTCAAATGTGCTTTACACAATTGATGTATGTATAGATTGTGATAAGAGTTCTAGGAGCCTGTAATAAAATGATTACATATATAAAAAGTTTTCCTCTCAACCATCTCACTTCAGTGTGAAATAACAGAGCATTATTGGACGCATATAACTCGTTGTGCAGTTGCAAAAAAATGTCAACTGTTTAAAGTGCTCACTTTTACAAAATTGACAGAACTTATGACACTTTTCATTACTTCTTGTAATATTTGCCGATGAATCATACAGTGAATTCTGTTGACTTTTGGTGACTCATTCAGGTCCAAACGTTGAAATTTAGGTTGACATCCTCGCATAGCTGGAGCACCATCCGAAAAAAAAACACCACAAATCTTTTTTTTCAAGAGTTATTATACTCTTTCAGAAATGAACCAGCTATGTCAAATACATCACCTGCAGTAGTTGTCATTTCAAGAGATTTTCAAAAAAAGAAGCTCATCTTTTAAGTTGCCATCATTAATATACCTCATGTAAACCAGTAAATAGGAACAGTTTGAAATGTCTGTAGATTCATCAAGGTGGATACTAAATATTGGAAGTGGAGCAGATTTAATTTCCTGGATGATTTGATCAAGAACATCAGCAGACACGTCATCTATTCTTCTGAAGACAGTATCACTAGATAAGGAAATTGCACTCAATTTCATGACAAATTTGTGTTCGATCCTAACTCAAACAATGTCTTAGGCCACTGGCAACAGTAAATTCTCAGCAATGGTGTGAGGTTTCGTAGCTATGGGGATTCTGAGTGGCACCAAATATGAAGCTTCAATGGCTGCTACGTTTTGTTTGTGGAGCTGGCTACCAGTGTAAAGACTGAATGTCTTGAGTCCATCAGCTTTGCTTCTAAAATAGTTGGTATTCTTGTTGGCAAAGCTCAGGTGCTAGCTATCAAAATGGCGTTTTAGTTTGTTCGGCTAGAAAGATTTGGCTGATAGAATTTCACAACAAATGACACATTGTCGTGCCTGATGTAATTATTGAGGTAAAAGCAAATTGTAGAAAATTCTCACCATATTTTATTTCTTTTTTTGTTTGTTTGTTTTTTAACAATTTATTGGGGCTCATACAATTCTTATCATATACATACATCAATTGCATAAAGCACATCTGTACAGTATTTGCCCTAATCATTTTTTCTCTTTTCTTTTTTTTACATTTTATTAGGGACTCATACAACTCTTATCACAATCCATACATATACATACATCAATTGTATAAAGCACATCCATACATTCCCTGCCCCAATCATTCTCAAGGCATTTGGTCTCCACTTAAGCCCCTTGCATCAGGTCCTCTTTTATTTCCTCTCCCTCCCCTTTCCCCCCTCCCTCATGTGCCCTTGGTAATTTATACATCGTTATTTTGTCATATATTGCCCTATCCGGAGTCTCCCTTCCCCCCTTCTCTGCTGTCCCTCTCCCAGGGAAGAGGTCACATGTGGATCCTTGTAATCAGTTCCCCTTTTCCAACCCAATCACCCTCCACTCTCCCAGCATCGTCCCTCACACCCTTGGTCCTGAAGGTATCATCCACCCTGGATTCCCTGTACCTCCAGCCCTCATATGTACCAGTGTACAGCCTCTGTCCTATCCAGCCCTGCAAGGTAGAATTTGGATCGTGGTAGTTGGGGGGAGGAAGCATCCAGGATCTGGGGGAAAGCTGTGTTCTTCATCGGTACTACCTCGCACCCTAATTAACCCATCTCCTCTCCTAAACGCCTCTATGAGGGGATCTCCATTGGCCGACACTTGGGCCTTGGGTCTCCACCCTGCACTTCCCCTTCATTTAATATGGTATATATATATACATATATACATATACACATACATACACACACTTATATCTTTTTTTTTTTTTTTGCATGATGCCTTATACCTGGTCCCTTGGCACCTCGTGATCGCACTGGCCGGTGTGCTTCTTCCATGTGGGCTTTTTTGCTTCTGAGCTAGATGGTCGCCTTTTCACCTTCAAGCCTTTAAGACCCCAGACACTATCTCTTTTGATAGCCGGGCACCATCAGCTTTCTTCATCACATTTGCTTATGCACACATTTGTCTTCAGCGATCCTATCATGGAGGTGTGCAGTCAATGATATGATTTTTTGTTCTTTGATGCCTGGTAACTGATCCCTTCGGGACCACTCGATCACACAGGCTGGTGTGTTCTTCCATGTGGACTTTGTTGCTTCTGAGCTAGATGGCCGCTTGTTTATCTTCAAGCCTTTAAGACCCCAGTCACTATCTCTTTTGATAGCTGGTCACCATCAGCTTTCTTCATCACATTTACTTGTTCACCCACTTTGGCTCCAGCCGTTGTGTCGGGAGAGTGAGCATCATAGAGTTCCAATTTAATAAAAGAAAGTATTCATACATTGAGGGAGTGTTTGAGTAGAGGCCCAAGGTCCTTCCGCCACCTTAATAATTGACCTATAAATATAGACACATAGATCTATTTCCCCATCCTCCTATATATATTTGCATGTACATGTCTTTGTCTAGACCTCCATGAATACCCTTTGACTCCTAGCTCGTTCCTCCATCTCCCTTGAATTTCCTCCTGCCCTACTACCATGCTTCGCCCCCACCTGGGCTAGAGTATACCCTTCTCTAAGCAACCTTACCCTTGATCATTTCCCACCAGGCCTGCCACTCCCCCTTCTCTACCATTTGGGGTCCTATGTTTTTCCCTTGTCCCTGGGTTTGTTAACACCACTTCCCTACCCCCTGTACCCCCCACCCCAAGTCCCCACGGAACTGTCGGTCCCGTTGTTTTTCCTCCAGATAGTTCATCCAGCCTGTCCTATTCAGACAGACCTGTGGAGACACTAACATGCACGAAAACAAGACAGAGGAAAACAAAGCAACAGTATGCAACCAGACAACAGCACAACAAAAACAAACCACTAACAAAGAACAGAACAAAACAGTTCTCAAGAGAAAAGCTTGTAGTTAGTTCAGGGATCGTTTGCTGACCCTTAGGAGTGTTTTCCAGTCCAGTCTGTTGGGGCACCACCATATTTTTATTTCTTAACATTCTTCTCTACATGATCCATTTTCATGGCATGGTTTGCTAATGAAAATAATACATAAGAATCACTTTAATAATACAGAAGATGATACACAGCACATTCCGTCAATACAGTTCATTATAATTTACTATGATTTACCATCTGTTTTTTTTTAATATACCTGTTACTCTCACAAGGGGGTAGGATTCACATCAAACACAGCTGAATATAAAAAGACTGATCAGCATCGGGATTAAGTTCCCATGATTCAGATATTTACATATATTTGCGGTAGTTGATTTCACATTACGTGATTTTACATTTACCCGATAATTATAATTCATGAAATTTCGTTTTACTTCCAATACTGCTGCTTTCAACAAAGTAGCTGCTTTTAAAGTCTAACTACTTTCAACACAGCATGTGCTCTCTACACATGTTTTACTGGTCAGCAAAAGCACATTATGGCACCAACCCTCTCACATACACTTGCATTTCTATGGGGGATATGTGATTGGGTTGGTGAGGTAATGTCATCACGACAGTTACTCACATGTGGGTGTATCTTCATGTTGGAGGACCCGCCCAGAGACAGATAGAGGAGTGATGTCTTGGTTACTAAGACCATCAGAAATATGTGTTTTCTGATGGTCTTAGGAGATCCCTGCAAAAGGGTGTGTTAGTCTGGATACTTTAGAGAAACAAATCCAAAGAAACTCATGTATAAGAGAAAGTTTTATATAAAGGTTAAGTGCACATCAAGAAAATATCCCAACCCAGTGCTACCTGAGCCCACAAGTCCAAGATTAACCTTTACATCTGACACCAATCCACAAAGTCCTCTATCTCACAAAATACACACAATGACACCGACTGCAGGAGGAAAGCCAAATCAGAGAACATGTAAGCATCTCTGTGCTGTAAGGGGTCTCCACATGTTTGCTCCAGCACCCAGGGCTGTATTGGGTTAGGTCCATGCAGCTTCTCCTTGGGGATGTCTTGCAGGAAGTGAGCCTTGCCAGCTGAAGCAGAGAACTGGCCAAGGCAGCTGCACCCTTGCCAAACATAACAAAGCAAGAGACTTGAGAACTAGAAAGATGAGGCTCACTGAGCCATTTATCCTTCGGCCCTTCAATTAACCCCACATGCGTTTATTTGCCAGGTCGGCACAATAAACTACCTTCAGAGTCATTCGACCTCCAAAGGGGTCTCGACCCCCCCCAAGCTGAGAACCACTGCCCTATAGGGTTGCTATCAATCTTAAGTGACTGGACAGCAGTGAGTGGGATGTTTGGGGTCCAGCCTCTATCGCTGTACCTGAGATAGACCCAAGGGAACAAGGACAATGTGTTCAAGAGGAGTATCTCCACACTCTCATGTCTGAATTCCTAAGGCACTCTCCTCTGGAAACAGCTCCCAGAATAGGCTCACTGTGGATTGGTTTTTCTAAATGTAAATCAACCAGTTGGTAGGGAAGAGGCTGAAAAGGATTTATTTCTATATAAAGCCAATGGTCACAAAACATAATATGCGTCATAAAGGAAAGGCAGATGAACCACTCAAGAGAGATTTTTAAAAGTTTCCCCTTGCAAATTAATGGACTGAAACCTGAGGACACAGGCTTGAATGACTCAGCAAACTATAATGAAGACAAGTAATTGTGAACTCCAGTGATGCTAACCCTACTCTCTACCCCTGGTCTTTCCACCTGACCACTTTTTAGCACTTATTTCATGGAATATATTTGTTTTCCTCTTTTCACAACTTTTTGCCTTACTCTACTATTTCCTTCTGTCTAAATAAGATGGGCTGGATGAACAATCTGGAAGAGAAAAAAAAAAAGGACCAACACTTCCAGGGAGACATTGGTGAGAGGGAGGTGTGGGGAAAGGTAGTTGTGTTAAGAAACCCAGAGACAAGTGATGCAAATCGGTGGTGAGGGGGATGTAGGAGGCCTGGTAGGGAGTGATCAAGGGAAATGGAACCAAGAGGAATTACTGAAACCCATTTGAAGACTTGGTATTGCAGTGGGCACAAGAGGAAAATCAAAGGGAATAGAAAAGCAAGCTAGGAAGCAAGGGTCATATATAGAGGTATAAAAAAGGCATGCACATATGTAAATATATTAATATATGAGCATGGGGAAATATATCAATGTCCATATATTTATAGGTTTCATATTAAGGTAGTAGATGGACATTGAGCCTCCACTCAAGTACTCCCTCATTGCAAGAATATTTTCTTCTTTTAAATTGGCATTCAATGATGCTCACCTTCCCTACATGATCACTGAAGACAAAGCAGGTGTATAAGCAAATGTGGTGAAGAAAGATGATGTTGCCCAGTTATCATAAGATATAGTGTCTGGGGTCTTAAAGGCTTGAAGATAAACAAACAGACATCTAGCTCAGAAGAAACAAAACCCACATGGAAGAAGCACACCAGCCAGTGTGATCAAGAGGTTCCAAAGGGATGTGGCAGCAGGCATCATCAGAACAGAAAAATCATATCATTGCGAATGAGGGGGGAGTTCTGGGTACAGACACACAGCCCATTTGCAGTCCACTGGACATCCCCTTACAGAAGGGGTTCAGGGAGGACATGAGCCAAGACAGGTTACGAGATAGCAACGATGAAACACAAATTTCCTCTAGTTTCTAAATGCTTCCTCTCCCCGCACTATCATGATCCCAATTCTACTTTACAAATCTGGCTGGACTAGAGAATGTACGCTGGGACAGATAGGAACTGGAAACACGGGGAATCCAGGGTGGATGATCACTTTAGGACCAGTGTTATGAGTGGAGGTACTGGGAGAGTGGAGGGAGGGCAGGTTGGAAAGGGGGAATCAATTACAAGGATCTACATTTAACCTCAACAGAAAAGTGGGTCAAGGGGGAAATCAGACAGTGCAAGATAAAGCAAAATAATAAGTAAATTACCAAGGATTGATGAGCTAGGGGTAGCACGCATGGAGCGGGGGGAAATGAGGAGGTGAGGCCAGGGGCTTGGATGGAGCGTGGATATTTTTAGAATGACGGTAATGAATGTATAAATGTGCTTTACACAGCTGATGTATGTATGTATTGTAGTTGGTGTTGTATGAGCCCCTAATAAAACGATAAAAAAAGAGATCTGGGCAGAGGGCTCATGCAAGGATGATATCAGGCTGGATTAGACCAGAAAAATCAGCTACTGGAGTCACCTCACCCTGTGTCTATTCCTGTGTCAGGCAGGAAGCTTAGTCCCTACAGCCCCAGCAGCTCAACAGGGAGGGAGGCAGAGCTCTGAGGTCATTCCACAGAGGGAATGGCCCTCCTGTCCTGCAGGGCCCATGGTCTTGTATAATCCTGCTGTCTGGGGCACCTCTTTCATGGAGTCCACATCATGGGAGGTTTACAATTCAAGGGGAATTGGCAGGAAGCCTCGACCCATGAACACACACCACCACCTAGCTGGAGAACTGCGGCGAACAAGTCTGAGGCAGACAACAAGCTCAGTAGCTGGTCCTGAAAGAGAAACAATCAGGATCCAGGAACCAGCCACTGGGAGTAAGAGACAGCATACCTTGGTCCCAGCCCCTCCCACTGCCTTATTCATGGAGTGACATTCCAAAGCAGAGGGTTTTCAAAATTTACAGCCGGGATTGTGGAATGAGCAGCTCATTTGTGGACATGGAAACTATGTGATCCAGAC
Organism: Tenrec ecaudatus; assembly: GCF_050624435.1. Classification (NCBI taxonomy): domain Eukaryota; kingdom Metazoa; phylum Chordata; class Mammalia; order Afrosoricida; family Tenrecidae; genus Tenrec; species Tenrec ecaudatus. The sequence goes on along the minus strand of NC_134546.1, from coordinate 70,074,720 downwards.
GTACTACCTTCTCCGTTCCAGTCAGCTAAGACAAAAACCCTTCCAGGCAGAAAGGCATGTTTCTGAACAGGATTCTCCAGCCACTCATGTCCAGTCCTGCTGCCTGCAAAGAGCCTTCCTAGGTTTATCAGATCTCTTTGGGGACAGATGAACCTCGGACCTTGGCTCTGCATGAGAAAGAATTCACGCCAAAGCCTGGTGTGTGATCCAAGTGAATTTTATGAGAGTTATGGGTGCGTGGTGGGCAACCCTGGTCGACCCCAGTGGCTGAATTGAATTTACTTGGCCTAGGTGGGTCAATGAGGGTCCAGCACTGACCCAGGTGTACCTGCCCTTCCTGGCCGGAAACCTGGAGCTCTGAGCACGCACAGTGTACCACACCTTCCTGGGCCGCTAGCTCGGCCCTCAAAGCATGTGTAATGGACACCCCAGTCCCTATGCTAGCTACCTAACAGTTACAAGTTCATGACTCCTGAAGGATTCAGGATCCAAAAGTCAAGTCAGAACTGGATGCCAGAGACTTTCTCAATCCAGCCCTCTTTGCCCCTCTCCTAAGGTCAACACATATCTAAGGGTTATGAAGCTTTCTCAAACCCAGGACCCTCTTCACCAATATTGCATAGACCTGTTCATCTCTTGCCTTATATATAAAAATATGGGTTCATTGTAAGTCTGGATCTGTTAGGTTTCTCAGGTGGGAAACGTCTCAGTCCTTGGCTACACACTAGAAAGAAATTCACACCGAAGCCTGGTTGGTGATCCGAATGGGTTTTTATACAGGAGAGAAGGAGGTTCCGGCATTACAGTAAACTGAACACGGGCACCCTCAGGACACTGCACACCCAGCCTGCTGAGTGGAAGGCAGAGAAGCAGCTGAAGCAAAGGAGAGGTGGTCTCCACGTTCCAGCTTTTTAAGGACTTTCAGCTGGGAGGCGTCAATTAAGCTCTCCTGGCTTGGGCTTGAATTGGTGTATGCCCCTTAGCCTGCATTGGCTTCCAACTTCCTGTAGGGGGCCCCCTAAGCATGGAGAGGAACACCCCTTGTCTTGCTACCTAACAGGTCTACATTCCCGTATGGCTACATTGAGATGGAACTAGCCCCGTTGACAGCCTGTGTGGTTCACTAGGAGCCACAGGGCCCAGTGTTCCCTGTTACCACCTTAAACCTTAAACTACTGTTGGAGTTTATATTAACTGTGTGAGTCTGTAGGCATGGGATGTTTCAATGCCAGAGACCTGAAGTTGCACAAATCAGCCTCCAGAACAGAACTCATACAGGCTCTAAGAAGATGTTCAGATGCTTCTCACTTGGATGAAAATTCATTGAAGTATGTGAGCAGTTCAGATCTTGTAAGGGAGAACAGGTCAGTATTGTATCCCGAGAAGAGAGCAAAGGTCAGGGGAAAGGGAGGAGGTGCACAGGCATCTGTGCTTGGTGTTTGGCCACAAGACAAGAAACTAGGCCTCCCTGCAAAAGAAAGCATAACAGCAAGTCCCTCGGAACTAGGACATCTTAAAACATAACCTATACAAGACTCGGCTCAGGTACGTGCCTTGGAAAACCATAAAAGCCCGAAAAGAGGGACAAGGAGGAAGCCCAAATCTTTGGCTTTCCTTCCTGTGCTTTCAGTGTTCAAATGTCTGTGCATGGGGTCTTTGAAATTTCTGAATCAGAGAGTGGATACACAAGCCATGCTCCTGCTTTATTCTTCCATGCATTTTAGCCCAACTCCTCCTTGGTGACACATGTAACAGAAATTCTGGACTTAGGAGCCACTTGGTCCTTGGACACTAGAAGATTTCAGGGGAAACTGAAGCAAGGCTCTAACCACCAGCTGGACTGGCTTAGGTAGCCCAAATATTCAGTCTCCCAAACACCAACCTCCTGTTGCTCTTCATCTGCCTCCACCTTGTTCAGCTTTACTTGTTCGTAGAAGCATTTGGACTGTGGAATGAGCAGCTCATTTGTGGACATGGATTCTATGTGATCCTGATGTAATACCTCCTCCTTTCCAGTCAGCTGAGACAAAATTCCTTCCAGGCAGAAAGACATGTATCTGAACAGTATCCACCAGCCACTCATGTCCAGTCCTGCTGTCTGCAAAGAGCCTTCCTGAGTTTGTCAGATCTCTCTGGGGACAGACAGACCTCGGTCCTTCATTCTATGTTAGAAAGAATTCACATGGAAGACTGGTCTGTGATCCAAGTGAGTTTTATGAGTGTTAGGGAGGCGTAGTTGGCAACCCTGTTTGACCCCAGTGGCTGAATTGAATTTACTTGGCCTAGGTGGGTCAATCCAGGTGCAGCGCCCACCCAGGTTTACCTTCCCTTCCTGGCCAGAAACCTGGACTTCTGAGCACGCATAGTGTGCCACTCCTTCCTGGGCCTCTAGCTCGGCCCTATGAGCATGTGTAAGGGACACCCCAGTCCCTAGGATAGCTACCTAACATTTACCCCCTGAAGAGATATGGACCCAAATCTTTGGGATACTGGACAACGACATCTCTAGATACTTCCTACTGGCAAAAGGGGTGAAGTAGGGCTTTGGGTCCATACCCTTTCTACTCTGTTGGGAGGGTTGTGCATTCAGGGCCCAGGATGGATAAGGTTGAGGTGGTCCAGGATATGATGGTCCTGGAGCTGGCACACTTGGTTCAGACGCCTTGGTAAGCTGAACTCTGGGAAAACAATGACCAAAAGGTGAACACTTTGACTGAGACAAGGCTAAGCTTTTGAGGTGGCAGTGCCCTTGAAATTAGGTGAGTGTCACATGAAATTAAAAAAAATATTACGATTATCAGGCATGTGTGTTTGTTCACTCTAAGTACAGGCAAGGGGGTAAAAGCATTCAGTTTCCCCCAGGAGGGTATGAAGAACTGCACTCCTGGGTACGGTGGGAGAACTATTTCATTTTTAATCCTATGGTCTTGGACCCGCTGATAAGACCCATCCTTCTTTTTAACCCTGTAATGCCTCAATTTTTAGATTTTGGAAAAAAACATTTTGGTTTTTATTCTTTTATTTCATAGTTATCTATCTATATGAATATATTAATATACATTTAATTAAATGTTACGAAAATGTCACGCTTGGCATTATTGGGTTAAATGGTAACATTGGGGTATCACAGGAGGAGTCAACAGGGATCAAATGTAGAGTAACTTTAGAACAAATTTTTTAATTCCTTGAGTTCTTTTAAAGTAAAAGGCTTATAAATTACCCAGGGACCAAATGCCCCTGGTGTCTCCTACTACGGGTAGAACGTTCAGAGAGTTTTCAGGGTTGGGGCAATATTAACCCTTAAGTCTAGGCTCTCTTAAGGCAGGAGTGCTCAAACTGTTTACACAGGGGGCCAAGTTCACTGTCCTCAGACCGTTGGAGGGCGAGGCTACAGTTTAAAAAACAAACAAAACCTATGGACAAATTCTTATGCACACTGCACGAGTCGGCTGCTAAGCAGGACAGGCAGTGGTGGCAAAAACACCATGAGGACAGGATAAATGTCCTTGTCAGGCCGCATGCGATTCACGGGCCACAGTTTGAGGACCCCTGCTTTAGGGGATCCTGGGTGCACTGGGAACTAAGGTCTCTACTGCTACTCAAAAGGAAAAATGCGCTAATTTTGGAATCTCCTCCCACTTTCCCATCACTCAACAAAAGTGTTCCAGCTGAATCAAGGTTGGAAGGGAAAATATACCATTCTGGGGCCAAGATTCTCCTTTCTCAAAAAGATTCTGTGGCCAAATAATGTTGCAAAGTGTAATCAGCTTTTGTTTGTCCAGCATCTCTGTATCAAATTGATCTCAAGTGGACAGGATTCATGCAAGGGGACAATTCCTGGGTATCAAGCTAGTAAGTCCCATCTAGAAAGCACAAAACAAGGAAGCTATTGAGAACTTGCTGCCTCAAGGTAAATAACCCCTGCTTCAGAGCACACCCCTGAGGTGCCGTGAATCTGATGCCTCAGGCAGGTGCCCCCACCCTAGGAAAGGGGTCAAAAAACAATCGCAGCGGGTGACTTTAGGTCCCACCATATTCTAGACAAGCTAGGAGGACCACTGCTTGGGATGGCCCCACTGCCCTCCAAGATGCCTACTGGCAGGAGCAGACTCTCAAAGCTCTGAAGGGAAGCGACATCTGGCAGCTCAGGGAACCTTAAGGGACAATTGGCTGTAACATCATGGCAGTGGAGCTGTGTATTCAGAGCTGTCACCAAAATTACCTGAAGCAGCTTCACAGAAAGCCTAAAGGTAAGGGATACCCAGGATAGGCTTCCGGATGCCTTTGTCTTATGACTGAGCAACGGAAAACCAGCCTGTAACAAGGAACAAACCCACGCTGGTAGAACATTAACCCTATAACGCCTCAAGTTTTCAATGCAGGAGATAATTTTTTATTCTTTATTTTCCTTGTTATCAATATGTATGACAACTAAAGTATATTTTAAAAATATAAAATTTGCAATGATTTTGAAATGTAACCAAATTGTCACAATTATAATTGATAACGTTGGTACCAGATACATTGTAATTAAATGTTACCAAAAAGTCCTGCTCAGCGTTATAGGGCTAAAGCAGCTTCTTTGAAAAACCAGGAGAAAGCTAAAGGGAATGGAGGGGAAGAAAGAAACATCTGGCTCCCGGGATTGGCAGGGCTAACTCCCAGGCCTAATCAATCAGCTACCTAGGCAGCGCCCTTCCACATGTTGGGAGTGTTGGATGCCATCTAGGCCAAGGTCACGTGCCCCATTCCCCACAGCCACAATGACGGCTATGCATGATCACTGAGAAAAGCTTAAACAGCCTTGACAAGAGTGAAGCCATTTTGAGGTGACAGAAGTCGTCATGAATGGTAAATAAACTAGTTATGAACTGCCAATGAATTAGCTGATATTGGGGAGGTAGGCTGTGCAGATGTAGCCTAATGGAACGTACAGAAAGAAATGGATGTTCAGAAGGCTTGCAAAAATGACCAGAGCAGTCTTTGTTCAACTAAGAATGACTAATCGCAATACCCCGCTTCTCTACTCTGCCTGTTTGCACACCTGCACATAACAAAAGTATAAAAACCTTTGGAAAATTAGACTGGGACCCGCTCTGTCTCCTCTCAAGGAGGCTGAGGTCCCTGAGCAGGAAATAAAACTTTTTCTGTTGAACTTGCCGGGGGTCTAGATTGTTTTCTTTCTGGGAACGGACAGTAGCTACAACATTCCGAGGTGCACCGAGATCCGACTGCCACTGTCTGAGCCTCCCTAGAAAGGAGACCTCCTTTATAGGAGTGCTCTCCCCAGAACTAGGGGATTTCTGATTTCTCTAGGCCAGGGGTCCTTAAACTCTTTAAACAGGGAACAGTTCACTGTCCCTCAGACCTGTTGGAGGGCCAGACTAGTTAAAAAAAAAAAAACTATAAACACATTCCTATGCACACTGCACATACCTTATTTTGAAGTTAAAAAAAAAAGAAAACAGGGCAAAAACACCAGGCAGGCAAGACCAATGTCCTCAGCTGGTCACATGTGGCCCCCAGGATGGAGTTTGAGGACCCCTGCTCAAGGCGCTCGCAAAGAGCATGTTATTTCAACCCTAAAGCCTCGATACTCCACAACTTGTTTAAAGCTGATTAGGCAGAAGGAGTCCCTGATTGGCCCATGCAAGACTCACTTTCCCCTCCACTAATACTCAGAGTTCATAGTTATGTTGATGGGAACAAGGACATCCCGATCTGATCCCTTAAATTCATGTGTGGATTGACATTGCCACTAAAAAGCCAGCATATATAAAACACTTACTTCCTCTCCCAATAGAAAGGGTTCTTATTTCTAAGATTTCTGGAAATAGGGCACCATGGGAAAGAAAACCTGTCCAAGTTCCTTAAACAACCAAGGTGGAGCCCCCCGCCCATTCCCCTCATCGGGTTTACCCCATTTTGCCGGAGGACCCTGGGAGCAGGAGAACAGGCTTCTGACCCTTTGGTGCCACAACCACCCTATCAGGTTCCAGAGGCCGGAGAGAGAGAAATACTAATAGGACCTTTATGAGTCCATCCCCCGCCCCCTAACATACACATGCACACAATATGGCTGGTATGTCTTATCAATCGCTGAAGAAGGATCACTCAGCCACAGCCATTCTCCCCTTAAGGCAAGCAGCAAGAACACCTGGGGAAGACCCCCGAGTCCCTTTTGGGGTATATGACCCCTTTTCTTCCAGGGAATCAACAAAATACCTTTTCCTGACAACCACAAGGTCCAGTTTCATTTCTAGAAAAGCTTTTCCATACTCATCAGCCAACCTGGAAATATTGCCAGCAACTTCTCAAAGTACAGTTCATGTCAGTGGATAACTGACAGGAATCACTGAAACCAGAATGAAGGCTGAACATGGTAGTGGGACAGGAGGAAAGCGTCAGGAAATAGAGGAAAGGAGTAGGAGGCAAAGGGCATACAGAAAAGCCTAAATAAAGACATATACATATGTAAATATATTTATGATTTTGGAGGAAATAGACCTATGTGCATATATTTATAGGTTCAGTAGCAGGGTAACAGGTGGGCATTGGGCCTGCTCACGCACACTTCCTCAATACAATAGCACCTTGCCCAGCTAAACGGTCATTCCATGATACCCACCTTCCCGACATGATCACTGAAGAGAGATGTGTGTATAAGCAAACGTGGTGAAGAAAGCTGATGGTGCCTGGCTATCAAAAAGATATAGCGTCTGGGATCTTAAAAGCTTGAAGGAAAACAAGTGGCCATCTAGCTTGGAAGCAACAAAGCCCACAGAGAAGATGCACACAGTCTAAGCTAATACAAGGTGTTGAACGGACTAGGTAGACACCAAGGAACAAAAGCCATCATTGTGTGATCACCTTCCTCACATAAACGCTGAAGACGAATGTGTGCATAAGCAAGTGTGGTGAAGAAGGCTGATGGTGCCCGGCTATTGAGAGATATAGGAACTTAAAGGCTTGAAAGTAAACAAGTGGCCATCTAGCCCAGAAGAAACAAAGCCCACACAGAAGCAGCACACCAACATGTGTGATCATGAAGGGCAGAGGGGACCAGGTCTGAAACAACAAAGGCAGGGGGGAAAATCACATCACCATAAATGAGGGCGAGTGCGTGATGGGGACCCAATGCCCATCTGTAGACAGCTGGACATCCCTTGCAGAGGGGTAGTGGGGAGGAGATGAGTCAATCAGGATTCAGTGTAGCAACAATGAAACTCAAAACCTGCCTCTAGTTCTTGAACGCGTCCTACCCTCCCAATTATCATGATCCCAATTCTACCTTGCAGACCTGGTAAGACCGAGGATGCACAGTGGTGCAGTAGGGATCTGGAAACACAGGGAATCTAGGACGGACGAACCCCTCGAGACCAGCGGTGGGAGTGGCGACACCGGGAGGGAAGGGGGTGTGGAACGGGAGAACCGATCTTCACGATTGCGATAGGTTATTGTGCCAGCCTGGCTGATAAACACAAGTAGGATTAACTGACGAACAGAGGGATAAATGGCTCCGTGAGCCTCACCTTGCTTGTTCTATGCCTCAATTTAAAGGGGTACACTACATGTGGTATGCCTAGCCTGTGGACTGTGCTGCTGTAAGTTGAGGTCCCTTTAAGCCCACATGATTGGAATGTTCGTCTCTGGAGCTGGGGACCAACAGTTGATGACAATTGGGGACCTGCCTTGCTGTTTGCTGCCTGGATATATATAGCCCAGTTCTCTCAACCGAAAGGGACTGGCAACTGGCGGCTCTCAAGCCTTAAAGGACTGCTAGTGTCTCACTGCTTTATAATTTAACTGTTAACTTCTTGAATTATCTATCTGTATATAATTTAATGGTTCATTTCTTGTATTATATATCTACCTTTATAAACAAATTTATATATAATTACTAGCAATCTGGTTTGTCTCTCTGGAGCACCCTGTCTAACACAGCGATCTATGTGTAACCTCCTCTCTAGGAGATGGGCAACAGGAAGGTGGATGAGGGGAGACGCCGGGCAGTGTAAGATATGATAAAATAATTATTTATAAACTATTAAGGGGGAATTGGGAAGTGGGGAGCAGAGAAGGAGGGGGGGTGGAAGGAAAACGAGCTTATTCCAGGAACCCAAATGGAAGGCGAATTTTGAGAATGAAGAGGGCAACGAATGTATAAGGGTGCTTTGCTGAATTGATGTGTGTTGGATTGTGATAAGAGTTGTATAAATCCCAATAAAAATATTTTTTAAATTAAAAATAAATAAATAAAATCTGCAACAACAAAAAATAATAAAGATAGCATTAGGTAGTATTGACATTTCCTTGACATTGAGCTTCCCTGTCCTTAAACATGGCATATTGAGAATGTGAACAGTCTTGCACTCAGAAGGATAAACATTACGGAATCATGTCACCTTGCTGAACAAAGAGACTTTGGACCAGTGCTGAGTCCGACCTGCACACTTCCTACTGAAGATGAGAGAATATGGAAGCCATATTCTGTTTTCATGTGGTTTGTTTCCTAACTTGCCGCCTGCATAACTCTAGCCTGGAACTCAATGACATAATCAAGGAATTCCATGGAAGACTCTGCTCTCTGTCTGTCCTTTCAGAAGTACATTACCAAGTCTTTCTCTTTTGGAGAGTTTGAATAACCAGTCTTTCTGATAAAATTCAAACATTCAACCTCCCACAACCCCCAATCACTCCACCCTCCCTCAATCTCATTAGATCTGAACCTCCAAGTCCCCTGAGTTTCATCTGGACCCTTATCCTGAGGACTACCTGGCAGAATCATTTTCCTCCACAAAGAAACCCAGCTGACTTTGTTTTAAGAATGTTTTCTTGTTATAATACAACTTTTTAAATGTAGGAAAAATCAGGAATAGCCACAGCATGGTAATTTATATAGAGAGATTCTCTGAGGGAAAAATGAGAGATGGAGAAGAATGCCAGTATCACAACAAGAAAGCAGATCTAAATCTCCGTCTACACCTGCTCCTGGACCTGAGGTCTGTGTTCTGTGGTTCCTGCATGCCCCCTGGGGTTCCATTTCCTCCTTGGATGGGAGGTTTGTGCCCTGGTTCAATTGGCTATCTCCTGGCTGTGATGGTAGCAACACAGAAATGCAAAGGAGTCTCCTGGAATTGCAGGCTGTTCATAAGCAGATACAGCATGTTCTTGGAGTTTTCTTTGGAGATAGTGAATTGACCCTTCACAGAGTCTTTGTAGCATGTACCACCACCCCCGGGACTAATACTTGAGACCCACTCCAGGGCCTTCCCCAAAACTGGTGGACCCAGATCATGGAATAACTACTGAGGGGCAATCTAGGGGATGCAAAGGAGAGTCTCAGAGATCCCTCAGGCTGCCTCAAGTCACCCCATACTCCACTAGCTGTACCTCACTCTGGAAATCTGCAAGCATAGATATCCTGGGTGGGAAAATCATTGGACATATTCACGGTATCTCTCACTCAATGTCCAAGCACACAAACTTGCTCTTGATTAAAAAAAAACACCTATTAAAATAGCAACAAGGACAAACCCCTTTCAGCACAGACCCCCTGCTGTCTGTGTCGTGCTCAGTCCTGATCACCGAGTGTGGACTCCTGAGAATCCAGGAGCACTTCCAGAGCTGTATGTTTGGGGCTGCATTGGCTTTCATCAGCAGAGGGAGCGGTGGATTTGCATGCCTTCCTAATCCATAGCAATAAATGAAGTTGCATGTCTTCTGAGATATGCGTGTTCTGTTCCTAGAACAGATCTGAGTGTTTTAGGTGTGTTGTGAAGGGCACAAGGATAATAACCTAAGAAACATGTTTTATGCGACTGTTCTACACTAAGTTATTATCACACATTAATTCATTTCATTGTTCTATCACCACACAGTACACATGATTACAGTGATATGTCTCTGTATTATAGGAAAAATGCTACAAACAGAAATGTGCAAACTGAAGTTTCTATATCTATGAGGGATTCACAGCATGTTCCTTCTCAATATCCTTTGAGATTTTGGAAAGGGCAAGATCAGGGTTGTAGGGTGGATGAGCAGAAGTTTCCAAATTACATGATCAGGGTAGCTCCTGCTACCCTTGAAGAGTAAGTAAGTACAAAGTCATGAAGGGTAAAATATTTATATTTGGCACAACTTCTTTGCCCTCTCTCTCACTAGTGTATATTTCCATTTCCCTAAAGCTTTTTCATATGAGCCCTGGTCATCATCCCATAGCCATTTAGAATTTCTTCAAGATGAACCCCCAGGAGAGGGGTCCTGACAAGAAGTAGTCCAATTATTGGGCAGTTAGAATTCCTTCTTCCCACTAAAGCATCATGTCCTAAAGGAAGGAAGAATTAGAGTTCTGGGTCATGTTATGGAGGTGGTTGTTGGGGTTAGGTGCCAATCAGTAATTTCTGATGCAGAGTGACCTGTGCACAGCAGAACAAATCACTGTCTGACACTGCACCATCAGTGCACATTGTCCTATGCTTGAACTCTCTTGGGGACAGATAATTAAGGATAAATGAGGGGAAATTTTCTTCATAAATTTGAGGTGAAAAACTTGGCATTAAAAATTGATTTTTTAGGAGAAATGGTAGAAAAATTTACTAAAAATACAATGAAACTTTCCAAGATATGCTTATTTGTTCTTTGTTTTTAAATTGACAGTAGATCAGGCTTTGCTCGTGATCATTTGCAAAGGAACACCTGAGTCGTGTAGGTACCTGTGTGGGTGCCTTCCGTTCTTGCCAGAGGAAGCTGAGTTGGGACAAGCAACTGCATGGTCTAAGTTTAGAGCTAGGCAGCAGGAATTGATTCTAGTGCTCAGCATCTTAGAGCATGAAAATGTGTATACCACAATTTATTCATTTCTTTTGGGACATTTAAGTTGTTTCTAGTTTCGTTCTTTTTAAAAATAAATTCAGGTTGACAACAAAAAGAGAGGAGATAAAAAGGCATTCACATTATCACAAATCACCTTAATAAACATGGCCAGTCTGAAAACCTTTCCTGAACACAAATTGTAAACTTTGTAACATTTAAAAAAAAACAAACATCATTTTTTTGAGAGGGAAAGGAGCAAGTTCTTACCTTCGCTGGAGAAGATATCTTGGATGATATTTAAACTCTATAATGGTTGGCCTGAAACATCTAAGAAAGTTAAAAGCTCCTTGGGTTAAAGTAGATAGGATCTCTCAGGAGCAAAGATTTAAGAAAATACTGTTTTTTGCAGAGCAATCCTTAAGATGCAGATAATAAACAAAACCCGATTTCCTTATATCCCTTGATCATGGCTACAGTAACAGACGGGTAGTCACTGCCCCAATGCACTCAGATCCACCCCTTCTGACTCTGGAAGTCTCAATAGAAATTCGTAAAACTCTATTTTTAGAAGGACAAGTCTAAATTCATGCCCCAGACCACCTCTCTATTTAGGCACGAAGTCTTTGGTCTGAAGAGGATGAGCATAATGATTAGTAGCTGAGGCACTGGGGAAACCTTTGCAGCTAGGGAATGAAGAACTTGAGAGAAACGTTCTCTGCCCCACGGGAAAGGGCAGGCAGAACGTGTAGATCGGTAGAACCTTCGCAGACTAAGAGGAACAGTTAGAAACCACATCTCAGAGCCCGTTCCAGGAGGACCCCCTTGGAATGAGGCTCAGTCAAAAGACCAGAGAAATGCTCATGGCCTAAACCCTGCCACAACAGTGACCCACACTCAGTAAAAATAACAGCAGGGTGCATCAGGGAAGTTAACATCGAGATTCTCTCTAGCAATAATGCAAGTGAACACAAAGCAAACACATTTTAAAAAGATTTTTTTATAGAGGAATCTGAGTCCTTTAGTATTTTAAATAAAAAACAATGTTAGCAGTGATGTACATTGTTTATAGTTAACTACAAATAGATCCATGACTATATTTTCACAAACTCTGACAATTAAAGTTTAGCCGAACTTTGGTCATATTTAGTCCTCAATAGAAAACATCATACAGAACATAATATGCTGATATGTATGGTCATATTGAACATGCGCATCTATCCACAAAAATTATGGGTAATATAAAATAGTAAGAAAAAGTTGTAAGTGATACGACATCAATAAGAGATATATGATTGGCACAGAAATGGGTACTATAAAGTTAAATATGAAACCAAAATTTTGATGAAATATCTACAGGAAAATTTCAATAAATGTGTTATAAATATGATCATTAACAAGATCACAAAGATGACCTAATCCAAAAATAAACATAAAGTGGGTATTTATTTTTTAGAGACTAGTATAGAAAATAAAGAACTTTCTATCCAATAATGTAAATGACATGTAAGAAAAACCAAGAATACACAGAAACGAAGATCATGTAGCATTATGCAGCTCAGACAGCTCTCTTCACCTGGAGTTCAGGAGTCACATTGCCTTCTCCCCGCCTCCTTTCACAGTGATGCACGGCAATGGCCTGCGCAGCAATGGAACTCTGTGTTCAATGAATGTGACTATGAACAGGGTCTCTGGGGATGTGTACTTGATATATCAGAGGAGGAGTGTAGTCTCAACACACCACTCCGTAATATGCTGACATGTAGCTGATGTAAGAGAATCAGGAGACAAAATAGTGAGACAAAATGTATACACTTTATACATTGGTCCAACCCCAATAGATTAGCCTGGAGACCGAGATCCAGGTGCTCAGATGAAGTATTGCCAAACCTTCACGTTTCAGTTTCTGACCTACTCACCTCTGAGAGGTGCCCCAAGAAGAGGAAGAAACCGACATATTCTTGGGAATGAGGTACATGTTTCCGAGATGTATTATAAAGAGTGAATGAGACCTAAATTTAAATAAATACATCATGAGACTATATCTGGTTGGAGATTTGCATGTCATTGATAACTTTCTAATACATTTTAAAATGGGTTCATCTGGGATGAGAATGTTGACTGTATCCTCAGAGAACACAATCCTGTCCATGATTTTTCCATTCACCGAGAGCAAGGTCCCGTTCTTCCAGAACACAGAAAGTGATGGGGAAGATGGCTGAGGAGGTAGACTTGGCTTAGCATTGAAGATGACTTTAGGAATAAAGGCAGTTGCCCTCTACTCTTTGGGGCTTATGTATTTATAAGACACGCATAACAAAACCAAGAACATGTAAATTGTCAGGTACACATTTTCTCCATTAGATTATGGTAAAATTATTAGTTATTCAAAAGTTAGAAGATCATCTAAATATAGGAATCTCATTGAATTCAGCCCAAAGTGGCTCCAATTCATAATTGCTGTAAATAGGAATGGCTTTTGTAAGTCACTAAAAAGAAAGAGATTTTCTTCAACAACTACACTCCTATGTCTACTCAAGAGTCATTCTAGTGTGGAAAGGGTACATATCACTGTAAAGCAATTTACCTTTATCACAGGAAGACATTTCTCATACAGAAAGTCATCATTAATAATGTTATTCACACCCAATCTTACATTTTATAGAGATTTTTATACTGAAATATCAGAAAATCCTCACATAAAGTTGCGTGTCACTAGACATTAGGAATGTTACTGGTAACCCAATACAAAATAGTAGCAAAGCCATCAGAAGGAGAGTGACAAATATGGACCCTCTGGGTGGAACCAGAAAGAGTGACCTACATTCTGTGAGGCTGTGAAGGTGAAGATACAACATCCAGCATGAAGAATTGAATGATCCTGTTTGGCCCTTGAACGCTCCCTGAATCTTGAATATGCACAGATAAATTTGTGTATCTCTGGATCATCATGAGCTGCAGTTTCTTAAGGACAGACCTATACAAGATATTAGCACAAGATAATAAAATCCAATGGGTGAGTTTATATATTTTCAGATGTATGTTCCAGAAAAGACACACACACACAAACACACACACACACACACAAACACACACACACACACACACACACACACACACACACAGTCTGCCATCCAGGTTAGGAAAACAACCAAACCAAAAAAAGAGCAACAACAACTAAAACTGTGTCATGTGAAGAATAAATTCAATATAAAATAGGCTGACTGCATGGATTTTAACTAAATCTTTAGCTAGATGATTGTCAGAATACCTCACAATTATGAAGGAAGAACATACTGTTAAAATTTCAGCAATTACTCAAACACTTAATAATTACCTTTACCAGCTGCCATTTTCCTGGAGTCTGATTGGAAAGTATTTATCTCAGCATCATGAGAACTCTGGTGCAGGGACCCCTGGCAGACTCATTTCTTGTTCTTAAAAGTTAACAAATTGATTGTTGCTGTAGGACAGAATATCTTTTCCTGTTACAACATAACTTTTGAATTCAGATATCAGGAGTAGACACAGAATTATTATTTTTAAATTAGATGGAGATTCCCTGAGGAAACTCTGAAATTTAGAGGATCCACATATGAAAACAGGAAACCTGCCTTGAAACTCCAGGTGCACTTGCTCCTGGGTCTCAGACCTGTGCTCTGTGGGCCTGAATGCTCCCTGGAGATCAGTCTCTTCCCTGCAGGTGGGGGTTGTGTCTGGGTTCTCATGGACTTCCCCTCACTGTCTCTCTTGCACAGTATTATATGGCCATGTCCTCAACTTTCAGGCTGTCCATTTGAAGATAGAGTGTGTTCTTGGAGTTGTCTCTGAAGATACTGAAGCAGCCCTTTATGGAGCCTGTGTAGTATGTACTACCGCCATCATAGCTTATGGTTGCCACCCACTGCAGGCCTTTCCCTGAAGCCTAGTGGACCCAGTTCATGCCATATTCACTGAAGGTGAATCCAGAGGCTGAACAGGAGAGTCTCAGTGAACCCCCAGGGTTTCTTAGGATGCCCCCAGACTCCACCAGTTGCACCTCACACTGGACACCTGCAAACATAGAGGCACTGTGATTAGGCGACACACATACAAACACAGGCAATCACAATTATACACACACACAGAAAGCTCTCAACAATCACCATGTAAAATGGTCAAAATGAAAGCCAACTTTGGTATGAAACTCATTATGTGTCCTCTGGACTAGCTCTTGAGTTCAAAATAGTAACAGCAGAGACTGAGGCTGTCCTCTGAGATGCCCAACATCAAGGATTGTGGCTGGTTTATCAGCAGACAGAGAGCTGCATTTGCATGTCCCCTGATATTTGGAAGCACATGACTAGAAAATTTGGGCAATAATTCTCCTTCAGAGAAATACAAACACTCTCAAAGGAAAACTGCCTTTAAACAAACTGTTTATCAAGGATTGCTTTGTTATACATTATCAATATTTTATTAAGTAGTTTTCTATTTGTAAACTTTCTATTACATACACAATAAACGTTCTAACTTTGTGGTATGGCAGCTTGTTGCATCCACTCTCGTTCCCCTTAAGATGTGGATACACATGATGATAGTGGGCCATTCTATTATCTGTTTCTTGCGGGGGAACCTTACTGATTTTCTTGCCTTCTAAGGCATTTCCACATTTCAGTGTTATTTGTACCCTGTGGACAGGAAGCTGTTCAAAAAGCATGTACACAAACATGCAGAATGGTGTCTCCTCTCTGATTTCTGATCTGGAAGATTCCAGTCCCCTTTCTTTTGTCATGATCAAGAAAACTGGTTATTTGTCAATTGTCTTCATCTTCTAGAAGAGTCCGTTTTCATATAATTAGCTTACTGATGGCGTTCCTGTAGTTTCACTTATCTTGGTTCCTTTTTTATTGCCTCCTCCCCTCCTGCTACCTATGCTATGGATACTACCTATGCATACTCATCTTTTTCTTGGCTCATTAGTTGGAAACGGAGGTCATCAATTCCAGAGTTTTACTTCGATAATATACAAATGTGTGTTGCTATGAATTCCCTTCTAAGTTCTCTTCAGATGAATCCCACAGTATGTTGTCTTGTGATTTAAGTTTCTTTAATCCAGTACAGCCATCCAGAATGTGAAAAATCATTAAATGCATGTTAATGATGTAAACAGTGTAGTACATATCCATGTATCAATCACTCACAGGCACTGCCATGAGTTGGCGCAGACTCACAGTGACACCATAGGACAGGGTAGAACTTCCCCTTGAGCATTTCTTAAGCCATACCTCTTTGTGGGAGCAGAAAGCCCCATTTCTCTACTGTGGAACAGCTGGTGGTTCAGAACTCCTGAAATTTCAGATCGCAGCTTAATGAGTAACCAAAACACCACCAAGGTTCCAATATGCATACATACATTCACATGTTTGTGTTTATGCATACACCATATAAATGAATGAATGTTGAATTGATGTTGGGGTTTGTAATAAATATTAAGGAAGACAAGATTCTTGGAGAAAATATTTGGATGACAAGGAAACTCTAGATGCTAAGAGGAAACTCCTTGCTCCCATGCCTCCCCATTGCCCTTGCCCAGAAATCTGGCTCCTGTGCTCTGTGCAGCCCATGTGTTCCCTATAAACTGACATCATTATTGCAGAGAAGGTTGTACATGGGATGGCACTGAGTCTTCTCACTGTTCCTCTCACACTGTAATGAACAGCTGTGCCTTCAGGGGTCGTTGAGCTCACCTGTAGGGAGAACTGCTTGATGGACATTCTTCTGGAGCTTGATAGTCAACTCCTTTGAGGTGGGTAATTGTTTTCTGCTGCTCAGACATATTGATAACAACCGGCAAACTTTTCTGCAGGTTGTGGTCGATCCACCTCCAGAAATATGTAGCCACCAGAGACAGAACATCTTAGGGGGAGGATTGTGAGGGATTCATCACTCCTGGACTCAAACCCTGATGCTGTACCTCTCACAGGAGACTTGGGAGAGGGAGAAAAATCAATGATGACAACTAATGTAAGCCTCTTTTATGTCAACCCATTTTTAGAATCTCTTGATATTATGAGAGAGATATAACCACCAGGCCAAAAAACATCTGAAAGAAAATAAAAACTGATGGACAACTTATGTAGCTCCAAGACAGCTCTGACCACAATGCACTTTCACCATGTTTTGAACTTTAACCTGAAAATTGAAGGGGTGATCTGCATGTTACAGCTCCAGGAGGAAAAAGTAGAGAGGCTTTCAATCTTTTCTCAAAAAATGAAAAGAAAAAAGCCTAATGTCTTCATCTTCTCTGGGATTGGCCTC
Source organism: Tenrec ecaudatus (assembly GCF_050624435.1). Lineage (NCBI taxonomy): Eukaryota > Metazoa > Chordata > Mammalia > Afrosoricida > Tenrecidae > Tenrec > Tenrec ecaudatus. Next base: position 70,057,605 of record NC_134546.1, on the reverse strand, counting down.
CATTTATTGAGAACTCACGGTCCTTAAGCTAATGAAAATGTCTGGACACAGAAAGCATAGAGAGTGTTAAGAAATTCTGATTTCATTTAAACTCCCAATTGACAGCGGATATTAATTTTACTGTGTTTTCTCATTTCTCTGAATATTCCCTTGAGAATTCAATCCTCTTTATTTATCCTAACATCTAAATTAGCATCAGTTGAGACAGTGGACATGTACAGTTTTGAGACACAAAAAGGGCAAAGTCCATGAACAGATACTTGACTAAAGGAGGCATTCAAGTTACAAAGATACACATATAAATATGTTAACTCCCATTACTCATTGGTGTTGTTATTGTTTATTTGGTTGACTTTGTTTATGAGAACTTTTCTTGGAATAGTTAAAGAATACGTGGACTTATTTTCTGGAAAATATTTTAAACACTTTCAAGGAATCTTTTGTTTTTATTTTTTAACATATACATTCAATGCAATGTGGTGTGGTTAGTTTGTTGTTTCCATGGGTTTTCAGTGTGCATCATAGTACAATAGAATCATTAAAAACTTCAGTAGTTCCTCTTTGCAACATGCTATACTGAACAAATAACCTGAGAAGCTGTACTAAGTGAAAACCACGACATCAATATTGTCGGATGGCATGTTAATAATCTGGCACATGCAAGTGACATAAAACTACATGGTGTAAGACTGCGTGACTTGTAAGTCTTACTGATAAAGAGCAGGGACTGCTGCCTTCACTGCAGATTAAAATTCAATGTAAAGAAAAATTAAACTCCCCACTATGGGACCAATGGAAAATATCAGGATTAATGGAGATAATATTGACGTTTGGAAGGAGTTCATCTCACTTGGATCTACAGTCAATATTCATGGAAGCTTGCGTCCATCAAATGGTGCATTTCATTGAGTAAACCTGCTTCACAGACCTCTTTAAAGGAGAAGAGCAAGGATGTCTCTTTGAGGACTCAGATGTACCTGGCCCAAACTATGAGGTTTCCAATTGTCTCATGTGCTTGAGAAAGTCTGACAAAGATCGAATGAATGCACTTGAATGTGCATGAAAAATATCAAAGATCAAATGATGCACTTGAATTATGGTACTGGTGAATAATTTGATGATAGGATGGACTACCAGAAGAACAAACAATTGTATATTGGTGTTTGGGCCGGGTCCAGACTGGGCAGCCCCCACCTCCTTTCTGGCTCCTCAGGAAGACAAAACTTCACAGCCCCCATCCCCAGCCTCTTTGAGAGATGGATGACATATTAAACTATGCAACTCTTGTCCCAGCACCACAGAAAGCGATTTACCTTCCCAGGTCGATCTGCATAGCCCATTCTCCCAGAACTTGAAAGAGCAGGTCTGCATACAAGATGACCTCCCATGGGTTCCATCCTGAATTAAGGTCCTGCAGCTGCAAGCAATAAAATTATAAGGATTCTCCCTTCTATTAACATATACTTCCTTAGCTCGAACCCTATATAACTCCCACCACCTCTCTGGTGAGTTGCAAGTGCACTGACCTAACTCAATCATTACAAGCAGTGTTGTACAATCATTATCAAAATCAGTTAGAAAACCTGTTCTTCCTTGTTGAACTCCTTTCTATTAACTTCCCTTTTCCCCCCACCTCTCTTGCTGAAGCCCCAAGAATCTTTATTCTAGTTATTGTGTCTGTAGATTCACGCATTCTGTACTACGTAAATTGAAAAACATAGAAAACGACATCAAGAGAGTGAAAAATGCTGCCAACAAATGCTAAACAATGCACAAATAAATCCTAAATGTATAAAACAAAACCAGAAAATATTAAAACCCAGATTAATCACAAAGTATATCAAAGGGGAGATCAAATGACAAGTTTTTAACCATCAAAGTCAGATGTGTCATTTTAAGCTTCTATATTCATCTCTCCAACACTCACTCTCTCTCTCTGACCGCCAAGTTATCCCATCCCTCAGTTATGGTGAGAGGGAAATCACTGGAGGTCAATTCCCTGTGAAGATCCTGCAAATGTGTTTTCAGCTTCCCCTGTAATCCATAGCCTTTTGCATGTCAGAGTCTCACAGTTTAAGCTCTGACACTATTCCCTCCTTTGGATTTGGATTGTATACTTTGCAATCCTTATAAAGTTTTGGATAGCCTCATGTGTCTCCCTCGGAATGGTTGGTGGATTTTATCTGCTGACGTTCCACTTAGCAACCCAATGTGAATTTCCTCTATGCAACCAGGGAGAGTGAATTTTTATATAATATTTATTTCTTTATAGTATTTATTACTTATTTATTGTACTTTGTTTTCTTAATTATTTGCAAAGCACATACCCCTAACTTAATTAGAAATAGTATATTTAGTGTATTTTAAATGTTAAATAATTTAGTTTTGAAAAAATTAAAATTGTATAATTTATCATAAATTTAGGTAATTACACTTGACTGACCAAATTAATCTCAATTTTCTGCACCTCACTCTATCAAAGATGTTGTTGTTTGATTTTTGAGTAAGTCTTACAATAGTTCTGTGTACACAATAGGACAAATAACTAAACTGCCAAGTCCTGGACCATCCTCACTTGCTCTTAAGTTTGGGACCATTTTTGCAGCCACTCTGTCCGTGCATCTAACTGAACGGTTTCCTCTATGTTGGTGACACTCTGCCAAACAGGATGTCCTTTCTCTAGGAAATGGTTCCCCTGATCACCTGATCCAAATATGTGAGAAGTCTCCCTACTCTCAATGAGAATAAAGAACATTCTGAGATATTAATCTGCAAATATCCTCCTCTTGTGACTCATTTGCTATCTTTTGGAATCAAATTGTCCTTCCAATGAGTTTTCCCTCCATTGTGACTCTAATAAATGACCTTATTAATGACTCTGCCCACCAGACAGGTCATTTCAGTTCACCCCTTGTCAGTGTCAGGGGTCTCCCAATGCCTGGATCCCTTGCTTCAGCATAAACAGAGACAATGGGTAGCAAGCATCACTAAGGACAGGTCACACGTTTAGACCCAGATGTATCTGCAATCATTTCCTCAGACACAGAACATTATTCAATAACTACCCACAGTGCACAGGGAGTAGAGCAGAGAGATACCTCCAGAGACCTGACTGTGTGCTGTAATACAGCAATGAGCTCAGGACACTTAAAATCATGTGCTGCACGCATGAATCTGCACATGCCTGTATCTCATTGTCAACATATTTTGAGTCACAGATAGTGTGAGGATGAGAGTCTGTTTCTCACCAAGGGATATGGGGCATAGAGGATGATAATGAAGGTCAGCGTCACTTTTAATATTAGCACAGCAGAGTGCTAGTTCTTCCTTTCCCTCTTGAAGTAAGGAGAAAATTTAGAGAAAGAGAAAAAAAGACAAAGGCAAAATTGTCTCTGGGGATGCTGAGAGCAAAGAGAAAAGGCCCTAATTAAAACAGGAAATCCTCCCTGTCATCCATTTGTGCCTGTCTGGTGCTGGGTGTCTCAGCTCAGTTGGTCCTGCGCGCCCCCTGCTGCCCATTGTCTACCCTGCAGGGGCGGTTTGTGTCTGAGCTCACACATACTTCCCCTCACTGTGTCCCTTGCACAGTAATACACGGCCGTGTTCTCAGCAGTCATGGAGTTCAGCTGCAGGGAGAACTGGTTCTTTGATGTGTCTCTGGTGATGGAGAGTCCGCTTTGAAAGGACATGTTCAAATTTGTACTGCCACTATAGCATATGCGTCCCATCCACTGCAGCCCCTTCCCTGAGGGCTGGCGGATCCAGTCCCAGCAGTAACCACTGGTGATGGAGCAACCAGAGACAGTGCAGGTGAGGGACAGCTTCTGGGAGGGCTTCACCAGTCCTGGAAATTGACTCCTGAAGCTGCACCTGGGACAGGATGTCTGCAAAAAACAAACAAACAAACAAACAGCCCCTGTCAGATACTTGAAGTCCCAAACATCCCTATAGACCCAAGTTGGATATCTGAACCTCCCACCTTGGGGAACTGTCACCAGGCACAGGAGAACACACAGCAATAGCATCCTGCGACCACAGCTCTGTTTCCCAAGAGACCTACAGCCCTGTCTGAAGAGAACTGATAAGCTTCCCAGCCAAGGGCAAAATTGTATCCTAGTGCCTGAGAATAATTTGCATGTTAGGGAACCCTGGCCTTATAAACAAAAAGTGATAGAGACCAGACTCCTCTCTTTCTTCTTAGCACATCGTAGGGTAACTCTTTGTTTAGCTCATAAGCATGTTATTCTACAGTGGGAGAAGGTTTTCCCCAAGAGGTTTATGGGACAGGTCTAAGGAAATCCAAGGATTTCTGAGTTCAGTGTTATCTCCCTCCAGCCCCCCATAGCCCTGCCATGCCTTGGGCTCCTATATGTCCTGTGCCCTAGAGAGTGGGCAGGATAGAGTCTGGTGAAACCATCATTTCGAGATTGGACCCCAAGATACCTTCAAAACTCACACTCTTCAAGATCCCTTATTTTTTCCCTGTATACCCTGATACCTCCTAATTAAATTCCTCATAGTACTTAGTAGTTTTCCTTGTGTGGAAGCAACATCTTTGAGAAGCATGCATACTAGATTAGTCCCAAGGATTTAGGGTTGATAATTCCTCAAATGTCCAACTCTTCTATGAAGCCATTCAGTTCCAATTCCCACCCCCTCCTCCCTTGAGTAGATCCCCTCATGCTTCTGGAGTCCCGAGAACCACTGCAACGTCCAACAGAAATTCATGAAAATTTGAGGAAATGAATCATGTTGTGGTGGGTTCTATTTAGTTCAAATTGCGAAGGTCACGAAATGACATGCTCCCCTTCAAGCTTTTCATTGTATGTATACACATCTGACCCGAAGCCTCTGGCAGAATGTTTCCAGTGGGTATTGTCCCTTTGCTAATCTTATATAGTCAGGATTTCCCGACCTTGGGTCATGGTCATCACCAAGCCCACCGCTCTTACATGCAATACACAGACTATATCCCAGAGCCTGATGACTGAGGTCAACCTTAGTGTAAGTAAAGAGATTCAAGTGTCAGAGGGTCTTGGGGAAGAGCTGCAACCTAGAAAAGTTGCACCCCAGACAAGACAATATTGTAACTCTGTATCCTCTAAAAATGCAAGATTCTGAATAGAGACACTCCCACCGCCCCTTTGTTTGCTGGAATATCCACAAGAGTGCAAATTCAGTGGAGCCATGATTTCAAATGCAAAAATTCTGGAGAGCAGTAAATGGAACATAATCATTAAAAAAAAAGGATCCGAATACGAATAAGAGCCAAGCACAGTGTTTTACATCTTGAAGCAAAAGACATTTTCTTGAGACCCAACAGGCACTCTCCATTAGAATTAGGTCCATCCATGCAGCTGATCCTCAACATTTAGAGAATGAGTGCAGACACTCTTTAAAATGTCCCTTACCCAGGGAGCTCTGGTTCATTAGAGGTGTGAACATTTCCAACCAAAGATAGCCTCTCCATTTCTGTTCTGGGCACAGCACCATCACAACTGCTCATGGATCTCACCTTAAATTTATTTCCTAAACTCAAGTATTGTCTCATTTTGAAAAAAAATGTTCATATTACAGACTATAGAAGCTATGACACTCTCTCTAAACATGCAGTTTTAAAGCTCAATCTCCATTCAGTTTCCTTCCTCCTAACAAAGTTAAAACATTTTCCCCAGACTTACGGTTGACACCACTCATTTCCTGGTGAATTAGAATCTGTATATCTCCAAATTAATATATCTTTTTACAATGGGGAAACCCAAGCACAAGGTGTTGGTCACCTGGACTTCTTTGAGCCAGAATTTTCTGAAGGAAATAAGCAATTGCTTTGAAATGAAGATGCATTGATTTCAGTAAAATCCAGGTGTTCAATCACAGGACACTCTAGCATTTTTTCAACTGAAAATCAGTGAATCAGTTCCCTTTTCATATGCACACTCACATAACATCATTTGATCCTGTTCATTTCACCAACCCCCATCTCACCGTCTGCTCTTTGTGCTTGTCTGACCAATTTAAGCTTGAGACCGTGATATAGCTGCATACAAGTTCAGCTCACCTCCATCTCTGAGTTTGACTGCAAGGATCGTCTCAGATAATTTCATAGCAGTGGGTTAGTAGGAGCCTTCTTAAGTGTCAACCTCATCACATTGTCCATCTGCACATCATTTCCCTAATGGTTGGTACACATGTTCTCAATGAGCTCCTGAGTGCTCCCTGAACTTGAAGAAGCAACACATTGTGCTCTAGGCACAGATGTTCTGGGTTTGCTTTGCATTCCCCTCCCCTATCTACTGGGGTTGGTTTTGGTCGGTTACTTAATCAAGGTCTCTCAAAATTCTGAAAGGTGGAGATGATAGAAACTAATACTCCAAGGAAAATGCAATCATATTTGCTCCAGTTGTCTATTGTTGTACATGGAATAGACATGCAAAGTTGCAGCTTAAAATTACAAGAAATTTTCGTTTGATTTTTTATTTTTGGCTTGGCTTCCCTTTTTACTCTTTTAATGAACAAATGTCTGATTTTTAGAATATCACTTTCATCTCTGTTGTCCACTTTGTGTGTAACTCCTTTGCTGTGTTTGATACTGTATGAATGGGCATATAAGTGGGGCATATAAGTATGTCCCTACTTCTTATAGATGGTCTCTATAGTTTTGGGATTTATATTTAGGCCTTTGATCATTTTGTGCTCATTTTTGTACATGAGCTGAGGTTTTGGTTGTCTTTCATTCTTCTAAGGGTGGTGATCCAATTGTGCCGGCCCCATTGTTGAAAAGAAAGTCACTCTCCCTTATAAAGTTCCTTGGTCCTCGTTGAAGATCAGTTGCCTGTATGTGGATGGATTATTTATTAGTTTTCTATTCTGTTCCATTGGTCAACCTACCTATCATTGTATGAGTACCAGGCTGTTTTGAATACTGTGGCGGTGTAATAGTTTTCAGGTTAGTTTGTGCGAGAGCACCTAACTTGATCTCAATCTTTTTGAGTCCCTTGATTATCCTAGGATTCTCTATATAAAGTGAGTAATTATTTTTTTCCTTTTTTTAAAGGGTTAAGTTGGCATTTAGAATCACAATTACATTGTATTTAGAAACAGTATTGTGTAGCTTTGACATTTCCTTGGTATTGAGGGTCTTTATCCATGACCATGGCATATTGAGAATGTGAACAGACTTGCATTGGGAAGCATAAACATTCCAGAATCATGTCACCTTGCTGAAAAAGAGAGACTGAAAATAGATAAAGACAGAAAGAGACTTTAGAGAAGTTGTGAGTCTGACCTGCACACTTCCGACTGTGTATGAGAGGTATATGGATCCATAATCTGCTTTGATGTACCTGGTTTCCTAACTAACCACCTGCATAACTCTAAACTGGTATTCAATGTCATAATCCGGGAATTCTATGAAAACCTCTGCTTTCAGTCTGTCCTTTTAGAAGTAACATCATCAAGTCTTTCTCTTCAGGCATCCTTGGTAAGTTTGAATAACCAGTCTTTCTGATTGAATTCAAAGATCTCACTCAGGGATAGGTACAACTGGAAGTATAAAAATAGAGAGATTCTCTGAGGGAAACTGCGAGATGGAGAAGAATGCCAATACCACAGCAGGAAAGCAGCTCTGAATCTCCATCCCCACCTGCTCCTGGACCCTAGGCATGTGTTCTGTGGGTCCTGAGCGCCCCCTCGGGGCATGTTTCCTCCCTGCAGGGGAGGTTTGTGTCCTGGTTCAATCTGAATTCTCCTCACTGTGATGGTAGCAGCACAGAAATACAAAGGCGTGTCCTCGAATTTCAGGCTATTCTTATGCAGATACAGCATGTTCTTGCAGATTCAAAGACACCTTGGAGAAGTCTTTGTAGTATTCATCATCACCACTGATACTAATACTTAAGACCCACTGCAGGTCCTTCCCTGGAGTCAGGAGGACACAGATCATGCATAGCTACTGAAGGACAATCTAAAGGCTGCACTGGAGAATCTCAGAGACCCCCCGTGGGACCCCCATACTCCACTAGCTACACCTCACTCTGGACTTCTTCAAACATAGACATTCTGGGAAAGAAAACCATCAGACATATTCACCGTGTCTCTCACTCACACGCAAGCACACAAAATGGTTCTTGACAAAATCACCTCTTAAAATATCAACAAGGACAAACCCCTTTCAGCACACACTCCATGCAGTCTGTGTGGTGCTCAGTCCTGATCACTGAGTGGGGGCTCCTGAGAATCCAGGAGCACTTCCGGAGCTGCAGGGTTGGGGCTGCATTGGCTTTCATCAGCAGAGGGAGGGGTGGATTTTCATGCCCTCCTACTGCATAGCAATAAATGAAGTTGCATGACTTTTGAGATCTGAGGATTCTGTTCCTTGAACAAATCTGAGTGCTTCAGGTGTGTTGGGAAGGGCACGATGACAATATCCTTGGTAACATGTATTAGGTGACTGTTCTATGCTAAATTGTTATCACATATTAATTTATTTTTATTTTCTATTAACACAGAATACACGAGATTATAGTTATGCATTTCTGCCTTATAGGAATAATACTAAATATAGAAATGTAAAATGGTTTTATATCTATAAGGGATTCACAGCATTTCCTTCTCAATATCCTTTGAGATTTTGGTAAAGGTAAGATCGGTGTTGTCCTTAGGACTAATAATGAGAGTAGCCATATCAGGAGGGCAAGGGGAAGGTGGGGGAGAAAGGAGAACCGATCACAATGATCTACATATAACCCCCTCCCCCAGGGTGCTGGACAACTGGAAAGTGGGTGAAGGGAGACATCGGACAGTGTAAGATATGACAAAATAATAATTTATAAATTATCAAGGATTTGTGAGGGAGGGGGTAGTGGGAAGAGAGGGGGGAAATGAGGAGCTGATACAAGGGCTCAAGTAGAAAGAAAATTTTCTGAGAATGATGATGGCAACGAATGTACAAATGTGCTTGACAAAATGAATGTATGTATAGATTGTGTAAAGAGTTGTACAAGCTCACAATAAAGTGATTTTTAAAAGATCAGTGTTGTAGGATGAATGAGCAAAAGTTTCCAAATTAAATTCTCAGGACAGCTCTTGCTACCCCTTAAAGAGTGTAAAAACAGAAGAAAAAAAAGTGGCACAAATTCGTTGCCCTTTTTCCTCAACTGTGCACATTTCCATTTTCTTAAAACGTTTTCATGAGTCCTGGTCATCATCCTGAAGCCTTTAAACTTTTCTACAGGACAGGGGTCCTGACAGGAAGTAGACTAGTTATTGGGCAGTTAGAATGTCTTCTTCCTATTAAAGCATCGTGTCCTGAATGAAAGCAGGGTTGGAGTTCTGGGTCATGTGGTTGTTGTGGATAGGTGCTATTGAGTCAGTTCTGACCCACAAGGAACCTGTGCACAGCAGAACAAAACAGTGTCTGGTACTGCACCATCCATGCTCAAGATCCTATGCTTGATCTGTCTGGGGGACAGATAATTCAGGACAAATGAGGAAGAAATTTCTTCATAAGTTCTGAGGGGAAAACCTGGCATTTTAAAATTTATTATCTAGGAGAAATTTCAGAAAAGTACAAACAAACAATATAATGAAGCATGTCAAAATATGTTTATTTGTTCTTTGTTTGCTTGCTTTTTGATTGTTAAGAGCTCAGACTTTGCTTCTGATAATTTGCAAAGGAATATTTGTGTAAAAGAGAACTTTATATCAAGAATTTACTATTCATCAATAAAACATCCCAGCCAGTCCAGATCGTCTATCAGTTCAATGTTAGCCCATTTGTCTGATATTAGTCCATGGATTCCTATTCAGATTTACACAACACATGCAATGATGCTGAATGCAAGATGATCACAGGCGGGTGCGTGGAATGTCTTGTGGATCCAATGACAGTGGACACATCTCTAGAGTTTGGGCTGCCATCACCGTGTCTCCATGTGGCTGGCTTGCCCATAGGATGGTGAGAGAGAGAGAGAGAGAGAGAGAGAGAGAGAGAGAGAGAGAGAGAGAGAGAGAGAGAGAGCAGCCTCTTCTAAAGGCGGAATCAAAAAACAGTTCCCAGAAGCCTCATAAGAAGGCCACACCCACAAGGAGGGATCGCCAGGCTGTGACCTGACTGATAGGCTAGAATCCACCCCTTTAGGCTTTTATCAGGTTAACATGAGATCTTACATCTACCACAGCATAAAATCTACAAATGTATGAACAGTGCAATATGTGTTTGGGTTTTGTAATAAACTTTTAGGAGAGAGTCTTTTGGGGGGAACTGATACCCTAGATGCTAATAGGATGGTCCTTGCTCTCATGCCTCCCCCATTGCTATGGCCCCAGAATTCTTGTCCCTGTACTTTCCACAACCCAAGTTATCCCCATAGACCAGTGGCATCATCGCAGGGACGTTTGTGTTTGTGATGGTAGTGAGTCCTCTGTTTCTTTCGCACACTAATGGACAGCCGTGTCCTCATGTCATTGAGCTCAGATGCAGGGAGAACAGCTTTTGTTCTGGATATTTTTCTGTAGCATGAGCATAAGCTCCTTAGAGATTGGAGGCTGTTTTCTGCTACTGATTGATATCTCTCACAGCTGCTCCAACCTCTTGGGAAGGTCTTGGCAGCTCCTGCTCCAGCAGCATGAAGTCATTAGAGACAGCAAAGCCTACGGGGAGGATCTGTGATGATTCCTCCCTCTTGGACCCAAATCTTGGAAAACTGGGAACAGGGAAAATAATCACAGATGACAAGTAATGGAAGCCTCAGTAAGCCAGCGCATTTTTGGAATCTTGACACTGCTAAAAAGAAGTAATCGCTAGGCAGAGTAATCTCCACAGGACATTGATGACCTATGGAAAGGTCTGTGGTTACTAGAGAACTTGGTCTCTGATAAATTGTTTTTCACTAGGTTTGAGATTGTACCTGGAAATTGATGAAGTTCCCTGCATATTAGAAGCCCAGGAATAAAGAAGAGAAGCTCCCAGTCTTCTCAGAAACTGAAAGTCTGACTCCATCATCTTCTTTGTGCTAACACCACACTCACTGCCATCAGTGGATTCTGACTCATAGAGACTCTATAAGACAGAGTATACTATTGTGTTGAAAAGCACACTCGGCGAAAGGAACTGTGTTACCAACATGACTCCTGCTAGCAACAAACACAGGGCTGCATGACAGTGAAGGGGGTCTTCTTTCCTTGGATCAAGCAAGGACTGAGCCAGAAGATTCCCCAAGGAAAGCTTCTGAAAAAAATGGTGACCATGGTTTAAAGTTTAAAAAATATACTAATAAGTAAATGTATAGGATTAAGGATGTGAAACATATTTCACAGGGATGGTCACGGATATGCATTAGGGTGAGGTGAAGTTCCTTAACAAGATACAGATCTTGGTCCTTCTTGGTTCCGAATGTCTTCTTATTTGTCCTTTATTGTGACTTTTGGTTCCTTGACCAAAGTTCTTCTGTTCCATGTGACGTGTGACTGGAAGTTTGGGGATGTCTCTGTGGACACGTTTGTCTGGCCAGTTTGGGTCAGAATGGGTACTCATTTGGTGTAGTGGGATATTTTTTGTGAGGAAAGGGCTCAACAGAGATAGGATATCAGAAAGGGAATTGCAGAATAATTATGGGCAATAAATGGGGCACTCCAACATCCAGTGGCAACATCTCATATCCTAAGGAGAGGTTTCTTGGACAAGCTGTGGAATTTACACTGTGACACAACGTTAAGCAGGTTGGGGAATAATCTCAAACAGAATGTCCAATGTTCATCTTATACTGTACTCAGAGTCCTCTTAGCTACTATAGTCACAACAAATATAATCTTGCCACAAGACATTAGTTATTGAAGATTACTTTTCCCCAGAAATGGTAAGTCTATTGTCATTTATTATTTGTCTTCTTTCTTTTTTTAGGAATTTGGCAGTGATTTGTAGGCATAGTTTGGCAAGAAATGTATATATTATTTCCTTTTTTGTTTCTCCTTCCAAAGATCAAACTGGAGCTTCAGTTAAAAATGGAAGAGTTTATTAAGGAACAAAACAATCCAGGAATGGACAATAATAATTGTAAGGATTCACAAAGTCCCACAGTAAAAGTAAATTTTCAAAGGTTAAATGCAGAAGGATCCCAGGACTTAAAAGAATATTCCAATCCCTTGATCTTCACTATGTTTGACTCAAATGGACAAGGCAATATCAAGGATGCTATACAAAGATAAAGTCATGTAGCAGTTTTTATTTGTTTTGCTTTGATTTTAGATATTGGGAGAGAGTGTGAATGCTCTTCCTGGCACTTGTTGTGAGAGGAGCTATGCTGACTTTTGAAAGTCGGTCACAATAAACAGTAATCATGAACAACAGAATTGGAATCTGACCTGCAAATTTTGGTCATCTTTAATGGACTCATATCCATCATGAGCTCCTCAATCCTTAATCATCAGCAGCAAGTGTTTCAAGTCCTCATTACTTTCAGCAAGCAAGATCGCATCACCTTCATAACACAGGTGGCAATAAGGCTTTCTCCAGGCCTGATGCATATTCCTTTCATATAAACCAGCTGCTCTGATTATTTGCTCATCAGGCAGCTTGGACAAGTATGATGAGAATGTACAACCTGTCACACACTTTTCTTGATTTGCAGTATTCCCTTGTTCTGTTCACACAACTACTTCTTGATCCGTGTACAAGTTCCTCCTGAGCACTACAAAGCGTTCTGGAATTCCAGTTCTTTCCAAGGTTATACGTAGTTTATTAAGAATATTTAGCTTTAATTAACATTTACAATGGCAAAAAAGTCCAAATTCTATAGAACTTATTGTTTTTTCTTTAGTGAAAGTTTTATTTTTGTATCTAAAAATCTCACATTCATACAGGCATACACGCAAAAACTAATATAATGTCCAATATTTTATTTTAGAATATTTAGAACTTTGCATTTTGTTTTAACATCTAAACACTTTTATATATAATTTTTCTTAAGAGGAATAAATTCTGAATAAATTTTCTTTGTTTTACACTTTTTTGTACTTTTGATGGAATAGATTATCATTCGTCAAAATAATTTTTAAACAATCAAAGAACTTTCCCTTAGGGCTGGCCTTGAATTTGGACTTCTAGTCTCTAGATATTCAATTAAACATATGTCTATTCTTAAACACTCTCGACTTCTGATATCAGGTTGCAATAACTTTCAGAAACATAGAATTTATTCAAAAATTCACTATATGAAAAAGAGTCACAGTCCTCTAATTAAATGTCAAAATAAAAGTAAAATAAATTGGTTTTACCTTTAACATAACAGTAACAGTTTAAAAAGTCATTCAATTTTTAGGCCGTGAGGATATAATATTGTTAATAGAGACCACTGTGTACAGTGAATAAACATACAATGAATCTGGTGAGAGCAATGACCCAGTAGGGATGCCTGACAACCCTACATCCTCAGCCCACTGGACTCACAAATTTTCCACCATTGACAGGGCATAAGTTTGCCACTTTCTAATCTCTTATTTTGTGGGTGATATTTGTATTTTACTTTTGTGACAAGTTTTCACCTTCATAAGACACCAACTTGTAGTGGTTTTACTGTCTTCCTGCCCTTTGTTAAGGGACATTCCCTTTGTTAGAATTTAAGAGAAGATAGTAAATTCCCCGAGGGGAGGATGTTGAATTTCAACCAAGTGAACTTGTGGCTAGAAGCCCAATACTTAGCTTTCAACATCACCACCCCTCTTTGTATCTCTGCCCCATGGGGCCTATTTCACGGGCTATCATGTTGGTAATTTCATACAAACTCCAGGTTTGTTTATATAAATCAGTCTTATTTTCTATACTTTCAACTAACTAAGTTGAAACCAAGAAGTAAAATCGCAGATCACATTGCAGACTTTTGCAAGACCAACCACTTCTATGCAAATACCTTTTACAGGGGTAGTTCAAACCTTTGGTTTGCAATCAATTATATGACAGTGAGAGTTTCTTTGTTACCATTAAGGAGACACTAGTACACTCCCTACAATTGTAAAAAGAGCTTCCACTGGACCAGTTTGAGAGCTGTGGGAACAAAACCAACTGAAGACCCCGCAGAAAGATCCACCTGTGCTCATCTCTGAAGCTGCTCCTGGATCCTGGGCCTGTGTTGTTTGTCATGAGCACCACCTGCTGGTCTGAACGATCCATGCAGTCCAGCCCCAGAGCGGTCCTGCAGGATAGTTTATATGAGGGCCACACTGACTGCCCTGTCTGTGTCCACCTGCACAGTAATACACAGATGTGTCCACAGTGCTCACAGTGGTCAGGGGTAGGGGAACTGTTTTCGGTCAGCGTCAAGGTCAGCATTACAGTGACTTATAGTAGGAGATCCCTGTACACCATGGCCTCTCCTTAGGTGCTGCCTGACTCTAATCAATCCAAAATACCCTTCCCTGGCCCTGACCTCATGGTAGGACCAGGATCTTCAAGAGAAATAGGGGGAGGTAGACATTTCTGAACCAATGTCGTCCTGGCCCAGGAGGATTTGGAGTCTCCTCCGGGGGGAGACCACTTTTAACTAGGAAACTATGACAAACAACCATTTTCCTGAGTGTAACTGACCGGTATAAGGTCTGGGATCCATGAGACTTTTGCTAATGCCACGGCGACACCACTCCACCAGGTGTTTCTACAAAATTGTTTCCTGAATCAAGCTGAATGCAGGCAACTGAATCCAGTTAGAAAGCAACAATGATAATTTGGAATAGTTATTAGGAAGAAGATCTAGTAATACTGGGAATGGTCTTGGTGAGGGGGAAAAAATGAGCTGAGGAATTTCTTTCCTATTATGACAATGCACCTGCTCATTCTTTAAGGGAAGAAAGGGCTGAACTCTGAGGATTTAATGAAGAAACCTTACATCATCTGCTCTGTATCCCTGCGGTTATTCAGAAGTCATAGAGTGAGCCACTCCAGAGAACCCCGATGCAGTAAGAGGTGTCATGGCCCCCACATGGAAAGATGTCTCCCTGTCGTGTCAGTGGCCTGTGTTCTTGTTCTCACTTTCTATGAGATAGCAGACTGTGTGTCCTCTGGTGCTGGACTGAGATGCCTCTGAGACTCCTGCTCTGCAGCTGCATCAGGCTGAGGGGTTCTGCCCCTCTTAGGAAGGGATTTTTCTCACTCTGTCCCTTGTACAGTAATACATGCCCGTGTCTGAGTCCTTCAGGCTTCTCCACTGCAGGGACATGGTGCTGATGGAGTTGTCTGTGGAGATGGTGACTTTTCCTTGGAAGGATGGGTTGTACCTGGTGTCAGAGTCACTGGGATGAATCATCCCTATCCATTTCAGGCCCTTTTCAGGTTTCTGCCTAATCCAGCCAATCTAGCTTCCTGTAAAGGTGTACCCAGATGTCTTACAGGAGATCCTCAAAGACTCCCCAGGTCTCTTCAGCTCTGCTCCAGACTGCACCAGCTGCACCTGAACACAGACACCTGTGGAGGTAAGATTCAGAGATTCCCTAAACACACACACACACACACACACACACACACACACACACACACACACACCCTGCATTCATCTCAAACCCTGTGGCGATCCTGACCTGGGAGAAGAGCAAGGAGGAGGGTGAGGGGGGCAGACCCATCTTGCAAGGAGGATGGGAAGGAATAACACTGAAGTCCCCAGCTGGGTAATGAGGGTGCTTCCCCTGTGGAGGTTACCTGTAAGTCTAAAATGGATGTCTTCCACTTTGCATATTTCTTTCCTGCCCTACCCTCCATGTCTGACTCCTCCAGCCTTATAATCCTGGAAACCCAAGGCAGGGGGAGGTGCGGGTCTTGAGACTGATGGGAGGGACAGAACCTGATCCTAGTAATATCCTGCAACACACACACAGGCACTGTCACCTTGATCATGGAGAGTACTGAACGGTGGCTCTCCACTCAGTGCATCTCTCAGTCCATACCCGGGAGTAGCTTCAAACTCAGTGTGAATCTGCAGCTCAAGAAGCCTGGGTGCCACACAGATGGTACCTTGTTAATGTCTGTGGGGAAATATGCCCAAGACAGAAAGCACCTCTGTTTACTTAGTGAAGACTTTGAAGAATCTGATCTCCTGAATGGCCCCTTTTCAATAGACTCTCAGGTGTATCCTAGCGCCCAGGTCTGCCCTGTGCTTCCTGCTGCCTGCGGAGAGAAAACAAAACTCAGGGAATGTAAGTTTTACCCAGAGTTGTCAGACAAACCTGTGCAGATTAAAGCTAAAGGTGAGTGTATCACTCTCTGAATACTCATGGTCAACCTGGCCTTGTCACCATCTCTCTGACAGTGTAGCTCTGTTCAGAAGTTAAAAGTCCAATATGGAGAACTTTTCACCTCCATCAATTTCATAATCTGTTCTGAAACATTTCTCTGGTGTACTCTGATCTAAACTAAAGTAAACCATCAGTGTGTTAACTTTTTCTCTCTGAGGAGGAGGCCTTGGGGTTCAGGGAACACCAAGAATCGTTGACATAACAGCCCACAAAGACAATGTCCTACATATGGATTTTGAGAGTAGTGACTGGGGACTTTAAAGCACATGAGCTGCAGCTTATTGTTTCTCCCTTTCCAGAGTGATGATCATTGAAGACACATGGAAACCATTCATCCAATGCTGTAATGAATCATGGATATGAGTCTTCTGAACTCTAAGACCAGAAGAAGTAGGTGGTGCCTTGATATCAGTACCCACTTCTTTGGAAAAGATAGCGTTAAAAGATCTTGGGTAGAATGGGATAAACAGTGAAACAATATAGCTACACACACCAAAAAGAAAAATACAAAGACTAGGCTTACTGGTTGGGTAGACTTGTGGAAGTCCTGAGACTACAGCTGTCAGCATCCCTTCAGGTGTGGAACCGAACTCACCCCTTCGAAAAACTTCCAGCCAAATAATTGACCAGCCTACCAGGGAGCAATAGTCCTGGGGACATACAATTCCCTTAGAATGATCAAACGTCTGAGTTTAAAAGGGCATCATTTATTCAGGGAAAATTCAGAATGTTTGGAAAGAAAATGTATTTTTAACAGGAGTTTGTGTATTGTAGTCAATAAAATGAAACAAAAGTGTATGAATTGTTGAATGAACACTAATCTTCTCGGTATACCTTCACACAATCCACAGAAAAAGTAAAGATAAAATAACATTAGAACGCTTTTCCCTCAGGTCTCCTCTGGAGGGCAGAGGGCACCTCGGGTTGTGTCGTGTGCACTGGGGTCTTCCAAGCAGCAAGCCAAGACCCAAAGAAGATGTCCTATGTCCGTGCCTCGTTCCCCTCCCTCTGTTCTCGAAGGTTGACAGTTATGCTAAAAACATCTAAATCTTGGTGCTCAGATGCATGACGAGGACTAAAAACCATGACACAGGGGAAAATGGGGTAGGGAAGTCTCCAAATTCTGCTAGGAATCCTGTATCTTGCTCCCCGTGCACTGAGTCTTGAAAGAGGGTCAGGTGTCTATTTGGCCTGAGACCCTGTGCCATAGATCCAACCTTCCCTTCATGGTGGTTACAATTTGGTCTCACAGAACTTCACTTACTTACTTTATCTGCATCACCACATGCATCAAATATGGGATACATCCCTGTTGTGGGGACTCAGGTACTTGAGATAATCTCTTGAAGAGTGAGTCATTGTTTTATAAAAGCCATGTACAACACCTTACTCCTGATGAAATACCTCATGTTGTAGTTCGTGCATTTATATTCTCCAATTTATGTCAGGACAGACAAGAGTGTTGTCTGGACACCATCTTCCTGGACTCAGCCAAAACCCTTGAACCTGAATATACAATGAGACTGGAGTCTGTTTAACAAGCTTTTCTTTCTCTCTCTTATCGATCTATATATTTTTCCTATCTCTGCTATATATTTCTCTATCATAAATATGTTAATTGGTCCACCAATCTACTGAACTATCGATTTAGCTATCATTTATTTTCTCTATATATTCTGTCCATACCTTGTAGCTGACATCTATCTGTATCTATCTATCTATCTATCTATCTATCTATCTATCTATCTATCTATCTATCTATCTATCTATCTATCTATCTATCTATCTATCTATCCATCTATCCATCTATCCATCTATCCATCTATCCATCTATCCATCTTTCTGTCTCCATTTCCATCTATTTCATGCTTAACTTTATTTCTGAAATAAACCCCTATCTATCTATCCATCTATCCATCTTTCTGTTTCCATTTCCATCTATTTCATGCTTAACTTTATTTCTGAAATAAACCCCATCTTAATGGGAGCAAATATGTTTTTTTCTTGGTGGAGTAGGCTATATATTGGTCATTGAATCTAGTTTGCTAGACTCATTTATTTATTCAATTCTTGGTGTCCTTATGGATCTTCTATTTCAATGTTAAGTCCATAATTGAAAATGTTGAATTGAAATACTCCACTATTTGGTTGCATTATGCTGTTATTTATTTATTGTATTTAGAATATTAGCTAGAACTTATTTTATATATTTTGAAGAAATAATGTTATATTCTCACCACCTGTCTAGTAGGTCAGCATACTGTGGGGGCCTGTGTTTTGCTGGCATGCTTGGAAAATATATCAGTGTAATATGTAATCCCAGCAGGGCCACCCAAAGGGACATTTCAGCAAAGATTCCAGGCTAGGAACAGGCAATACAGAAGGACCCTCCTCCTCTCTTCAGAGGAAGAAGCTGCTAAAACCTGTTATATAACATTGAAGCATTGTTGGATACTGAAAGCCTATGGAAAGGAAGTGGGGAATTTTTGAAGCTACTTCCAGAGGATGGGCCCCTCAAGTTCGAAAGCCCTAAAATGTGACTGAAGAGGCTGATTTCTTGGAGGGGAGATGGACATGAGGATGTGATTTGGGTAAATCCTCTGGGAGTGGAGCCCTCAGCATCTTCATTTACAGATGGGGCATGACTCAAGGTAAAGAGAAACAGCTGAGAAAGTCTTCTAAGGACCAGAACTTGGAATTTGCATTCTACCAATGTAGGGAACTTGGAAGTGGTCAAAAACAAATGAGATGCATGAATTTTGATTGGTATCCTATGCATTAGTGAGCATAAATGGAATGACTGGTATTGGCCAATGTGAATCATAAAATCATAGGCTTTCCTATGCCGGGAACAGCACAGTCAAGAGAATGGCATGGCATTCATGGTCAGAAAGCATCTTCCTAAACCCATCATGACACACAGTACTGTCTGTGATAGGATTATATCTGCCTTCAAGGAAATCCAATCAATACAACTATTTTCAAACATGACTTGAACAATGCAAATGCTACCAAGTTTAGCATATCGATAAGTAATGTATAATACTGATAAAAATTATATTTTTAATTTGCTCCTCCCTCCCCACTTTTTGCTGTTGAGATTTCAATCCCATTATTATACATCCCACATGCAATTGGTTTGATTTTACATATTTCTTATATTGTATTCCTATGTCATAAAAATAGAGAAATCCCTTGGGGGAAACAGCGAGATGGAGAAGCATCCCCAGACCACAACAGTAAACCAGCCCTGAAGCGGTCCCTCTACACCTGCTCCTGAGTGTGTCCTGCGATCTGTGGGTCCTGAACGCCCCCTGCAGCCCAGCTCTCTCTCAGCAGGGAGTTTGTGTCTGGTTCACACTGACTTCTTCTCACATTCTCACAGAGTAACAGAGGGTCTTGTCTTCTATTTTCTAACCTTCCATTTGCAGATGAACTGTGTTCTTTTCATTGTCTCTGGAGATGACGAATCAGCCCTTCATAGAGTCTGCATTGTTCTTAATGGTGTAATGGCAGAATTTACACAGAGAGATGAGCAAAGGCTACATACTGAGATTTTTTTTTCCCCCGCCTGTCTTGAGGGGTGATTTAATGTCACAGGAAAGTAAGGTCAATCTCAGGAAGTAATTTTCTTTGTCATTTCTTTCTTTCTTTCTTTTTTTGGTCTGTCATTTCTAAGTGCATTACTGGTAAATAAAGGATTCAGCGAAATATTCCGAGTCACTGCCTCAGTTAGCACAGCTGCCATTTCCCTGGGTTTCCTGATGCTCTCAGGATGTGGGTTTCACAGCGTGTGCCTCACAAAGGAATAGGTGGCAGCGTCCTCACACTTAAGGCAGATAATCTGTAGATGAGCCGTGCTGACTGAGGCATTCAAGGAGAAAACATAGCCCTGTGTGCCCAGTGTAGGTGTTGATCCAACCCTTCCACGGAAGGCATTTTCTGGGTGCTTGTCAACCCCTATTCATACTGTAGCTGGTGAAGGTGTTTCCAGAAGTCTTACAGGACACCTTCACCAATCTCCAAACATTTTCACCTATGCCCCAGACTGCACTAACTGCATTTGGACGTACACACCTGTGAGGAAGTAAACCAGAAGGTGAGGGCTCTGGAGCTGCCACAGTAGTCTCTCCATCCCCATATGTTATCTTACCTAAAACTGTCAATAGGAAAATGAAACTCCAGTTACTCCTTCATAAGTGCACTCTGTTATTGGTGGTTTAGGAGCAACCTATATGGCAATGTCCTTGCTTAATGCTTCCTCAGGGAGATGGCTTCAGCTTTCAACTCTATAGGACACTTGGATGTGGATATAATGCACATTCATTAATATATTTCTGGTCTACATCACTGATAAATACTAGGAAGCCTATATGGTGCTGGAGCTGTGTTCTCAATCTGTGGGTCACGACCCCTTTGGGAGGCAAATGACATCTTCACAGGTGTGGTCTAAGACCATCGGAAAACACATATTTCCAATGTTCTTAGGAACCCAGACACAGCTCCTCTGTCTCCAGGCAGGACTGCCAATATGCACATACACCCACATACCAGTACCCGGCATGATGACATCATCTCACCAACCCCATTACATACACCCCGTACAAATACAGGTGTATAAGACAGGGTTGGCGCCATAATGTACTTATGTGGACCAGCCACACATGTGTAGAGAGCAGCTTCTGTGTAGAGAGCAGTTACTGTGTAGAAAGCAGCTACTTTGTTAAAAGCATCTCCTGTGTTGAAAGCAGCAATATTGAAGGTAAAACAACATTTCATGAATTACAATTACTGGGTAAATGTAAAATAATCAACAACTACAAAAAATATATACATCTGTACCATGGGAGCTTAATCTAGATGCTGATCGGTCTTTTTATATTCAGCTGTGGTTGACGTGAATACTGCCCCCTTGTGATTTTAACAGGTATGTAAAGAAAACAAGACAGAATCGTGAACCATAGGAAACTTTAATGAACTGTATTGACTGAACTATGCCATTTGCCATCTTTTATATTAGTAAAGCTATTGTTATATATTATTTTCATTCACAAACCATTACATGACAAAGGATTGTGCAGAGAAGAACGTTAAGAAAAGAAAATAGAGTGAGGATTTTTTACAATATGGTTTTACTTTAATCATTGCAGCAGGAATTGAGAAACTGGAATATGGTATTTATTGTGAAGTCCTATCAGCCAAATCCATGAAGCCAAACAAACTAAAATTCCATTTTGATAACAAGCATTGGAACTTTGCCAGCAAGGATACCAACTATTTTAGAAGCAAAGATGATGGACTCAAGAAAGCCACACTTGATATTGGTAGCAAATAGCAAAAAGAAAAAGTAGCAGCCGTTGAATCTTCATATTTGGTATTACAGAGAATAGTCAACATCATTGTTGAGGATTTACTGTTGCCAGTTGCCAAAGACATTGTTGGTTCTGATCGGAGATGAATTTGTTATGAAATTAAGTGTAATTTCCTTATCTAACGACACTGTCCCCAGAAGAATAGCTGACGTGTCTGCTGATATTCTTGATCAGGTAATCCAGGAAATTAAATGTGCTCCACTTCCAATATTTAGCATACAGCTTGATGAATCTACAGACATTGCAAACTGTTCACAGTTACTATTTTATGTGAGATATATGAATGACGACAACTTTAAAAATGAGTTTCTTTTTTGTAAAACTCTTGAAGCGACAACTACTGCACTTGAAGTATTTGATACATTTGGTTCATTTCTCAAAGACCTTAAGATCTCTTGGGAAAAGGTTTGTGGTGTTTGCACAGATGGGGCTCCAGTTACGCTAGTATGTCGAACTGGACTTCAACGTTTGGTACTGAATGAGTTAAGAGAAATCATCGGAATTCACTGTATGATTCATTGGCAAATATTAGCAATGAAGATGCTGCCACAAGGGTTACAAGAAGTAATGAAAAGAGTCATGAGTTCTGTCAATTTTGTAAAGGCAAGCACCTTAAACAGTCGACTGTTTTCCCAGCTGTGCAACCAGTTGGATATGCCAAATAATGGTCTGATATTTCACACTGACATGAGATCGTAGTCGAGAGGAAGAGTTTTAAAACGTGTTTCTGAGCTTTGTGATGAACTCAAAGCATTTTTCAATCAGATAGCAAGACCACAGTTTGAAGGACTTTTCAGTGATAAAAGTGAACTGCAGCTATCGCTTACTTGGTTGATGTGTTTGTCATCATAATGAGTTAAATTGATCCCTGCAAGGACCAAGTGCAACATGCCTTGAATTGTCTGAGAACATTCAATCATTCCAAATGAAACTTCAACTTTCGCAAAAAAAAAAAAATTGGTTGAAAATAAAATGTACGTATAGCCTACCTTATCTGCTTTCTTTGAGGAACATTACATTGACCCTGACAAAAAGATTCAGATGATAATTTCTGCAAAAGAACACTTACACATGCTTGCAGCTGTTCATGTGTTTGCTGAACCCCTTGAAGTCCCTTGCCTTAGTGTCCTGCATTCCTTTGGACTCTGATATGATAAGCCTATGCTTGTCACCCTGCACCAGCCACCTCAGGTCCCTGGATCTGAGTGGTGTGTCCACTGCACACTGAAGACCTGGATTCCTTTTCAGTCTGCTAGAGTTTCTCAGCTACCCTGACCTACCCGATCTTTGCAGGCTGTGACATTGATAACTCTCAGCTCAGTGCCATGCAGCCTGCTCTGGGCCACTGTTCCATGCTCAGCACCTTGGGGTTGAGTGGAAACTCAGTCTCTATGGTTATCCTACAGTGCCTACGTCATCATACTTTGCCACTGTGCAAGTTCTCCCTTCTGGAGCTCCGTCCCTAGAGATTGCTTCAAGGGCCGTTGAGGTTCTCTGTGCCAGGATACTCTTGCAGAGGTACTTTAGGGGCTCAAGGTGACCGTGCAATTCTACAAGTCTTTCTGTCAAAGTTTTTCTCAGAGCAGTGCGAACAGACAGTGGGATGCAATCATAATACACATAGACAGCTAATGCCATTGCCTTCTCAACGTTAACCTCTGTTTACAAATCTCATTTTTAATACGTTCTCATTTCCAATGCATATGGGATTGTTTTAGATAAGGTTCATGAGGATGAGACATCTCAGAATTGTTCTTTTGTGTATGACCATTGTAGTATCCACTGTGTCAATTCGCCACCGTGAGGGCCTTCCTCCTTTGTGCTGTCACTCCTTCCTCTTTTTGTGCTTTGCCAAGCATGGTGTCCTTCTCATGGACTGGTCCCTCTTGACAATATGTCCAAAGGATATGTGACAAAATATTTCCATTCTTGTCTCTAATGAACACTCTGGTCATGGGTGGTAGCACATTAATATTTCAGGATGGGTTATAGGCTATGTATAGTTACAAGCATTTGCCAATTTGATAAATAACTTAAATTACTGAATATGGAACTGATGGCTAAATATGAGAGGTTTAATGCAGGTACAGAACAGAGATAGAATTTAGCCAGGAATGTGAAGTTGAGAAAGATTTGATTGAGGCAGGGAAAGAAGTCCCAGGACGGAAGGGAGAGCAGAGAAAGGGACGGGGGCAGCTTGACCCCCCTGGCAGGTTCTGAGACCCAATGACTTAGGTCAGGGAAATCACACCTGGCAGTGAGGCAGTGGGGCTTATATAGGGTCCAAGCCAAGGACATATGCGTTGATAAGTGGAAGGGAGGTTTTAGTGCTGTAGCTGCAGGATTTGAGCCAGGATGGGGCCCGTGAGTAAATAATCTTGTTCTCAGAAAACTTGCTTCCTGGAACACTGGGGAGAAGAGGTTGTGTTCTGCCCTAGGAGGTAAGCATTGTGAAATGCTGGAAGCAGATGCTTTGAAATTCAGCCAGGTCATTTGTCTTCTTGAGAAGCTGGTACAAGTGGCTGCCTTGGTCCGGACCCAGCCCAAACAAAATCCACATGCAATTCACAATAAAGAATTATTTCACAACTGAATTTTAAACATGTTTTTTTCCTATTATCTGTTCTTCTGAGACAGACTCTCACTAGTTACAATCACACCATCTTTTTGACTGCTGAATGACCTGAATGCTTCACCCTCCCATCACAGAAAGTCTCATTAGTGATTGATTTTAAAATGTATTCTTATGTCCTGGAGATCAGAACATTGTAATTAATATTGTTCAATTTGATGTTGTAACCAGGATATTGCTATTATTTTATTAACCAGGATTTGTCATTAATCAGTACCCCATAGGACTCACTCCCCCATCGCTCTTACAAGCAACACCACCACTGCATCACAGTGCCTGATTGGTAAGGTTAATCTCAGTGTAAGTCAAGTAAGTCAAGTGTCATCGTGTTTCAGAGAAGAAGTAGCCAACTAGAAAATTTGGTCCCCAGACAAGACAAGGTTTTAACTCTGTTGCCTGTAAGAAATGCACAATTTGAAGAGAGTCCTTTGTTTGGCAGGAACCTTCAGAAGAGTGCAAACCAGTCAAGTGTCATGACTTCATGTGTAGAGATACAGCAGAGGAGTAAGGTGGAAAGTGTTGTTTAATAAACAGGGCAACATAAGAGTAAGATCCCCAAACAGTATTTCAGACCCTGAACCAAAATACGCCAGTGTGAGACACAAAGGCACTCTGAATTAAATGAGGTCCATTCAGGTCCTGAAATTTTAGGAAGGACCAAAGACAGTTTTAACTATTCTTACTGAGGGGACTCTGGCCCACCTGAAATTTGAGCATTTACAACCAAAGTCTGCCTCTCTATTTGTACTTTAGGTGTGACCCCTTGATAACTGCAGGAATCTCAACCTTGACTTTATTACCCAACTCACAGATTGTCTGATTTTGGAGTCGTTTGCATGAACTGAGTAGCACAATCTTTAACATGCATTTTTTTAGTATACGTGCTGCCGAAGTGAGCACTGCATTTTTAATATTCAATTCCCCTTAAGATTTCTTTCTCATTTATAACCACCAGGACAAGCATTTTCTCCAGTCTTACAGCTGACACCACTCATTTACTGAATGATTAAACTCTCTGTTAATCTCAAAATTGATATTTATTTCACCAATGTGGAAATCCAAGCACAAGGTGGTGGTCACCTGCACATTTCTGAGTCAGAATTTACTGAGAATAAGCAAATGCTGTGAGGAAAAAATATTCATGAGGTTCACTAAAATTCAGGATTTCAAGCAAATGATATAATTTTCAGTTGAAGATCTCTGAAGTTATTCAGTTTCCACATACAGACTGGTATGGCATTAAGTGAACCTGGTCATTCCAGCACACCCTTATCTCATAACATCTGCTTGCTGCTGGTTGGCAGGGCAAGTTAAGGATCACACTGTGATGTAGCTGCACACTAGACCAGGTCACCTCCAACTTTAAGGTGAATGCCCTGTCTAAGCTTCTATGACAGGGGTTAATATGTTCCTTCTTAAATGGAAATCTGTTGACATTATCCCTGTACACATAAATTTCATACTAATTATATTGCCCATATGCTGAATGAGCTCATAAATTCTCGCTGCACTCTGAAGCAGCAACACATTGAACTCTACAATCAGATGTTTTGGCCATTACATAATCCTAACATTCTGAAATGTGGAAATGATAGGATGTATGGCTCCAAGGAAAATAGAAATGTATTTGCTCCAGTTGTGTACTGTTGTACAATAAAACTGTGTAGTACAGTAAATCTTTACAGTATAAAACTTTGTAGGTTAAAATAACAGATAGTTATTTTTGTTTGGATATTATAACTGACATATACCATTGGAAAAAAAGGTTTTCATACCAGAACCCATGTAGTGCCTTTTTGAAAATGTTAGTGGATATATGGTCACCCTTCTTCCAAGAAGGCTTTCCTTTCTTTTTTTAAAAATCATTTCATTGGGGACTCATACAACTCTTATCCCAATCCACACATACATCAATTGTGTAAAGCATATTTGTACATCCGTTGCCCTCATCATTCTCAAGACATTGCTCTCCACATAAGTCCCTGTCATCAGCTATTCATTTTCCCCTCTCCCTCCCCGCTCCCCCTCCCTCATGAACACTTGATTATTTATAAGTGATTATTTTGCCATATATTACAGTGTGTGATATGTCCATTCACCCACTTTACTGTTGTCTGTTCCCCACGGAGGAGGTTATATGTAGAACCCTGTAATCGGTTCCCCATCTCCACCCTACCCTCCAGGTATCACCACTCTCACCACTGGTCCTGAAGGGGTCGTCTGTCTTGGATTACCTGTGTTTCCAGTTCCTATCTGTACCAGAGTACATCCTCTGGTCTAGCCAGTTGTAAGGTAGAATTGGCATCATCATAGTGGGAGGAGAGGAAGCATCTAGGAACTAGAGGAAAGTTGTATGTTTCATAGTTGCTACAGTGCACCCTCATTGCCTCATCTCCTCCCCTGAGACCTTTCCATAAGTGGAAGTCCAATTGCCTACAGCTGGCTTTGGGTCTCCCCTCCGCATTCCCCCTTATCCACAATTATATGATTTTTTTTGTTCTGTTGATGCCTGATACCTGATCCCTTCAACACCTAGTGACTGCACAAGCTGGTGTGCTTCTTTCATGTGGGCTTTGTTGCTTCTGAGCTGGATGGCTGCTTGTTTACCTTCAAGCCTTTAAAACTCCAGATGCTGTATTTTTTTATAGCCGGGCACCATCAGCTTCAAGAAAGCACTTTCATAGGTCTGGCAAGCTGCCCCTGGCTGGAAGCCTGGAATGCATCTAGAGCTGAGGATCAAGCACTTGTTCTAGCACCTCGATCTCTACTTTCCACTCAGCTTCCTCCCAGCATGGTACATTAGTATCTCATGAAAGCTAAAATAAATAAAGTGAAATTTAATTTATATTAATTATTGAAATACATTTGTATTTACATTGAATCATTAAATTCAACTATTTAAATTAATATGCACCTATAAAATTCTGACACGTGGATTTTTAAATGTTTGTGAGGGCTCATGGGGACAATTTGCAATCAAAACACAAGGCAAACAGTCGACAAGATGTTTGCTCAAGTAAAGCACCTCTCCTTACTCTACACAAGGTAGCACAATGCTCCAGGTCCTCAAATGTGTCCTCCAAACCCATCACCTGTTTTGTCCTGATTCCCAGCCAGTGTCTGAGGATGTCAAGGGCATTAAGACAAGCCAGTTTTTGAGATACACAGGAGAGCCCCACGCACAACTATGGCTTTAGGACGCTGCGAGGTGTTCTCTGGTTCATCCTGGACTGAGCAAACTTTAGGGAAATCCCAGCCACCCTTGCCTCCAAATATCCTTACTGGGGAGAGATTTTTATCATGGCTGAGAGATCCATCATCTTTGCCATGTCCCTCTGTGTGTATCTGACTCCATGTGTACTTCTGCTCCCTGGAAATGGGAGACTGTTTCCTCCCCTTACAATGAAATGTTTCTAATTCCATGGTTGATACAAACCCTCACATTGAGAGAAGCTCCAAGGGAAACTGTAAGATGGAGAGGAAGCCCTAGACACTGACAGAAAGGCAGCTCTTAACTCCTCTCCACACTGTCTGCCAGAACTGAGGCCTGTGGCTGAGAGTCAGCAATCTCTGAAATCCATTCCTCCCTTTAGGGAAGTTCGTGTACAGATTCTTACACATTACCTTTTCCTTGTCTCCATTATTGAAATAGAAGGTTGTGTTATCAATGTTGAGGCTGTCCATTGAAGATGCAGAATATTCTTGGCTTTATCTCTGAAGACTGTCAATCAGGTACTCACAGTGTGTAGGTAGGCTATGGAATAACTATTACTCACTTCAGGCCCTTCATGGAATTGGCTGATGGCATCCATGCCATCACTGCTGGGGATGGGTCCACAGGTTGGACTGCGGAATCTCAGAGGGGCCCTAGTCTGCCTCTAGTCTCCCAGAGCCTCCAGCTGCATAGGACCATGCAAACACAAAGACATCCTGATCAGGTAAACCATCACACATTGTTTTACTCTCTTGTTCAACATATTTTCTTTTCCTTTGTAATATTGCCACAAGGGAATCTGAGGTCAGAAAAAATTCCACTGTGAATTATGCATACTCATACCTTTCCAGTGAATGGGGAGACCTAGGCATCCTATGGGGTGTGTCCTCTCTCCTAGAGTTGAAGGGATCGGCTAGTCTGGTTTTCATCAGTGGAATAACGTGCCACTGTGTGTATCATTCACTATAAAAATAGCTGAGGGGCAAATATGAGTGTCCTGGGTGAAGTAGCTGACCACTAAATATGTGGGAAAATATGATTTCTTATTATTGTAACTGTAGTGGTTAAGTCACACAGAGACCAATAGAAACAGATGAATACTTATGACATTTTTTTCTCCCAGAATATAGCACCTCTTTTCCCTAAGATACAAATACCAAGATATACAAGCTAAAGACTCCAAAACAGGAAGTTATGGTCACATGTGATAAACTATAGAACTGGGGGAAACAGATGAGGTAAAAACAGAAGAAGGCCTATCCTGGAAGGGGGTCAGGAATTTCTCCTGGGCCCATATTGCCTTTGAGGAAGAAACGTGGATGTTTTTAAGGCCACACTTCAGACCTCAGTTCACAATGTTTCCCTAAGAATGCTGCAGTCAGAAGATCAGTTAATCACCTCTCGCTTTAGCAGAGCTCCAGACAAACTTACTATCACCAAATATAAGAACGCTGGAATCCCTGAGGTGCTGAAAAGGCAAGTGCAGGGTTGTTTTTCCCCTTGTCAGAACAATGCCAAGAAAGAAAGGAAAACAGAGCAACACTAGAGGCTGGAAATCTTTGGTGTCCAGAACAAACAGAACTTCCATGAAGATAGCCCTAAATTGAACCTCTAATACCATTCCCCCCTCTCATCTTGGTTTTACCATTTGAAATCATTTGAACATACACTGAGGCCCATGATTTTGGAATAGCAATCACCTGTGTCTCCCATGTCGGGGATTTTCATCTTTAACGTCAACAGAGGAGTTTGGTTCATTTGAGAGCACCATTGCAGAAGACCCTGTGGAATTGAAGTAACCCTGGGATGCTGCTGAATGTCAGAAGCTATTTGCCATTTCCCAATTCCTGCTATCTGACAAGTGTCCAAATTTGAGTGGAACCTCCACTGCAGGTGTTTTTTTTTGTTTTATTTTTGCTTTGTTTTGTTTCTTTTGTTTTTCTGTGTGTGATTGTCTAGTTTCACTCATGTCTACGTCATGTCCTTTGTGATCCCTCAAGTATTTTTAGACATGTACAGCATTCTAATGTGTGCATGTTTTGACATTTCTATATTTTGAAAAAAATTATTGTCAGGAAACCTCACAAAGTGATGGAAGAAAATACTGTTACATTTTCAGCCAAGAATGTAACACTTAATAGTTAACTTTACCCAGGCCCAGATTTTTCCAGAGTCTGATTGGAAAGTATTTATCTGAGTGTCATGATAACTCTTATGCAGGGACCCCTGACAGAGTCATTTCCTGTCCTTAAGGGACAGACTGCTTGTTGTTGTAGGACAGACTATAGTCTCCTGTTGCAATATTTTTTTTTAATTCACAGATACCAGGAGCAGGCACAGAATTAATATTTTTAAATTAGAGAGATTTCCTAGGGAAACTGAGATTTAGAAGAATCCACAGATCAACACAGGAAACCAGCCTTGAAGCGCCAGCTGCACCTGCTCCAGGGTCTGAGTTCTGTGCTCTCTGGGTCCTGAGTGCCCCCTGGAGACCAGTTTCCTCCCTGCAGGGGAGGCTTGTGTCTGGGCTCTCACTGACTTCCCCTCACTGTGTGTCTTGCACAGTAAGGCATGGCTGTGTCCTCAGCTTTCAGGCTGTCCATTTGAAGATAGATTGAATTCTTGGCATTGTCTCGGGAGATAGTGAATCTGCCTTTCACGGAGTCAGTGTAGTGTGTGGTAACACCATCAATGGAGACCCACTCCAGGCCCTTTCCTTGAGCCTGGCAGACCCAATTCATGCCATCCTTATTGATGTTGAATCCAGAGGTTACAAAGGGCAGTTTCAGAGACCTCCCTGGCTTTCTCAGATCGCCCCAGACTCCACCAGCTGCACCTCACACTGAACACCTGCAAACAGAGAGGCACCGTGATTAGAAGACACACATACAAACTAAACACTCACCGTTATGCGCGCGCACACGCACACAGACACCAGGGTCTACAATGATTACCACATAACATGGCCAAAATGAAAGCCAAGGTTGCTGCAAAATTCATGATGTGTCCTCTGGACTAGCTCCTGGAACGAAATGGTAACAACAGAGACCTGGAGACTGGTCTGGCCTCTGAGATTTCCCAGACCAGGGGCTGTGACTGGTTTACCAATAGGCAGAGAGCTGCATTTGCATATTCCCTGATATTTAGAAGCAATTGAGTAGAGAGTATGGGCATCTGTTCTCCCTCAGACTCCAGAGAAAGACAAGCATTTTCTTGGAAAACAGAGTTCTTAAACAGGTTCTGTAGCAAGCATTGCTGTATTTGTTATACATTATTAATATTTTAAGAAAGTGATTTTCGGTTTATAAGCTTTATGACATAAACAGCCTTTGCCATCTGAGTTCATAGTGCATCCCCTCTCATTCCCCTCAAGAGCTTGATACACATGGTGAAAGTGAGAAGCTCTATGATCCATTTCTTGTGTGGGGACACTATTAGATTCTTTTTTGCCTTTCAATGAATTTCCCCAATTTAGTGATATTTTTAAACTGTGTACTAAGCGGTTCCTAAAACATGCCCATAAGACCTGAGGAATGGTGTCTCTTCTCTGGTTTTTGACTGGGAGATTCTGGTCCCCTTTCCTTTGTCATGAGCAGGAAAAGTAGGTCTTTATCTCTTTAATTTGTCTTCTCCATTTTCATTTAATTGGCTCACTTATTGTGTGCCTCTTGTTTCATTTTTGTGAGTTTTTATATTTATTAGTTCCTACCCGCCCACCCCTGCCCTGCTAACCTGTGATATGGCATGCTCATCTGTTTCCTGCTAATGATTAGATGGAAAATGAGACAATTAATTCCAGAGTTGAATTTCTACATCATACAGATGTTTGTGGCTATGTATCCCCCATGAAGTTCTCTTCAGTTGAATCCCACAGTGTGTTGTGCTTTCAATCTTGTTCACTCCAATACAGCCATCCAGGTTTACAAAGCATTAAACATGTGTCATAACTATCGAGGATACACAATTTATCTTTGTGCATAAAACAGGTATGCATGCATACATACAATTGTGTGTATGCATAAAGTCTACAAATGAATGGATATTTCATTATCTGTACTGTCTTGTAATAAACATTTAGGAAGAGGGGATAATTGGAAATCATAATTTGAAGGGAATGGAAATCCCATATGATGACAGGATGGTCATTTGTATTGGCCCCAGAAGTCTTGCCCTTGTGCTTTCCACAAGCCACGGGATCCCTATAGACCAATGCCATTACTGCAGGAACATTTGTGTCTGTGACAATACTGAGGAATCTCACTCTTTCCCTCACACAGTGAAGGACAGCTGGGCCCCCTTCTTGTTGAACTCAGATGCAGAATTGACTGTGGATCTTCTTCTGGAGCTTGAGCATCAGTTCCTTAGGGGCGGGAGGGGGTTTCTGCTACTACAATACAATGCTAACAATTAGTCCAACCTCTTCTGCAGGCTGTGGCAATTCGATCTCTGGCAATACGGAGTCCTGAGACACAGCTAAGCTTAGGTAGAGGACCTGTGAAGGGTTTATCACTCCTGGGCCCAAATCTTGGACCACCAACAAGAGGAAAGTAATCACTGGTGACAAATAATTGAAACCTCATAATGACAATTCATTTTTAAAATCTTGACACTAGAGAGAAGTGACCAGTAGAAAGAATATTCACAGGAAATTCATGACGATGGACATGGCCTGTGGATCCTACAGAAACCTCTCCATGTGGATAAATTTTTCACTAGGTTTGAGATTTTGCCTGGAAATTGATCAGGTGTTTGGTATATTAGAAGCCCCAGGAATAAAGTAGAGAAGTTCCCAGTCTTCTCAGAAACCAAAGAGAGTCTGACCCCATCATCTTCTTTGTGATAACACTGATTCCACACTCACTGCCATGAAGTTGATTCTGACTCAGAGTGATTCTGTAATTTGCTGAAAAAACAAACAAAAGTAAACGTGTAACAAGTTAACAGAAGGAGTCTTGCTGAGAAACAGACAGAGGTACATGAAAGTGAATGGGGTATGATTTACTTAGATCAAGCCAGGAGTGAGTCAGAAGATTTCCCGGGGTCAACTCCTGGGAAACATGTGGGTGTGGTTTAGAGTTTTAGACAAGTGTGCCAATAAGTAAATGTATCAGATTTGGAAGTGAAACAGATTTCCCAGGGACTGGGGGCAGTCATGAATACGCTTTAGGGTGGGGTTATGATTCTTAACAAGATAGGGTGCTTTGTACTTCTTGGTTCCAAATGTCGTCTTATTTTGTCTGGTGATGTCTTTGTGGTGATTTTTGGTTCCTTGAAGAAAGTCTTTCCGATCCATCTGATTTGTGACGAGAAGGTTGGGAATATGTTAATGGAGATGTTTTTCTGGTCAGTTTTGGTCAAAATGGATACTCACTTGGTGTCATGGGATATTTTTCTGTGAGGAAAGGGCTCACAAAGACAGGTGATCAGGAAGAAAAAGGCAGAATAATTATAGGCAATAAAGGAGGTATTCCAAAATCTTGCGTCATCACCACATACCTAAGAGGAGGTTCCTTGGGCAAGCTGTGGAATTTACATGGTTGCACAGGGTTGAGCAGGTTGGCGAGTGGTCTCAACAGAATGTCCAATGTCCATATTTGCCAACATTTTTATCTGGATTGTGGATAATATGTACATTTCATTAAATGTTATGAAAAGTTCATGCTCGGCGTTATAGGCTTATATTGTAATATTGGGATAGTATAGGGGGAGTCAACAGGGATCAAAAGTAGAGTAACTGCCTAAGTCATTTTTAGTTTTCTTGGGTTCAATTTGAGTAAAAGGCTTGTAAATTACCTGGGGACCAAATTCCCCTGGTGGCTCTCCTATGGGTAGAATGTTCAGGGAGGTTTCAGGGCTGGGAGAATAGTAACCACTAAGTCCAGGATCCCTTAGGGCAGGGGTCCTCAAACTGTTTATACACAGGACCAATTCACTGTCCCTCAGACCATTGGAGCTCAAGACTACAGTTTTAAAAAAAAAACTATGAACAAATTCCTATGCACACTGCATGAGTCGGCTGCTAGGCAGGACAGGCAGTGGCAGCAAAAACACCCTGAGGGTGGGGTAAATGTCATCAGGCCACATGTGCTCAATGGGCCACAGTTTGAGGACACCTGCCTTAGGGGTTCCTGGGTGCACTTGGGATGAAGGTCTCTACTGCTCCTAAAAAGGAGAAATGCTCTAAGTTCTGGCATCTCTGCCCACTTTCCCATCACTCTACAGAACTGTTCCAGGTGAATCAGGGTTGGAAGGGAAAGTGTACCATGCTCTGGCCACCATTCTCCTTTCTCAAATAGAGTTGTAAAGTGCATCAGCTTTTCTTTGTCCAGCCTCTCTTTATCAACTCTATCCCAATTGGACAGGATTCATGCAAGGGGGAAGTTTCTGAGTATCAAGCTGCTAAGTCCCATCTAGAAAGCACAAAACAAGGCTATTTAGTGCTTGCTACTTCAAGGTCAATAACCCCCGCTTGAGACCACATCCCTGGATTGCCCTGAATCTGGTGCCTCAGGCAGATGCCCCATCCTGAGGGAAGGCGTCAAAGACCAGTTGCTGAGGGCGACTTTAGTTCCAACCATATTTCTAGACAAGCTAGGAGGACCACTGCTTGGGATGGCCCCACGGCCCTCCAAGACACCTGCTGGAGGGAGCAGACTCTCAAATCTCTGGAGGAAAGGGACATCTGGCAGCTCAGGGAACCTTCAGGGAAATTGGAATTTCTGGCTGGAACATCAGGGCAGTAGAGCTGTGTCTTAAGAGCTGTCCCAAAAAGTGCCTGAAGCAGCATCAATGAAAGCCTAAAGGTAACAGTTACTCAGGCTAGGCTTCCGAACACCATTGGCCTAAGCCTGGGCAACAGAAAACCAGCTTGTAACAAGGAACAAACCTACACTGGTAGAACACTAACACTATAAAGCCTCAAGTTTTAAATTCAGGAAATAATTTTTTGTTTTTATTCTTTACTTTCATGGTTATCAATCTATATATGGCATTAAAATATATTTAAAAATATAAAATTAGCAATGTTTTTGAAATGTAACCAAATTGTCACATTTATAATTAATAATTTTGGACCAGATATGTTTTCATTAAATTTTATGAAAATGCCATGCTCAGCGTTATAGGGCTAAAGCAGTTGTTTGAAAAACCAGGAGAAAGTCAAACTGAATGGAGAGGAAAAGGGAAATATTTGGCTCCCGGGATACAGCAGGGTTAACTACCAGGTCTATTCAAGGCAGTGCCCTTCCACATGTTTGGACTGGTGGGCGCCATCTTGGCCAGGGTCACAGGCCCGGTTTCTCCATGGCCACAATGGTGGCTATGTAGGATCTCTAGGAAAAGCTTAAACAGCCTTGACAAGAGTGAAGCCATTTTGAGCTGTCAGAAGCCACCATGTAAACAAAGGAGCTACGAACTGTAAACGAACTAGCTGATATTGGGGAGGTAGGTTGTGCAGATGTAGCCCAAGGGAATGTCCCAAAGGAAATGGATGTTCAGAAGGCTTGCGAGAATGACCAGGCAGTTTTTGTTCAACTACGAATGGCTAACCTCAATACAACGCTGCTCTACTCTGTCTGCTTGCACACCTGCACATTACCAAAGTATAAAAACCTTTGGTCTCTCTCTCTCTCTCTCTCACTCACTCTCACTCACTCACTCTCACTCACTCACTCTCACTCACTCACTCTCACTCACTCACTCACTCTCACTCACTCACTCTCACTCACTCACTCTCACTCACTCATTCTCACTCACTCAATCTCACTCATTCACTCTCACTCACTCTCACTCACTCACTCTCACTCACTCACTCTCACTCACTCTCACTCACTCTCACTCACGCACGCACTCTCACGCTCTCTCTCTCTCTCTCTCTCTCTCTCTCTCTCTCTCTCTCTCTCTCTCACTCTCTCTCACTCTCTCTCATTCCTTGATCATCAGACCAAGGAACACCTCTATTTGCAAGCTACATTACCTGTGGGACACCTAACCTGTGGACAAAAAAAAAAAAGAAAAAAAACATTTGGAAAATTAGACTGGGGGCTTCTCAGTCTCCTCTCAACAGGGCTGACAGAACCTGCACAGGAAATAAAACTTTTTCTGTTGAACTTACCGGGGGTATGAGTTGTTTTCATTCTCGGAATGGACAATGGCTACAACTTTCGAGGTGCACCGAGATCCGACTGCCACTGTCTGGGCCTGCTTAGAATGGAGACCTCCTTTATAGGAGTGCTCTCCCCAGAACTAGGGGATTTCTGATTTCTCTAGGCAAGGGGTCCTTAAACTCTTTAAACACAGGATCAGTTCACTGTCCCTCCGATCCATTGGAGGGCCGCACTATAGTTAAAAAAAAAAGAAAACTATGAACAAATTCCTACGTATACTGCACATATCTTAATTTGAAGTTAAGAAAACCAAACAAACGGGGCAAAAACACGCGGCAGACAGGATCAACATCCTCAGCAGTCCGCATGTGGCCCACTGGCTGTTGTTTGAGGACCCCTGCTGTAGGCACTCACGAAGAGCATGTGGTTTCAACCCTAAAGCCTGGAGACTCCACAATTGGTTTAAAGGTCATTGGGCAGAAGGAGTCCCTGATTGGCCCATGCAAGACTCGTTTCCCCTTCCCCTATTTCTCAGAGTTCACAGTATGCTTATGGGGAACCAGGACATCCTGCTCTGATCCCTAAAATTAATGTGTGGATTGACATCACCACTAATAAGCCAGCATACATAAAAGACTTACTTCCTCCCGCAACAGAAAGGGTTCTTGTTTCCAAGATTTCAGGAAACACGGCAGTTGGAAAAATAACAGATCCAAGTTCCTAAAACCACCAAGGTGGAGGCTGACCCTCCCCAACTCCTCCCCATCACCCTCCGAGTCGGCTTTATACCATTTTGCAGGAGGACTCTGGGAGTGGGAGAGCTGGCATATGAACCTTTGGTACCACTGGCACCCTATCAGGTTCCTGGGGCTGGAAAGAGAGAAATACTCACAACCCCCATTTGAGTCCATCCCCAAACACACACACCAAGGCTGTCATGTCTTCTCAACCCCTCCAGAAGGATCTCTCAGCAGCAGACATTCTCCGCTTAAGGTAAGCAGCCCCAATACCTGGGGAAGACCCCTGAGTCCCTTTGTGGTATATGTACCCTTTCATTTCAGTGATTTGTATAATTGGAATCAACAAAATCCCATTTTATGACAAACCACAAGGTCTGATTTCTTTGCTATAAACGGTTTTTCATATGCATTGGCCCACCTCGAGCAATTGCCAGCAACTACTCCAGGTGCTGTTCACAACACAGGAACGGGAGCCCTTCCGGAGAGAGGCCCAGAAAGCAGTCAATGGACCTGATGGTCAGCCAGCAGGCACTCCCCACTTGAGGGAAACTTTTTGCCACTGCACAAAAAAAATGAGATCCAAATTCCTTGCAAGGCCCGGAGGGCTTAACCAGGCATCACAAGTTTCTCTTACAGGGCCTCAGTGGAACAGCTAGAAAAACTATGAATTTATCTAAGGTCAGTGAGAATTTTCAGGGTCCTACAAGAGAATGTCCGCCTGCCTTTGTAGAAGGGCTGATGGAAGCCTGCGGGCTTTATACCCGTATCGACCCAGAGAACCCCCAGAACAGAAGGGCAATAAGAATTGCCTTTAATGCTCAGTCCACCTCGGACATGAAAAAGGAGTGGGAAAAATCTTAGTGATTTGGTAGAAGTGGCTCAGCGGGTGTATAACAACAGAGATGACCCTACCACAACAGACCGAAGAAACTAGCTAAAATACTAGTAATTGCTATCCGAGACCCCAGAGGCTCGGGGAAAAGAGGTCATGGCCCACTCACAGAAAGTCTGACCTGTGGGCACCGCCAAGCCCCGAGGAAGGATCAATGTACCTACTACAGAAAAGAAGGATATTGGAAAAAGCAGTGCACTGAAAACCACAGGGGAGGTGGACAACAATCCACTAGAGAGGACAGACTTCATCCTCACCTTGAATAACCCCAGCGAGAGACAACAATGCTTGAAGAAGCTGAATGAACGTGTCAGGGCTTTGTTTCACTTGCCACCCTGGATCCCAGGCTAACTCTCCAAGGAGGTGGCCAGCCAGTAAATTTCTTAGTGGACACAGGGACCATGTTCTCCAGTTCATAAAAGAGTACGGGCGCATTGTCAAAAGGAAAGATTCTAATTACACTCAGTTTATATGATTGCTTCCAAAGATAACTCACACCAGAAAGTTTGCATGGTGGTTAGGTGTGTTTCCCAAGACATCAAGGTAAAAAATATCTATCTGCCCTTTGTCCCATTTAGCCATATGATGTTCATGGCACTGGCTCTTCGCTCGGCTGTTGAGCCAGGGAAACTTTTTTTGCAGGAGATGAGGGGGTGGCCGGTGGCCATTAGCGGAAGGACAAAATCTCCACAGTGGGCTTCCTGTTTCAACATGGAGTCACCTACATCACCTCTTGGACATTATCATTGACCTGGGCTCAGAATCGCCACCACAGATCTAGACTGACAGGTACACACTATTTGATTCAGGCTCTGGATAGCCCCTCTCGATCACTTGGTGACATGGGAGTCAGGACAATGGAGTACCTTTCTTTTGCAGATGAGAAAACTCACTCAAAAAGACACAGGTGATGACCCACAGGCACACAACTGGTTAACAACAAAACCATATTCACAACCAGTGCCTGGAGCCATAGCTCTGAGCCCCACATGCCTGTGCCCAGCCAAGCAGTCCCTCTCTCCTGGACCCTCAAAAGATCTGAGCAGATTCTCCCCCTGCCCCCCCTAAATATTTTATTTCAGAGGATTCCAGTGAATCTGCAGCTGTGAGAGAGGGACATATCTCATCGGAGCACACGGAGCAGATGAATGGGGAGGAGGGGAGAGTGGAGCACGTCCTGGCCCATCAGGCCTTGAGGATGATGTTCTCACTCAGAGAAGCCAATCCACATAGAAGAACACATGGGCAGCCCCACGATGAGACACGACGTCCCTCAAAGACTCATAGCGCTAGAGGGGACCACACTGGAGACACAGTGTGGGAAATGCGCAGAACTGCTCCCAACACATCGAGGCTTAACACTAAGGAGTTGCAGCAGAAAAGCTAGGAAACAGAGCAGTAAGGTCCCCAGTGGATTCCAAAGGAGGACTCTGGGGTCAGGAATTGGTGCCCTAACAGACTGGACTGGAAAACACTGCTAAAGGCCAACAAACAATCCTTAAATTAACTCGAGCTTTTCTTTCTAGTTGAGTTGTGTTTTCTTTCATTGTCATTGGATTTTGGTTGTTTTGTTACTTTTAGTGATTGGTCTTGCTCTGTCTTGTTTTGTGCATGTTATTACATCTACCGGTCTGTCTAAATAAGGTGGGCTGGATGAACAATCTGGAAGAGAAAAAAAAAGGACCAACACTTCCAGGGAGACATTGGTGAGAGGAAGGTGTGGGGAAAGGTAGTGGTGTTAAGAAACCCAGAGAGAAGTGATGCAAATCGGTGATGAGGGGGATGTAGGAGGCCTGGTAGGGAGTGATCAAGGGAAATGGAACCAAGAAGAATTACTGAAACCCATTTGAAGACTTGGCATTGCAGTGGGCACAAGAGGAAAATCAAAGGGAATAGAAAAGCAAGCTAGGAAGCAAGGGTCATATATAGAGGTGTAAAATAAGACATGCACATATGTAAATATATTAATATATGAGCATGGGGAAATATATCAATGTCCATATATTTATAGGTTTCATATTAAGGTAGTAGATGGACATTGGGCCTCCAATCAAGTACTCCCTCATTGCAAGAATATTTTCTTCTATTAAATTGGCATTCAATGATGCTCACCTTCCCTACATGATCACTGAAGACAAAGCAGGTGTATAAGCAAATGTGGTGAAGAAAGATGATGTTGCCCAGTTATCATAAGATATAGTGTCTGGGGTCTTAAAGGCTTGAAGGTAAACAAACAGACATCTAGCTCAGAAGAAACAAAACCCACATGGAAGAAGCACACCAGCCTGTGTGATCAAGAGGTTCCAAAGGGATGTGGTAGCAGGCATCATCAGAACAGAAAAATCATATCATTGCGAATGAGGGGGGAGTTCTGGGTACAGACACAAAGCCCATTTGCAGTCCACTGGACATCCCCTTACAGAAGGGTTTCAGG
This sequence comes from Tenrec ecaudatus, assembly GCF_050624435.1. Lineage (NCBI taxonomy): Eukaryota > Metazoa > Chordata > Mammalia > Afrosoricida > Tenrecidae > Tenrec > Tenrec ecaudatus. The sequence goes on along the minus strand of NC_134546.1, from coordinate 70,017,941 downwards.
GAGGACATGAGCCAAGACAGGTTACGAGATACCAACGATGAAACACAACTTTCCTCTAGTTTCTAAATGCTTCCTCTCCCCGCACTATCATGATCCCAATTCTACTTTACAAATCTGGCTGGACTAGAGAATGTACGCTGGGACAGATAGGAACTGGAAACACGGGGAATCCAGGGTGGATGATCACTTTAGGACCAGTGTTATGAGTGGAGGCACTGGGAGAGTGGAGGGAGGGCAGGTTGGAAAGGGGGAATCAATTACAAGGATCTACATTTAACCTCAACAGAAAAGTGGGTCAAGGGGGAAATCAGACAGTGCAAGATAAAACAAAATAATAAGTAAATTACCAAGGATTGATGAGCTAGGGGTAGCACGCATGGAGCGGGGGGAAATGAGGAGGTGAGGCCAGGGGCTTGGATGGAGCGTGGATATTTTTAAAATGACAGCAATGAATGTATAAATGTGCTTTACACAGCTGATGTATGTATGTATTGTGGTTGGTGTTGTATGAGCCCCTAATAAAACGATAAAAAAAGAGATCTGGGCAGAGGGCTCATGCAAGGATGATATCAGGCTGGATTAGACCAGAAAAATCAGCTACTGGAGTCACCTCACCCTGTGTCTATTCCTGTGTCAGGCAGGAAGTTTAGTCCCTACAGCCCCAGCAGCTGGATAGGGAGGGAGGCGGAGCTCTGAGGTCATTCCACAGAGGGAATGGCACTCCTGTCCTGCAGGGTCCATGCTCTTGTATAATCCTGCTGTCTGGGGCACCTCTTTCATGGGGTCCACATCATGGGAGGTTTACAATTCAAAGGGAATTGGCAGGAAGCCTCTGCCCATGAACACACACCACCACCTAGCTGGAGAACTGCGGCGAACAAGTCTGAGGCAGACAACACGCTCACTAGCTGGTCCTGTCAGAGAAACAATCAGGATCCAGAAACCGGCCACTGGGAGTAAGGGACAGCATACCTTGGTCCCAGCCCCTCCCACTGCCTTATTCATGGAGTGACATTCCAAAGCAGAGGGTTTTCAAAAGTTACAGCCGGGATTGTGGAATGAGCAGCTCATTTGTAGACATGGAAACTATGTGATCCAGATGTACTACCTTCTCCGTTCCAGTCAGCTAAGACAAAAACCCTTCGGGGCAGAAAGATATGTATATGAACAGTATCCACCAGCCACTCATGTCCAGTCCTGCTGCCTGCAAAGAGCCTTCCTAGGTTTATCAGATCTCTTTGGGGACAGATGGACCTCGGTCCTTGGCTCTGCATGAGAAAGAATTCACGCCAAAGCCTGGTTTGTGATCCAAGTGAGTTTTATGAGAGTTATGGGTGAGTGGTGGGCAACACTGTTCGACCCCAGTGGCTGAATTGAATTTACTTGGCCTAGGTGGGTCAATGAGGGTCCAGCACCGACCCAGGTGTACCTGCCCTTCCTGGCCGGAAACCTGGAGCTCTGAGCACGCACAGTGTACCACTCCTTCCTGGGCCCCTAGCTCGGACCTCAAAGCATGTGTAATGGACACCCCAGTCCCTATGCTAGCTACCTAACAGTTACAAGTTCATGACTCCTGAAGGATTCAGGATCCAAAAGTCAAGTCAGAACTGGATGCCAGAGACTTTCTCAATCCAGCCCTCTTTGCCCCTCTCCTAAGGTCAACACATATCTAAGGGTTATGAAGCTTTCTCAAACCCAGGACCCTCTTCACCACTATTGCTTAGACCTGTTCATCTCTTGCCTTATATATAAAAATATGGGTTCATTGTAAGTCTGGATCTGTTAGGTTTCTCAGGTGGGAAACGTCTCAGTCCTTGGCTACACACTAGAAAGAAATTCACACCGAAGCCTGGTTGGTGATCCGAATGGGTTTTTATACAGGAGAGAAGGAGGTTCCGGCATTACAGTAAACTGAACACGGGCACCCTCAGGACACTGCACACCCAGCCCTGCTGAGTGGAAGGCAGAGAAGCAGCTGAAGCAAAGGAGAGGTGGTCTCCACGTTCCAGCTTTTTAAGGACTTTCAGCTGGGAGGCGTCAATTAAGCTCTCCTGGCTTGGGCTTGAATTGGTGTATGCCCCTTAGCCTGCATTGGCTTCCAACTTCCTGTAGGGGGCCCCCTAAGCATGGAGAGGAACACCCCTTGTCTTGCTACCTAACAGGTCTACATTCCCGTATGGCTACATTGAGATGGAACTAGCCCCGTTGACAGCCTGTGTGGTTCACTAGGAGCCACAGGGCCCAGTGTTCCCTGTTACCACCTTAAACCTTAAACTACTGTTGGAGTTTATATTAACTGTGTGAGTCTGTAGGCATGGGATGTTTCAATGCCAGAGACCTGAAGTTGCACAAATCAGCCTCCAGAACAGAACTCATACAGGCTCTAAGAAGATGTTCAGATGCTTCTCACTTGGATGAAAATTCATTGAAGTATGTGAGCAGTTCAGATCTTGTAAGGGAGAACAGGTCAGTATTGTATCCCGAGAAGAGAGCAAAGGTCAGGGGAAAGGGAGGAGGTGCACAGGCATCTGTGCTTGGTGTTTGGCCACAAAACAAGAAACTAGGCCTCCCTGCAAAAGAAAGCATAACAGCAAGTCCCTCGGAACTAGGACATCTTAAAACATAACCTATACAAGACTCGGCTCAGGTACGTGCCTTGGAAAACCATAAAAGCCCGAAAAGAGGGACAAGGAGGAAGCCCAAATCTTTGGCTTTCCTTCCTGTGCTTTCAGTGTTCAAATGTCTGTGCATGGGGTCTTTGAAATTTCTGAATCAGAGAGTGGATACACAAGCCAAGCTCCTGCTTTATTCTTCCATGCATTTTAGCCCAACTCCTCCTTGGTGACACATGTAACAGAAATTCTGGACTTAGGAGCCACTTGGTCCTTGGACACTAGAAGATTTCAGGGGAAACTGAAGCAAGGCTCTAACCACCAGCTGGACTGGCTTAGGTAGCCCAAATATTCAGTCTCCCAAACACCAACCTCCTGTTGCTCTTCATCTGCCTCCACCTTGTTCAGCTTTACTTGTTCGTAGAAGCATTTGGACTGTGGAATGAGCAGCTCATTTGTGGACATGGATTCTATGTGATCCTGATGTAATCCCTCCTCTTTTCCAGTCAGCTGAGACAAAATTCCTTCCAGGCAGAAAGACATGTATCTGAACAGTATCCACCAGCCACTCATGTCCAGTCCTGCTGTCTGCAAAGAGCCTTCCTGAGTTTGTCAGATCTCTCTGCGGACAGATAGACCTCGGTCCTTCATTCTATGTTAGAAAGAATTCACATGGAAGACTGGTCTGTGATCCAAGTGAGTTTTATGAGTGTTAGGGAGGCGTAGTTGGCAACCCTGTTCGACCCCAGTGGCTGAATTGAATATACTTGGCCTAGGTGGGTCAATCCAGGTGCAGCGCCCTCCCAGGTGTACCTCCCCTTCCTGGCCAGAAACCTGGACTTCTGAGCACGTATAGTGGGCCACTCCTTCCTGGGCCTCTAGCTTGGCCCTATGAGCATGCGTAATGGATACCCCAGTCCCTAGGATAGCTACCTAACATTTACCCCCTGAAGAGATATGGGGTACTGGACGACGACATCTCTAGATACTTCCTACTGGCAAAAGGGGTGAAGGAGGGCTTTGGGTCCATACCCTTTCTACCCTGTTGGGAAGGTTGTGCATTCAGGGCCCAGGATGGATAAGGTTGAGGTGGTCCAGGATATGATGGTCCTCGAGCTGGCACACTTGGTTCAGAGGCCTTGGTAAGCTGAACTCTGGGAGAACAATGACCAAAAGGTGAACACTTTAACTGAGAGAAGGCTAAGCTTTTGAGGTGGCAGTGCCCTTGAAATTAGGTGATTGTCACAGGAAATTAAAAAAAAAAAATCTTACGATTATTAGGCATGTGTGTTTGTTCACTCTAAATACAGGCACGGGGGTAAAAGCATTCACAGTTTCCCCCAGGAGGGTATGGGGAACTGCACTCCTAGGTACGGTGGGAGAACTATTTCATTTTTAATCCTAAGATCTTGGACCTGCTGATAAGTCCCATCCTTCTTTTTAACCCTGTAACGCCTCAAATTTTAGATTTTGGAAAAAAAAATTTTGTTTTTATTCTTTAATTTCATAGTTATCTATCTATATGAAAATGTCATGCTTGGCATTACAGGGTTAAATGGTAACTCTGGGGTATGACAGGAGGAGTCAACAGGGATCAAATGCAGAATAACTTTTGAACAGACTTTTTAATTCCTTGAGTTCTTTTAAAGTAAAAGGCTTGTAAATTACCCGGGGACAAAATGCCCCTGGTGTCTCCTACTATGGGTAGAATGTTCAGGGAGTTTTCAGGGTTGGGGCAATATTAACCCATAAGTCTAGGCTCTCTTAAAGCAGGAGTGCTCAAACTGTTTACACAGGGGGCCAGGTTCATTGTCCTCAGACCGTTGGAGGGCCAGGCTATAGTATTTAAAAACAAAAACCTATGGACAAATTCCTATGCACACTGCACGAGTAGGCTGCTAAGCAGGACAGGCAGTGGTGGCAAAAACACCTTGAGGACAGGATAAATGTCCTTGTCAGGCCGCATGGGATTCATGGGCCACAGTTTCAGGACCCCTGCTTTAGGAGATCCTGGGTGCAGTGGGAACTAAGGTCTCTACTGCTACACAAAAGGAAAAATACGCTAATTTTGGAACTTCCTCCCACTTTCCCATCACTCAACAAAAGTGTTCCAGTTGAATCAAGGTTGGAAGGGAAAGTATACCATTCTGGGGCCAAGATTCTGCTTTCTCAAAAAGATTCTGTGGCCAAATAATGTTGCAAAGTGTAATCAACTTTTGTTTGTCCAGCATCTCTGTTTCAAAGTGATCTCAGTTGGACAGGATTCATGCAAGGGTACAATTCCTGGGTATCAAGCTAGTAAGTCCCATCTAGAAAGCACAAAACAAGGAAGCTATTGAGAACTTGCTGCCTCAAGGTAAATAACCCCTGCTTCAGAGCACACCCCTGGGGTGCCATGAATCTGATGCCTCAGGCAGGTGCCCCGAACCTAGGAAAGGGGTCAAAAAACAATCACTGCAGGTGACTTTAGGTCCCACCATATTCTAGACAACCTAGGAGGACCACTGCTTGGGATGGCCCCACTGCCCTCCAAGATGCCTACTGGCAGGAGCAGACTCTTAAAGCTCTGAAGGGAAGCGACATCTGGCAGCTCAGGGAACCTTAAGGGACAATTGGCTGTAACATCAAGGCAGTGGAGCTGTGTATTCAGAGCTGTCACCAAAATTGCCTGAAGCAGCTTCACTGAAAGCCTAAAGGTAAGGGATACCCAGGCTAGGCTTCCGGACGCCTTTGTCTTATGACTGAGCAACAGAAAACCAGCCTGTAACAAGGAACAAACCCATGCTGGTAGAACACTAACCCTATAACGCCTCAAGTTTTCAATGCAGGAAATATTTTTTTTTATTCTTTATTTTCCTTGTTATCAATATGTATGACAACCAAAGTATATTTTAAAAATATAAAATTTGCAATGGTTTTGAAATGTAACCCAATTGTCACAATTATAATTGATAATTTTGGTACCAGATAAACTGTAATTAAATGTTACCAAAAAGTCCTGCTCGACATTATAGGGCTAAAGCAGCTTGTTTGAAAAACCAGGAGAAAGCTAAAGGGAATGGAAGGGAAGAAAGAAACATCTGGCTCCCGGGATTGGCAGGGCTAACTCCCAGGCCTAATCGATCAGCTACCTAGGCAGTGCCCCTCCACATGTTGGGAGTGTTGGACGCCACCTTGGCCAAGGTCAAGCGCCCCATTCCCTAAAGCCACAATGACGGCTATGCAGGATCACTGAGAAAAGCTTAAATAGCCTTGACAAGAATGAATCCATTTTGAGCTGACAGAAGCCATCATGAATGGTAAATAAACTAGCTATGAACTGCCAATGAATTAGCTGATATTGGGGAGGTATGCTGTGCAGACGTAGCCCAAGGGAATGTACAGAAGGAAATGGATGTTCAGAAGGCTTGCAAGAACGACCAGAGCAGTCTTTCTTCAACTAAGAATGGCTAATCGCAATGCCCCACTTCTCTACTCTGCCTGTTTGCACACATGCATATAACAAAAGTATTAAAAACCTTTGGAAAATTAGACCGGGGCCCGCTCTGTCTCCTTTCAAGGAGGCTGATGGTCCCTGAGCAGGAAATAAAACTTTTTCTGTTGAACTTGCCGGGGGTCTAGATTGTTTTCTTTCTGGGAATGGACAGTAGCTACAACATTTCAAGGTGCACCGAGATCCGACTGCCACTGTCTGAGACTGCTTAGAAAGGAGACTTCCTTTATAGGAGTGCTCTCCCCAGAACTAGGGGATTTCTGATTTCTCTACACCAGGGGTCCTTAAACTCTTTAAACAGGGACCAGTTCACTGTCCCTCAGACCTGTTGGAGGGCCAGACTATAGTTTAAAAAAACTATAAACACATTCCTATGCACACTGCACATATCTTATTTTGAAGTAAAAAAAGGGGGGTCAAAAACACCAGGCAGGCAAGACCAATGTCCTCAGCTGGTCACATGTGGCCCCCAGGCTGTAGTTTGAGGACCCCTGCTCTAGGCACTCGCGAAGAGTATGTTATTTCAATCATAAAGCTTCGAGACTCCACAATTTGTTTAAAGCTGATTAGGCAGAAGGAGGCTCTGATTGGCCCACGCAAGACTCATTTTCCCCTCCACTAATACTCAGAGTTCATAGTTATGTTGATGGGGAACAAGGACATCCCGATCTGATCCCTTAAATTCATGTGTGGATTGATATTGCTACTAAAAAGCTAGCATATATAAAACACTTACTTCCTCTCCCAATAGAAAGGGTTCTTATTTCTAAGATTTCTGGAAATAGGGCAGCATGGGAAATTGCCTGAAGTTCCAAGTTCCTTAAACAACTAAGGTGGAGCCCGCCCATTCCCCTCATCGGATTTATCCCATTTTACAGGAGGACTATGGGAGCAGGAGAACTGGCTTCTGACCCTTTGGTGCCACCGCCACCCTATCAGGTTCCAGAGGCCAGAGAGAGAGAAATACTAACAGGCTCTTTTTGAGTCCATCCCCTGCCCACCTAACACACACACATGCACACACTATGGCTGGCATGTCTTATCAAATGCCGGAGAAGGATCACTCGGCCACAGCCATTCTCCCCTTAAGTCAAGCAGCAAGAACACCTGGGTAAGAACCGCGAGTCCCTTTTGGGGTATATGTGTCCTTTTCTTCCAGGGAATTTTATAATTGGAATCAACAAAATACCTTTTGCTGACAACCACAAGTCTAGTTTCATTACTAGAAACCGTTTTCCATACTCAACAGCCCACCTGAAACTACTGCCAGCAACTTCTCCAGGTACAGTTCATGTCAGAGGAAGAGGAACCCTTCCAGAGAGAGGCCCAGAAGACAGTCAATGGATCTGATGGTCAGCCAGTGGGCACTCCCCACTTGAAACTCTTTTTGCCACTGCACAAACAATGTGCGATCCAAACTCCTGGCAAGGCCTGGAGGGTTTAAGCAAGTATCCCCAGTTGCCCTTGCCGGGCCTCCACAGAACAGCTAGGAAACCTATGAATTTGTCTAAGGTCAGCGAGAATTTTCAACTCCTACCAAAGAAATCCACCTGTCTTTTTAGAGTGGTTGATGGAAGCCTACAGGCTTTAAAGCCCTAGCGACCCAGGGGCCCCCGAGAACAGGAGGGCAATAAGTATTGCCTTTTTAACTCAATCTGCCTCACACATGAAACAGAAGTGGGAAGGGTTTGAAGGGAAACATCTTAGTGATTTGGTAGAAGTGGCTGAGCGGGTGTACAACAACAGAAATGAGCCTACCACGACAGAGACAAATAAACTAGCTAAAATACTAGTAATTGCCATGAGAGACCCCAGAGGCTCAGGAAAAGGAGATCATGGCCCACTCGTGGAGAGACTGTCCTGTGGGCACCGCCAAGGCCTGGGGAAGGATCAATGTGTATACTGCAGAAAAGAAGGACATTGGAAAAATCAGTGCCTTGAAAACCCCAGGAGAGGTGGATGACCCTCCACTAGAGAGGATGGGCATCACCCTCACCTAGAAAAACCCAAGCAAGAAACAAAAACGCTTGAAGAAGCTGAATGAAGGTGTCAGGGCTCTGTGTCACTTGACCCCAGGATCCTAGGCTAAGTCTCCAAGTAGGAGGCCAGTCAGTAAATTTCTTGGTGGACATAGTGGCAACATTCTCAGGTTTAGGAAAGAGTATGGGCACATTGCCTAAAGGAAAGATTTGAATTACTGTCAGCATATGATTGCTTCCAAAAATAACTCACACCAGAAGGTTTGCATGGAGGTTTGGTGGGCTTCCCAAGGCATCAAGAAAAAAATATCTATCTGCCCTCTGAACAAGGTAGCAACATGCTTTTGATGGCACTGGCTCAGCTGCTGAGCCAGTGAAGCACTTATAGCAGGAGAGGAGTAGGTGGCTGGTGGCCATCAACGGAAAGACAGAATCTCCACAATTGTGCTTCCTTTTTCAATATGGAGCCACGCATGTCACCTGCTCGACACTATCTCTATCCTGGGCTCAGAATCGCGACCCCAGGTCTAGAATGTGACTGGCCGGTACATTCTGTTTGAAACCGTCTCAGGTTACCCCCTGTGGATAACTTGGTGGCATGGGAGTCTGCACAATGGAGTACATTTACTTCCCAGATGAGAAAACTCACTTAAAAAGACACAGGTGTTGACCCAGAGGTACACACTGGTTATCAACAAAGCCATATTCACAACCAGTGTCAGAGCCAGAGCTCTGAGCCCCACATGCCTGTGCCCAGCCGAGCAGTCAGTCTCCTGGACCCTCAAAAGATCTGAGCAGATGCTCTTCTACCCAACGAAGATTTTATTTCAGAGGATGGCACTGAATCTGCAGCTCCCGGGGAAGGACATATCTGATCAGAGTAGAGGGAGCAGAAGAAGAGGGAGGAGGAAAGAGTGGAGCACATCCTGGATGATGTTCCCACTCAGAGAAGCCAGTCCACATGGAAGATCACAAGGCCAGCCCCAAGATGAGACAAGACGTCCCTCAAAGACCCATAGCCCTAGAGGGGACAACACTGGAGACACAGTGTGGGAATTGCGTCTAAACTGATCCCGCCACACAGAGGCATAACACTTAGGGGGTGCGGCAGAAGAGCAAGGAAATGGAGCAGCAAGGTCCCCCAGGGAATGCCAAAGGTGGACTTTGGGGCCAGGGCTTGATGCCCCAACAGACTGGGCTTGAAAACACTCCTAAAGGCAAACACACAGTCCTTGAACTAATTATGAGCGTTTCTTTCTTGAGTTTTGTTTTCTTTTATTGTCGTTGGATTTTTGTTGTTTTGTTTCTTTTGCTACTTGGTTTTGCTCAGTCTTGTTTTGTGCATGTTATTACCTCTACAGGTCTCTCTACATAAAATAGGCTGGATGAACAATCCGGAGGAGTAAACACAGGACCAGCCCTTCCAGGGAGGCATGGGAGAAAGGAAGGTAGGGGGAAAGGAAGTGGTGTAAAGAAACCCAGAGACAATGGAACAAGTGATGAAAATCCGTGGTGAGGGGGATGTAGGAGGCCTGGTAGGGAGTGATCAAGCATGATATAACCAAGAGGAATTACTGAAACCCAAAGGAAGACTGAGTATGGCAGTGGGGCACAAGAGCAAAATCAAAGGGTAGAGAAGAGTGAGCTGGGAAGCAAGGGCCAGTGATAGATGTCTAAAATAAAGGCATGCACATATGTAAATATATTTTTAAAGGAGCATGGGGAAATAGATCAATGTCCACATATTAATAGATTTATTTTTTAGGTAACAGATGGGCATTAGTCCTCCACTCAATACTCCCTCATTGCAAGAATACTGTTCTATTAAATTGGCATTCTATGAGGCTCACCTTCCCTACTCGATCACTGATGACAACGTGGCTGCATAAGAAAATGTGGTGAAGAAAGCTGATGGTGCCCAGCTATCATAACATATAGCGTCTGGGGTCTTAAAGGCTTGAAGGTAAACAAGCAGCCATCTAGCCCAGAAGCAACAAAGCCCACAGGGAGGAAGCACACAAGCCTGTGTGATCACAAGGTTTCAAAGGGATAAGGTATCAGGTTTCTTGAGAACAAAACAATCTTATCATGGTGAATAAGCGGGTACTGCTGGGTACAGACCCAAAACACATTTGCAGCCCACTGGACATCCCCTTACAGAAGGGTCTGAGAGAGATGAGCCAAGACAGGGTATGAGATAGCAACGATGAAACACAACTTTCCTCTAGTTCTCAATGCTTCCTCTTCCCCCGCTATCATGATCCCAATTCTACCTTACAATTCTTGCTAGACCAGAGAATGTACACTGGTCCCAATAGGAACTGCAAACACGGGGAATCCAAAGTGGATGGGCCCTTAAGACCAGTGTTATGAGTGGAGATACTGGGAGAGTGGAGGGAGGGTAGGATGGAAAGGGGGAACCGATTACAATTATCTACATTGACCTCAACAGAAAGGTTTGTGAAGGGGGACATCAGACAGTGAAAAATATGACCAAAAAATTAGTAAATTACCAAGGACTGATGAGGGAGGAGTCTCGGCCATAGAGGGGGCGAAAATGAGCAGCTGAGTCCAGGGGCTTGGGTGGAGAGTGGATATTTTGAGAAGAATGAGGGCAATGAATGTACAAATGTGCTTTAAACAACTGATGTATGTATGGATTGTGGTTAGTGTTGTATGAGCCCCTAATAAAAAGATGATAAAACAAAAGATCTGGGCAGAGGGCTCATGTATGGTTGATCCCTGGCTGGATTAGACCAGTGAAAACAGTTGCTAGAGTCACCTCACCCTGTATCTATTCCTGAGTCAGGCATGAAACTTAGGATCCACAGTCCCAGCAGCTGGACAATGAAGGAGGTGGCACTCTGAGGCCATTCCAAAGGGGGAATGGTCCTCCTGTCCTGCAGGGCCCACCCTCCTCGGTAATCCTGCTGTCTGGGGCACGTCTTTCATGGTGTCCACACCATGGGAGCTCTACTGTTCATTGGAGAGTGGCAGGAAGCCTCTACTGATGCACACACACCACCGCCTAGCTGGAGAACCTCTGTGAACAAAACCTGGGGAAGGCAACAAGCCCACTAACTGATGCTGTAAGAGATACAATCAGGATCCAGATACTGGCAACTGGGAGTAAGAGGCAGCATACATGGGTCCCAGCCCCTCCTACTGTAATCTTCAGGGGGTGACATTCCAAAGAAGAGGGTTTCCAAAAGACACTGCCAGGACTATGGAATGAAAAGCTCATTTGTGGACATGGGTACTATGTGATCCAGACATACTACCTCCTCCGTTCCAGTCAGCTGAGACAAGGACCCTTCCAATCAGAAAGCCATGCATCTGAACACTATCCACCAGCCACTCATGTCCAGTCCTGCAACCTCCAAAGAGCCTTCCTGGGTTTGTCAGATCTCTCTGGGGACAGATAGAGCTCGGTCTTTTGCCCTGCGTGAGAAAGAATTCATGCGGAAGCCTGGTCTGTGATCCAAGTGAGTTTTATGAGAGTTAGGGAGGCGTGGTGGGCAATTCTGGTCGACCCCAGTGACTGAATTGAATTTACTTGGCCTAGGTGGGTCAATCCAGGTACAGCACCCACTCCAGTATACCTCCCCTTCCTGGCAGGAAACCCTGAACCTCTGAGCATGCACAGGGCGCCACTCCTACCTGGGCTCTTAGCTTGGCCCTCTGGGCATGCATAATGGACGCCCCAGTCCCTAGGATAGCTACCTAACATTTACCCCCTTAAGAGATATGGACCCAAATCTTTGGGGTACTGGGCAACGACATCTCTAGCTACTTCCTGCTGGCAAAAGGGGCGAGGTGGGGCTTTGGGTCCATACCCTTCCTATACTGCTGGAGGGTCTGTGCTTTCAAGGCAACCTGATCCAGGATGAATAAGGTTTTACGTGGTCCAGGAATGGTAGTCATGGAGCTGGCACACTTGGTTCAGATGCCTTGGTAAACTGATAACTTTTGGAAAAACAAACGGTCAAAATGGTGAACAGTTTGACTGAGGCAAGGCTAAGCTTGTGAGGTGGCAGTTCCCTGGAAATTATGTGAGTGTCACCGGAATTAAAAAAAAATCTTAGGCTTGAAGATAAACAAGCGGCCATCTAGCTCAGAAGCAACAAAGTCCACATGGAAGAACACACCAGCCTGTGTGATCGAGTGGTCCCGAAGGGATCAGTTATCAGGCATCAAAGAACAAAATATCATATCACTGACTGCACACCTCCATGGTAGGATCGCTGAAGACAAATGGGGGCATAAGCAAATGTGGTGAAGAAAGCTGATGGTGCCCGGCTATCAAAAGAGAAAGTGTCTGGGGTCTTAACGGCTTGAAGGTGAACAAGCGGCGATCTAGCTCAGAAGCAAAAAAGCCCACATGGAAGAAGCACACCGGCCAGTGTGATCACGTGGTGCCAAGGGACCAGGTATAAGGCATCATGCAAAAAAAAAAAGATGTATGTATGTGTATGTATGTGTATATGTGTGTATATGTATATATGTATATGTATATGTATATATGTATATATATACCATATTAAATGAAGGGGGAAGTGCAGGGTGGAGACCCAAGGCCCAAGTGTCGGCCAATGGAGATCCCCTCATAGAGGGGTTTAAGAGAGGAGATGGGTTAATTAGGGTGCGAGGTAGTACCGATGAAGAATACAGCTTTCCCCCAGATCCTGGATGCTTCCTCCCCCCAACTACCATGATCCGAATTTTACCTTGCAGTGCTGGATAGGACAGAGGCCGTACACTGGTACATATGAGGGCTGGAGGTACAGGGAATCCAGGGTGGATGATACCTTCCGGACCAAGGGTGTGAGGGACGATGCTGGGAGAGTGGAGGGTGAGTGGGTTGGAAAGGGGGAACTGATTACAAGGATCCACATGTGACCTCTTCCCTGGGAGAGGGACAGCAGAGAAGGGGGGAAGGGAGACTCCGGATAGGGCAAGATATGACAAAATAATGAGGAATAAATTACCAAGGGCACATGAGGGAGGGGGGAAAGGGGAGGGAGGGGAAAAAAAAAAGAGGACCTGATGCAAGGGGCTTAAGTGGAGACCAAATGCCTTGAGAATGATTGGGGCAGGGAATGTATGGATGTGCTTTATACAATTGATGTATGTATATGTATGGATTGTGATAAGAGTTGTATGAGTGCCTAATAAAATGTAAAAAAATAAAAGAGGAGAAAAAAATGATTGGGGCAAAGACTGTACAGATGTGCTTTATACAACTGATGTATGTATATGTTTGAACTGTGATAAGAATTGTATGAGCCCCAATAAATTGTTAAAAAAAATCTTAGGATTATCATTCATGTGTGTCTGTTCACTGTAAGTACAGGAACAGGGATAAAAGCATTCACAATTTCCCCTAGGAAGATACAGGGTTTTGGCAATACTAGGTGCAGTGGAATCACTTCTTCATTTATGATTCTAAGGTGTTGGACCCGCTGAGAATGCCCATCCTTCCTTTTAACTCTATAACGCTTCAATTTTAATTTTGAGAAAATTTTTTTGTTTTTGTTCTTTACATTCATAGTTATCAATATATATATATATATATATGTAAATACATACATTTGTTTAAATGTTATGAAAACGTCATGCTCGGTGTTATAGAGTTAAATGGCAATAATGGGGTACTACAGAAGGAGTCAACAGTGATCAAAAGTAGAGTAACTGCCTAAGTCATTTTTAATTTTCTTGGATTCAATTGGAGTAAAAGGCTCATAAATTATTTGGGGACCAAATTCCCCGGGTGCATCCTACTACTGCTATGTTAAGGGGTGTTTCAGGGCTGGGAGGTTAGTAATGCCTAAGTCCAGGATCCCTTAGAGCAGGATCCTCAAACTGTTTACACAGGGGGCCAGTTCATTGTCCCTCAAACCATTGGAGGGCCAGACTTTAGTTTTTAAAAATCCTATGAACGAATTCCTATGCATACTGCACATATCTTATTTTGAAGTTAAAAAAATAAAATAAACGGGGTACAAACACCCGGAACACAGGATCAATGTCATCGGCTGTCTGCATGTGGCCCACAGGCTATTGTTTGAGGACCCCTGCTCAAGGTGCTCTCGAAGAGGATGTGGTTTCAACCCAAACGCTTGGAGTCTCCGCAATTGTTTGAAGGTGATTGGGCAGAAGGAGTCCCTGATTGACCCACGCAAGACTCATTTCCCCTTCCCCTATTACTTGGAGTTCATAGTTATGCTCATGGGGAACCAGGACATCCTGATCTGATCCCTTAAATTCATGTGTGGATTGACATTGCCACTAATAAACCAGCATATATAAAAGACTTACTCCCTCCCCCAACAGAAAGGGTTCTTGTTTCCAAGATTTCAGGAAACATGGCAGGAACGGAAAAACAAGCAGTCCAAGTTCCTAAAACCATCAAGTTGCAGGCCATACTTCCCCCTCCCCATTCCCTCCCCATTCCCGTCAGCTTTATCCCATTTTGCTGGAGGACTCTGGGAGTGGGAGAGCTGACTTCTGACCTCTTGGTACCGTTGCCACCTATCAGGTTCCTGGGGGCCGGAGGGAGAGAAAGACTCACCACCCATTTTTGAGTCCCCCCAACCCACAACACACACACTAGGGCTGGCATGTCTTATCAACACCCGAAAAGGATGACTCGGCAGCAGTCATTCTCCCCTTAAGGCAAGCAGCCCCAACACCTGGGGAAGACCCCGGAGTCCCTTTTTGGGTTTATGTCCCCTTTTCTTCCAGGGATTTGTATAATTGGAATCAACAAAATCCTTTTTTCTGACAAAACACAAGGTCTGATTTCTTTGCTAGAAATGGTTTTCCATATGCATCAGCCCCCCCTGGAGAACTGCCAGCAACTTCACCCAGTGCTGTTCACAACAGAGGAATGGGAGCCCTTCCAGAGAGAGGCCCAGAAGACAGTCAATGGACCTGCTGGTCAGCCAGCGGGCACTCCCCACTTGAAATTCTTTTTGCCACTGCGCAAACAATGTGGGATCTAAATTCCTAGCAAGGCCCGGAGAGCTTAAGCAAGTATCCCCAGTTGCCCTTTCTGGGACTCCACAGAACAGCTAGGAAACCTATGAATTTGTCTAAGGTCAGCGAGAATTTTCAAGTCCTACAAGAGAAAATCCACTTGTCTTTTTAGAGTGGTTGATGGAAGCCTACAGACTTTAAACCCCTATCGACCCGGAGGCCCCCCGAGAACAGGGGGGCAATAAGAATTGCCTTTTGAACTCAGTCTTCCTCAGACATGAAACAGAAGTGGGAAGGGTTTGAAGGGAAACATCTTAGTGATTTGGTAGAAGTGGTTGAGCGGGTGTACAACAACAGAAATGAGCCTACCACGACAGAGACTAATAAACTAGCTAAAATACTAGTAATTGCCATGAGAGACCCCAGAGGCTGGAAAAGGAGATCATGGCCCACTCATGGAGAGACTGTCCTGTGGGCACCGCCAAGGCCTGGGAAAGGATCAATGTGCATACTGCAGAAAAGAAGGACATTGGAAAAATCAGTGCCTTGAAAACCCCAGGAGAGGTGGATGACCCTCCACTAGAGAGGATGGGCATCACCCTCACCTAGAAAAACCCAAGCAGGAAACAATAATGCTTGAAGAAGCTGAATGAAGGTGTCAGGCCTCTGTGTCACTTGGTCCCCATGATCCCAGGCTAAGTCTCCAAGTAGGAGGCCAGCCAGTAAATTTTTTGGTGGACACAGTGGCAACCTTCTCAGGTTCAGAACAGAGTACGGGCACATTGCCTAAAGGAAATATTTGAATTATTGTCAGCATATGATTGCTTCCCAAAATAACTCACACCAGAAGGTTTGCATGGAGGTTTGATGGGCTTCCCAGACATCAAGATAAAAAATATCTATCTGCCCTTTGACCAAGGTAGCAACATGCTTTTGATGGCACTGGCTCAGCTGCTGAGCCAGTGAAGCACTTACAGCAGGAGAGGAGCCGGTGGCTGGTGGCCATCAACGGAAGGACAAAATCTCCACAGTGTGCTTCCTGTTTCAATATGGAGCCATGCATGTCACCTGCTCGACAGTATCTCTATCCTGGGCTCAGAATCTCGACCCCAGGTCTAGAATGTGACTGGCAGGTACACTCTGTTTGAAACAGTCTCTGGTTACTCCCTCTCGATAACTTGGTAACATGTATAGATTGTGATTAGTGTTGTATGAGCCCCTAATAAAAAGATGATAAAACAAAACAAAAAAATGATCTGGACAGAGGGCTCATGCAAGGATCATCTCAGGCTGGATTAGACCCTTCCAAGTAGAAAGCCATGCATCTGAACAGTATCCACCAGCCACTCATGTCCAGTCCTGCTACCTCCAAAGAGCCTTCCTGGGTTTGTCAGATCTCTCTGGGGACACATAGACCTCGGGCCTTGGCTCTGCATGAGAAAGAATTCACGCAGAAGCCTGATCATGGTCCAAGTGAGTTTTATGAGAGTTAGGGAGGCGTGGTGGGCAACCCTGGTTGACCCCAGTGGCTGAATTGAATTTACTTGGCCTAGGTGGGTCAATCAAAGTGAAGCACCCACCCAGGTGTACCTCCTCTTCCTGGCCGAAACCTGAACCTCTGAGCACGCACAGTGTGCCACTCCTTCTTGGGCCGCTACCTTGGCCCTCTGGGCATGCGTAATGGACACCCCAGTCCCTATGCTAGCTCCCTAACATTTACCTCCAGAAGAGATATGGACCAAAATCTTTGGGGTACGGGGCGACGATATCTCTAGCTACTTCCTGCTAGCAAAATGGGCAAAGTGGGGCTTTGGGTCCATACCCTTCCTACTCTGTTAGAAGGGATTGTCCATTCAGGTCCCAGGATGGATAAGGTTGAGGTTGTACAGGAAATCATGGTCCTTCAGCTGGCACACTCAATTCAGAGTCCTTAGTAACCTGAGAACTTCTGGAAACACAAAAAGACAAAAGGGTGAACAGTTTAACTGAGACAAGGCTAAGATTCTGAAGAGGTAGTGCCCTTCAAGTTAGGTGAGTGTTACAGGAAAAAAATAAACATAGGATTATCAGGCATGTGTGTTTGTTCACAGTCAGTACAGAAACCGGGATAAAAGCATTAACAATTTCCCCTAGGAGGGTACAGGGGTTTGGCAGTTCTAAGTGCAGTAGGATCACTGCTTCATTTATGATCCTAAGGTCTTACACCCACTGATAAGACCCATCCTTTTTAACCCTATAACCACTCAATTTTTAATTTGAGGGAACATTTTTTTGTTTCTTTTATTTTCATAGTTATATATACATATATATTAAATGTTATCTAAATATGCTCAGCTTTATAGGGTTAAATTATAATATTGGGGTACTACAGGGAGAGTCAACAGTGATCAAAATAGAGTAACTGTCTAATCATTTTTAATTTTCTTGGGTTCAATTTGAGTAAAAGGGTTGTAAATTACCCAGGGACCAAATTCTCCTGGTGCCTCCTCTATGGGTAGAATGTTCAGGGAGGTTTCAGGGATGGGAGAATAGTAACCCCTAAGTCCAGGATTCCATAGGGCAGGGATCCTCAAACAGTTTACATAGAGGGCCAGTTCTCTGTCCCTCAGATCCTTGGAGGGTCAGACTATAGTTTTAAAAATGCCTATGAACAAATTTCTATGCACACTGCACGAGTTGGCTGCTTAGCAGGACAGGCAGTGGTAGCAAACACACCGAGGGCTGGATAAATATTCTTGTCAGGCCGCAAGGGGCCCATGAGCCACAGTTTGAGGACACCTGCCTTAGGGGATCATGGGTGAACTGGGGATGAAGGTCTCTACTGCTCCTCAAAAGGAGAAATGCACTAACTTATGGCACGTCTACCTACTTTCCCATCACTCTACAGAACTGTTCCAGTAGAATCAGGGTTGGGAGGGAAAGTGTACCATTCTCTAGCCATGATTCTCTTTTCTCAAAAAGATATCGTAGCCAAATAGAATTGCAAAGTGTATCAGCTTTTGTTTGTCCAGCCTCTCTGTATCAACTCTATCCCAATTGGACAGGATTCATGCAAAGGGGCAATTCCTGAGAATGAAGCTGCTAAGTCCCATCAAGGAAGCAAACAACAAGGAGCCTATTGAGAGCTTACTGCCTCAAGGTCAATAACCCCCGCTTCAGAGCACACCCTGGTGTGCTATTAAACTGATATCTCTGACAGGTGCCCCCACCCTAGGGAACGGGTCAAAGAGCAGTCGCTGTGTGCGACTTTAAGTACAACCATTTTCTAGACAACAAGCTAGGAGGACCACTGCTTGGTATGGCCCCACGGCCTCCCAAATTGCCTGCTGTCAGGAGCAGACTCTCAAATCTCTGAAGGGAAGGGACATCTGGCAGCTCAGGGAACCTTCAGGGAAGTTGGAATTTCTGCCTGGAACATCATGGCAGTGGAGCTGTATTGAGAGCTGTCCCCAAAAGTGCCTGAAGCAGCACCACTGAAAGCCTAAAGGTAACAGTTACTCAGGCTAGCTTTCTGAAGGCCTTTGGACTAAGCCTGGGCAAGAGAAAAGCAGCCAGTAACAAGGAACAAACCTACACTGGGAGAACACTAACCCTATAATGCCTCAATATTGAAATTCAGGAAATTATTCTTTTGTTTTTATTCTTAACATTCATAGTTATCAATATTTATGACAACCAAAATGTATTTTAAAAGTATAAAATTTTCTATGATCTTGAAATATAGCCAGTTTTCATATTTATAATTTTGTTACCAGATATATTTTAATTAAATGTTATAAAAATGTTGTCCTTGGCATTATAGGGTTTTTAAAGCAGCTTGTTTTAAAAACCAGGAGAAAGGCAAAGGGAATGGAGGGGAAAGGAAAACATTTGGCTCCCGGGACAAGGCAGGACTAGCTCCCGGCCTAATCAACCAGCTCCCTAGGCAGCGCCCTTCCTCATGTTTGGAGTGGTGGGCACCATCTTGGCCAGGGTCACAGGCCCCGTATCCCCATGGCCACAATGGCGGCTATGTAGGATCTCTGGGAAAAGCTTAAGCAGCCTTGACACAAGTGAAGACATTTTGAGCTGACAGAAGCCACCATGGAAGATAAATAGAGTAGCTATGAACTGTAAATGAACTAGCTGATATTGAGAGGTAGGCTGTGCAGACATAGCCCAAGGGAATGTATAAAAGGAAATGGATGCCCTTTGACTCCTAGCTCTTTCCTCCATCTCCCTTGACCTTCCTCCTGCCCTACTACCATGCTTCATTGCCACCTGGGCTAGAGTATACCTCTTCTCTAAGCAACCTTACCCTTGATCATTTCCCACCAGGCCTGCCACTCCCCCTTCTCTACCATTTGGGGTCCCATGTTTTTCCCTTGTCCCTGGGTTTGTTAACACCACTTCCTTACTCCCCCTACCCCCCCACCCCAAGTCCCCCCGGAACTGTCGGTCCCGTTGTTTTTATGTAATATATGTATGAACTGTGAAAAGAATTGTATTAGCCCCAATAAAATGTTAAAAAAAATAAAATAAAAAATAAAAGGAAATGGATGTTCAGAAGGTTTTTGAGAATAAGAGAAGTTTTTTTTCAACTAAGAATGACTAACCGCAATACCCCGCTTCTGTACTCTACCTGCTTGCACACCTGCACTTTGAAAAAGTATAAAAACCTTTGGAAAATTAGACTGGGGCCCGCTCACTCTCCTCTCAAGAGGGCTGATGGTCCTGCACAGGAAATAAAACTTTTTTGGTTGAACTTGCCAGCAGTCTTTGTTTTCCTTCTGGGAATGGACAGTAGCTACAACATTTCGAGGTGCACCGAGATCTGAGTGCCACTGTCTGAGTCTGTTTAGAAAGGAGACCTCCTTTATAGGAGTGCTATCCCCAGAACTAGGGGATTTCTGGTTTCTCTAGGCCAGGGGTCCTCAAACTCTTTAAACAGGGACCAGTTCACTGTCCTTCAGACCTGTTGGAGGGTCAGACTATAGTTTTTTAAAAAATCTATGAACAAATTCCTATGCACACTGCACATATCTTATTTTGAAGTTAAAAACAAAAATCAAATGTGCACAAACACGCAGCGGACAGGATCACTGTCCCGGGCTGTCCACATGTGGCCAGCAGGATGTAGTTTGAGGAGCCCTGCTCTAGGCACTCATGAAGAGCATGTGGTTTCCACCTTAAAGCCTGGAGACTCCCCAATTTGTTTAAAGGTTATTGGGCAGAAGGAGTCCCTGAGTGGCCCACGCAAGACTCGTTTTCCCTTCCATTTCTCAGAGTTCATACTTATGTTTATGGGGAACCAGGACATCCCGATCTGATCCCTTAAATTCATGTGTGGATTGACATTGCCACTAATAAGCCAGCACATATAAAAGACTTACTCCCTCCCCCAACAGAAAGGGTTCTTGTTTCCAAGATTCCAGGAAACACAGCAAGACCAGAAAAACAACTGGTCCAAGTTGCTAAAACCAACAAGGGGGAGGCCATCCCTCCCCCTCCCTTCCCTTCCCTTCCCTGTCAGATTTATCCCATTTAGCAAGAGGACGCTGGGAGAAGGAGAGCTGGCTTATGACCCTTGGTGCCGCTGCCACCCTATCATGTTCCCAGGGGCTGGAGAGAGAGGAATACTCACAACCCATTTTTGAGGCTCCCTCACTCCCCCACAACACACACACTAGGGCTGACATGTCTTCTCAATTCCCAGAGAAAGATCACTTGGCAGCAGCCATTCTCCCCTTAAGGCAAGCAGCCCCAACACCTGGGGAAGACCCCCCGAGTCCCTTTTTTGAACATATGTTCCCTTTTGTTCCATTGATTTGTATAATTGGAACCTACATAATCCTTTTTCTGACAAACCACAAGGACTGAGTTATTTGCTAGAAATGGTTTTCCATACTCATCTGCCCACCTGAGATGATTGCCTACAATGTCTCCAGGTGTTGTTCACAACAGAGGAATGGGAGCCCTTCCAGAGAGAGGCCCAAAAGGCAGTCAGTGGACCTGCTGGTCAGCCAGCGGGCACTCCCCACTTGAAACTCTTTTTGCCATTGCAAAAACAATGTGGGATCCAAACTCCTAGCAAGGCCCGGAGTGCTTAAGCAAGTATATCCCCAGTTGCCCTTGCAGGGCCTCCACAGAACAGCTAGGAAACCTATGAATTTGGCTAGGGTCAGTGAGAATTTTCAAGTCCTACAAGAGAAAATCCACTTGTCTTTTTAGAGTGGATGATGGAAGCCTACAAGCTGTAAACCCCTATCGACCCAGAGGCCCCCGAGAACAGGAGGGCAATAAGTATTGCCTTTTTAACTCAGTCTGCCTCCGACATGAAAAAGAAGTGGAAAGGGTTTGAAGGGAAACATCTTAGTGATTTGGTAGAAGTGGCTCAGAGGGTGTATAACAACAGAGATGACCCTACCACGACAGAGACAAAGAAACTAGTTAAAATACTAGTAATTGCCATGAGAGACCCCAGAGGCTCAGGAAAAGGAGATCATGGCCCACTCACGGAGAGCCCAACCTCTGGGCACTGCCAATCCCTGGGATAGGATGAATGTGCCTACTGCAGAAAAGAAGGACATTGGAAAAATCACTGCCTTGAAAAACCCAGGAGAGGCAGACAACCCTCCACTACAGAGGATGGGCCTCACCCTCACCTAGAAAACCCAAGCAAAAAACAATAATGCTTGAAGAAGCTGAATGGTGTCAGGTATCTGTACCCCCAGGATCCTAGGCTAACTCTCCAAAAAGGGGCCAGCCAGTATATTTCTTGGTGGACAGAGGGGCCACCTTCTTGGTTTTGGAAAAGACTACAGTTGCATTGTACAAAGGAAATATTTTAATTACAGGGGTCACAGGACAGACCCAAGCACACTCATGGACAAAGGCCTGAATAACAGATTTAGCACAAGAGACAATTATACACTCCTTCCTGGTAATGCCTCAATGCCCCTATTCCCTAATTGGTTGTGACTTATTTTGAAAAATGGCAACCATAATTACTTAAAAACATACATCTGCTGCAACCACAATTACTTAAAAACAAACATCTGCTGCAACCACCTTACCCTTGAAATTGAAAAGGCAAAGGTTTTGCTCACCACTCCATTGACAGAGGGATATGTGTTTTATCAAGGAGCAAAAGAGACCTCCTCATAGGAACTTCTTGATAATGGCTAAAGGATATTCCTTTTGTTTGGGCAAAGAAGAACCTGCCACACCTTGCTGAACATCAGGTGCCTGGGGTCGTACAACTTCTGAGCTCAGCCACACTGGGGTCAAGCAAAACCTTACTCCATGGAAAGCAAAGTTGGGTATTGCTGTTCACATATGCAGACTAAAGAGGACAGGCATTTTGGTGCCCTGCAAGTCCACATGGAATGCTCCCCTGCTGCCCATGCAAAAGTAGGAACTGAGGACTTCCAAACGGTGCAGGATCTCAGAGAGGTAAATGCGAGGGTAGAAACTGTCCACCACCCCACGGTACCAAACTTCGAGACCCTCCTGAGTACTATTTTGTTAAACTGAATTTGTTATACTGTTTTGAACTTAAAGGACGCTATGTTCTCCATACCCTGTCCCCTGTACATCAACCCAGTGAAGACTTACAGGAATACAAGGAGTAACACCCCCAAACCACCTTCCTCCAGTATGCAAATGACCTCCTCATGGCCTCTGAAACCCTGGAAGAATGCCAAAGGGCTACCGAGGACCTGTTAATAGTCCTTGGCCAATTGGGTACAGGGTATCTGCAAGAAAGGCTCAACTGTATGTCAATAAAGCTGTATACCTAGGCTACCAACTAGAGGAGGAAAAACGGACCTTGTCCCCCAGCCACACTGAGGCGATCCTCAAAATCCCAGTATATGAGACGAAGAGGCAGGTGCAAGAGTTTCTAGGAGCTGTGGGGTATTGTCCATTGTGGAATTTGGGATTTGCAAAAATAACCAAACCCCTATATGCAAGTACTGGGGAAAGGAAAAAGAACTTAAATGGACTGAAGTAGAACAGCAAGCCCTTGAATCCTTAAAAAAAAAAAGTCGCTTATATGGGCACCCTCTCTTCCCCATCCAGACATAGAAAAGCCCTTCCAATTGTCTATCTATGAGGCCAGAGGCACAGCAAAAGGAGTGCTAACTCAGAATATGGGGCCATGGAATTGACCTGGGGCCAATCTTTCATAGAAATTGGACTCTGTAGTTACAGGATAGCTGAGCTACATGCTATCTGAGGCTGCCACTGACATCCTAGTTATGGAAGCTAGGAAGCTTACACTGGGACAGGATATTGCTGTGGTAGGGGGACCTATGGTTGAGCCTCTCCTAACAAGTCCACCGGACCGGAGGATCTCGAACACCAGGATTCTACCACCAATCCCCCTGAGCTAGTGGCCGTGACCATGCCATCCCCAGTGTTACTGCCGCAACCTACATACTTAGAAAATGATCTAAAGGTAATCCAAGAGTTGGGCTGCCAAAAAGACTCAGAGCATCCAGGGTGGCTGCTCCATCATGATGGAAGTATATTCATGCCAGAATCTCTGGGGAGAGATCTCATTGAAGGACTACAAGAAGGAATGTATTTGGGATCCTCTGATTCAAGGACTACATGAAGATATGCACTCAGGATCCTCTCTAAATTGTCTCAGTTGCTCCTCAGGTACTTTTACATACCCAGGCTTGGACACTGGGTGGCAGATGTCACCCACCATTGCTTGCTCTGTGCTCGCTTGGGGAAACAACCCTAGAAAAGAAAAGGAGCAACCCCAACCATGAGCTCGAGGTAGTAGTCCTGGAGAATTCTGGGAGGTGGACTTTATGGATATCAAACATAGAAAGTATGGCTACCGGTATTGCTGGTGTTCCTGGACACCTATTCTGGATGGGTGGAAGCCTTCCCAACGAAGAAGGAAACTGCTGCCACTCTGTGTAAATTATTAGTAACTAAAATTTTCCATAGATTTGGTCTTCCCACCACCTTGGGGTCCAACAATGGCCCAGCATTCATTGCTCAAATTACTAAAGTATTAGCAATGCTTCTAAATATTAACTGGAAGCTCTCCTGGGCTTCTAGGCCCCAAAGTTCAGGGCAAGTAGAAAGAATAAACAGAACCCTAAAAGGAATTGTTCATTAAGTTGCATTTAGAAA
Organism: Tenrec ecaudatus; assembly: GCF_050624435.1. Classification (NCBI taxonomy): domain Eukaryota; kingdom Metazoa; phylum Chordata; class Mammalia; order Afrosoricida; family Tenrecidae; genus Tenrec; species Tenrec ecaudatus. The sequence goes on along the minus strand of NC_134546.1, from coordinate 69,993,744 downwards.
CTGGAGAGAACTGGGTTGATCCTTTCTTTACCTTGTGCCCTACTTCGAGTCTGCTGCACTCCTTATGTGAAAAGCATGACTCCATTTGAATTTATGTTTGGGAGGCCTTCCCCAATCCTCCCAAGATTGAAGGAAGTAGAAATAATGGAAGTGCAGGTGCTGTAGGTGAGACAAATCATCTGCTCCGACACCTTCATTTTGGGCCCAACCAAGGGAAAGGTGAAGAGGCAGCCCACAACTTGCAACCTGCAGAATGGACGTGGGTAAAGAAGCACCAACCCGACACCTTAGAACCTAGGTGGACTGGCCCATACCAGGTGATACTTACAACACCAATTGCTGTTACAGTCGTGGGGAAGGGGGTGTGGATTCATCGGTCACAAGTAAAATATGCCCACCCTGAGCATATCCTGAAAAGATGGACACTCAGATAGACCGAAAACCCCTCAAAATTAAGAATTAACAGAACGTTATTGTTTTTGTCTGAGTATTGGTGACAGCACCCGCCATTTCCCCCAACCACAAACACATCTGAGGACTGCTATTCGAACCTCCAACAGTGAATATGTAACCTCTTACACTCGGTATGGCCTCCCTGGTTTCACTTTGATTTGTTTGATTTGCTAGGAAAGAGCTGGCATTCCGGATCCTTTAAAGGTGAAGGGCACAATGGGGCCCATAACGGAATCCCATCCTACAGCTGCGGAATACCCTCTATAGAAAGAAGGCTCCAAACAAACCATTTCTTTATATGCCCGGCTGATGGACTCTCTAACTGCCAAGGGGAAGGACATTGCCATTGTGCAGCTTGGGGTTGTGAAACTATAATTTTCAGGATGGAATCTTGTTAATTACGACCCTATTATTTTTACAAGAATGGGACTAAAGTCAGAGGGGTTTGATCCAACCACGTGTGTGATTTTCAAATGTAACCCAATAAGAACTGGATTTGAATAGGGCAAGATATGACAAAAATAACAATCTGTCGATTATCAAGGGCTCATGAAGGAGGGGGGGAGGGGAAAAAAGAGGACCTGATGCAGAGGGCGTAAGTGGAGAGCAAATGCTTTGAGAGTGATTAGAGCAAAGAATGTATGGATGTGCTTTATACAAATGATGTATGTATATGTGTGGATTGTGATAAGAGTTGTATGAACCCCTGATAAAATGTAAAAAAAAAAAAAGGAAAATGATTAGGGCAAAGAATGTACAGATGTGCTTTATACAATTGATGTATGTGTATGTATGGATTGTGATAAGAGTTGTATGAACCCCTAATAAAATGTAAAAAAAAATGTTTAGAAAATGATCATGGCCACATATGTACTAATATGCTTGAAACAATTGATGTATGGATTGTTATAAGAACATTAAGTGCCCCCAATAAAATGTTCTTTTAAAGAAAAAAAAAGAATTGGATTCGAGCGTTATTGGGTTCACTGGGAAAACATGGGGAATTCAACATTATGTAAGTGATAGAGATCCCGGGACAACCATTTCTATCCAGCAAAGTAAAATATGGCAACCTGCCATCCATAAAAAGGCCCAAACCTGGTGATAAGTCCTGAAGAGCCACAGCTGGGTGTCATTAAGATTCCTTTGCCACACCCTCCAGACTCTTCAGTAACTTTCCCGTTCAACGCCATCCCAACTCAAAGGACCCTTCCCATTCAGGAGCCACTTCAAGGTTCTTTGTTTGATACTCTGGATGCTGTATTCCAATTTATGAACTCAAATCCTAACCTCACAGATGATTGTTGGCTTGTCTGTACCCTGCTCCCCCTTACTATGTAGGCACAGGTACAAATAGCACTATTGGTACAGAGTGTAATCCAATTTAAAATGTTAGAAAGAAGGATTACACGAAGCAGCAGTCTGTAGGTGAGGTTAGAACGGACTCAATTCTAAGCTCACTGTAAAAGTTTTGCAAGGGCAAGGACTGTGTTCTTATTCGTGTAATTATCACTTTAATATATCAAGATATTGAAATTTTTGCCTTCAAGCTGTTCCTATTGAATTAAATGTTGATCCTTATTTGTTATCCACTCCAACGGGTACTTGCTTTACTTGTTCCACAGGACTAACACCCCGTCTCTTTCCCCTGTATTAGCAGCGGACCCGGGTATTTGTGTGCTAGTGCATATTATTCCTCAGTGTACCTGTATTCTGGTGAAGGAGGTGTAGGGATAACTTTGGAATTTCTGGATGAGTTAAAAGAGCCCCAATGTGGGTCCCACTGGTAACAGGGCTTGGGATTATGGGATTAGCTGCAGTCGGGTCAGTTGCTTTAATACAAGGAAACTTAAACTATCAGACTCTTAGTCAGCACATTGATTTCGATTTTCAGGGATTTAAAAAACCTGTTTCCCATTTAGAAAGATCCTTAGCCTCCCCTGTAGAAGTGAGGCAAACCCGCTGAGGGCTTGACTTGCTCTTTGTGAATCAAGGAGTGCTGTGCATGGCATTAGGAGGAACTTGTTTTATGGAAACCATGCAGGAATCACTAAAGATAGTTCAACCTGGTTAGGAAAAGGTTAGAGGAAAGAGCCAAAAAAGAAACGAAGAAACCAATTGGTTTGAAAAGCTATTTAATTGGTCAACCTGGCCAACTACCCTAGTAACGGCCCTAGCCAGACCCCTAATCCTCCTCCTGCTAAGCCTCACATTTGGACCAATAATAACCAATAAGCTAGTGGCATTCCTTACACAGAAAGTACAAGCCATAAAACTCTTAGTGCTGATCCCACCATACACTGGGCTGGCTACCGCAGATTCAATGATTTGAACTTGGCTAAGAACAGGAGGGAATGTAGCAGCTCTGGGAGAAGCTTAAATAGCCTTGACAAGAGAATCTATTTTGAGCTGACAGAAGCCATTATGAACGGTAAATAAACTAGCTATGAACTGTCAATGAACTAGCTGATATTAGGGAGGTAGTCTGTGCAGACATAGCCCAAGGGAATGTACAGAAGGAAATGGATGTTCAGAAGGCTTGCGAGAACGACCAGAGCAGTTTTTGTTCAACTAAGAATGGCTAACCGCAATACCCTGCTTCTGTGCTCTGTGCATCTGCACATTACAAAAGTATAAAAACCTTTGGAAAATTAGACTGGGTCCACTGAATCTCCTCTCAAGAGAACTGACCGTCCCTGCAGAGGAAATGAAACCTTTTCTGTTGAACATGCTGGCTGTCTGGGTGGTTTTCTTTCTGGGAACGGACAGTAGCTACAACAGACACAGGTGGCGCCATTCTGCCTGGGAGTGGAGTCATGCGGCTGGGAAATTGGTGGCCATAGGTTGCGGCCTAGCTGAAAGCCAGCCTGGAGCCAGCCTCCCAGTCTGAGTCCTGCCCAAACCAACAGGGTGCACGCGGGCGACCCAGCCATCCTGCTTGCCGGAGCTGTGGCACACCACTGTGTCCAGTCTTGGCACAATAGACTCCATTTTGAGTCCTGCACCTCTATCTTAGCTCTCAAGACTGACACCTAACTGACCTCCCCTCCCCTGCTCAACCCCAAATTCCTGGAATCAGTTCGTCCCAAAGCCAGAATGTTTTCTGAAGATATGGTCACTCCACCCGTCCCTGACATATAGATACGATTAACGACCTTCTCCCTTCTGAAGCACCTGTGTGCGCAGATCCTCCCAAGCTGTGCCTGCCAGCAGTGGGCATAAAAATGCTGCCAGGATTTTTTCCCCGGTGCTTCTTCAGTATCTCAATACCCTGAGTTGCTGAACCCGCCCGCAAGCTTCTCAATAAAGCCTGCTTCTAAAACTTCGTTAATTGGGTCTTTGATTCTGTTTTCATGTCCAAATAAACCTTTAATTTTGGTGCCAAAAACCTGGGATAGGTGTGTGGCTTCCCCCTTCTCTTGGGGTCCCCTGAGAGCCACCAATCTTCCCCATATCTCCAGGACCTTTAGGTGCGGCACTTGCCTTCAGCACATGAACACATTCAAAACCAGTCTACGGTTGCCCTGGTGAGTCTCTCCCTCTCCCACATTCGCTTTCCCTCTCTCCCTCTTACTCAGACCTTGAGAAAGAAAATACTTGTTTTTCTTTCCCAAGTTGCCTGGCCCCAGTCCCACCTTAACCACCAGGCACTTTGGTCACTGACTGGCACTTTCGATTTCAACGTTCTACAAGACCTGTACCATTTCCGCAGGAGGACTAGTAAGGATTCTGAAGTCCCCTATGTGCAGGCTTTTTGGACTTGCGATCCAGCCCTGACCTCTGTAGCCATTGTTCCACCTGTCAAACACTGTTAGCACAATCCCCTCAGCAGAAGGAACCTGCCATTCAAACCCCTGAAGAGCCAGCTGAGCTCCTCAGCGCGCCACTCCCGCCCTTCTATCAGTCTCCCCCGCCCGCTGCGCCTTTTGATCACCCGCCCAATAACTCTCCCCTGTCCTCACTGGTTGCCTCTCATACCCGCTCCCACAAGCCTCCAGCTACCCTTTGTCTATTAAGAGATTTAGCAGGCCTATAGGGACTCGTTCGAGTCCACATCCCTTTTTCCTTACATGACCTGTCACAGATAGAGACCCGTCTGGGCTCTTTCTCGGCAGAACCCTCTAAGTTTATTAAAGAATTTACCTACATTTCCCAAATGTATGATTTTACCTGGCATGACATCCAAGTGATCCTTGCTTCCACCCTGACCTGCGAGGAATGTACGCAGACAAAGACCACGCTATCAACCCAAATGTCCCCTTGGGGGCACATGCCATCCCAATAGAGGACACCGGATGGAATTACTGGCAAAGCCGGGGGCTTGATCTTCCTCATAGAAACCTCATGCTCAGGTACCTCATTAGAGGTCTGGAAACAGTCTCCAACAAGGTTGTCAACTATGAAAAACTGAGAGAAGTTACTCAAAAGGCAGATGATAACCTTGCTCTTTTTCTTAACCGCCTCCAGGAGGCACTCACAAAGTACAGTCGTTTAAACCCAGGGTCTAAAAAGCGGGGCCTCTATTTTGGCCTCTCACTTCACCTCCCAGTCAGCCCCTGACATCAGAAACAAAGCTAAAGAAGGCTGAGGAGGGCCCTGAAACCCCTATACAGGATCTGGTAAAAATGGCATTTAAAGTTTTCAACACTTGGGAGGAGATGGCTGAGGCCACTCGCCAGGTGAGGGTCCAACAGATGATTAGCCTCCATTCCCAAGCCCTGGTAGCAGCCCTAAGGCCGGCAGGTAATCCTGCCCATCGCACGCTCCCCAGTGGAGCCAGCACCTAACGCCAGGAGCCTGTTTCAAATGTGGCCTGGCCGGCCACTGGGCAAAAGTTTACCCCAATCCCAAGCCTCCTACCAAGCCCTGCCCGCAGTGCAGCTATCTGGGGCACTAGAAGTCGGACTGCCCTACCCTGGCTCTGCCCCCAGCTCCGCAAAGCCAAGGCGCTGAGATCCAGATAACTCCAGGCACGGAGTTGCAAGGTATGGAGCTACTGGAGTTCATGGACTAAAGAGGCCCTGGATCCTCGACTCCGGTAACCCTCGCCGAGGAGCGGTTCATGCTCCAGTTAGCGGACTACATTCTCCATTTCGCCCTCTCACTCGGGTCCTACATCCCCTTCCCAGGTCTCGGTTATGGGAATAAATGGGCCCCGCCTCCACTCTGCAGATCCTGTTACTGACTTAGCCCAACAACTTTCCCGCTCCTAGCTCAGTATGCTTTCTATCTCCCACTTATACTCCAACTTACACTGATCAGGAAAACAACCAGTATTGCTCTCCTCCTCAACGAAAATGGTGGGTATACATATATAACTTACTCATTCTCCCAGAGTTACAACAGGAAACAATCATCACCAATATTCACAATTCTCTACACATCGGGCCAAAAGCTCTCTACAAGTTTTTAACCCCATATTTCACCCCACTGGACTATGGAGCACTATCAACACAGTACAGACAAAATGCAACATTTTTACCCTGTCCAATAGCCAGGGAGCTCAACACCCTCATAAACAACTCCACCAGATGCGAGAGCACCTACCGGGACAGGACTGTCAGACTTTGCCCACTTGCCAAAGCATAACTGGTTTACATATCTCCTCACTATGGTTGACACATTTTCAGGATGGATCAAAGATTTTCCCACCTCCTCTGAGAGTGCAAGCATAGTCGCCACTCACTTTCTTCAAGACACCATCCCTCGTTTTGGCAAGCCTGCTTCAATTCAGTGGGACAATGGCCCGGCCCTCATATCTAAGGTGCAGCAGGCAGTTAGTGCCTCACTGGGCATCTGCTGGTAACTTCACGCAGCCTAACACCCCCAGTCTTCTGGTAAGGTTAAGAGAGCTAACGGTCTCATAAAACAACAGCTCACCAAACTCTCCCTAGAACTGCAACTTTCTTGGCCTCAACTATTACCCTTTGTTCTTACTTGCCTTCACGCAGCACCTCAGGAGTCGTCTGGCTCTTTCAAAATACTCTGTGGACAACCTTTCCTTTCTCACCTCTTCTTGAAACTGATTGCCTTCCGCTAGCTTTGTACCTTCCATACTTCTCTTTGCTCCGCAACCTTCTTAGACAACACGCCAACTCGCCATCCCTGAACCCTCTGCGACCTCTGCTGATCACCAAACACCAGTGCATCCTGGAGATGCTGTGTTAAATAAATCCCTAGCACCCAAACCCTTAGCACCCCGGTGGAAAGGCCCTTACACTTACCACTCCCCCTCAGCAATCAAGGTTCTTAGAATAGATTCCTGGGTACATTTGTCCCGAGTCCAGACGGCAGTAAACTCTGACCATGGCTCCCAGTGGTCTGCTCAGTCTACTGGTTCTATGTCTCATCGCCTCACTCACCTCACCAAGCCAGCCAGCTAAACCTAGTACAATTTCCCCTATTGCCTGGCGATTTTACTTGACTGAAAACTATACCAATTATGCCCGCATTAAGCGCTATGATTATTTGCTGGCTACCGCTAACTGCCCACCCACAGGGTGCAGAACACCCATATACTTAAACCTCACTGATTTTAACCGGCATCAAAAAATGCTGATCCCATCATTTGCTTCCTGTATGACCAGAAGCCAACTACCCAATGTGCAAAAAAGTGAATACAGAAAAATGTAGGGTGTCCTTGGTCTTCCTGCCAGATACATTACCTTTCCCTTCGTTCCCAGGGACGATTCTACTACCATCAATCTAAATACTCTCTCACAATCCCAGGCCCCTGGGATAGCCAATGGATGTCTCCGGTTCCAGGAGCCTGGTATACCACTCACCGGAAAAAAAATTTTCTGGACGCCAAACTATATGTATGGAGGTCGCTAGCCCAGGTCCAATCCACCATCCACCGTAATATTCAGATCCAAGAACTTCAACTCACTAACGAAATTTCCAAACCGTCCGAGTCTCCCTTCTCCTGGTTCACCCTGCTACAGCAGGGACTGGCCATTGCCAACTTTGTTGGACTAGGCAACCTCTCCACCTCCTTCATGTGTGCGGCCCTAGAACGCTCTCCTCTGGTAGCAGTACCGGCTCCTGCCCTGTCATTTTCATCCAACGTCAATACCACAAAACCCATAACCATCCCCAATATCCCTCGGTACATCCAACCAGAAAAAAAATCAAGTGCCCTTTTGCTACTCCAATCCATCGACACAGACATGTAATGTCACCCAAATCCCCTCCAAACCACTCACAGCGCCAGAAAAAATTTTCTTTGGGTGCAACCATACACTCACTAAGCACTTAAACATCAGTTCTACCTCTACCTTTTAGTGCCTGCCTGTCACTCTGGTTCCATAGCTCGCTATATACACTCCGGCTGAGTTCCAGGACAAATACATCCAGATATACAGTCGCCACCAAACTAAAAGAGCAGTTTTTCTCGCGATTGCAGTGAGAATCTCCTTAGCCTCAGCAGCCATTGCAGTAGGACTCAGTGGCGGGGCCCTTAGACACTCTATCATCACAGCAGACAAGTTATCCGCACGCTTCCAGCTGGCAGTCGATGCCTCTGCCAAGTCTCTAGCCTCCCTGAAAAGACAAATAACCTCTGTTGCCCAAGTTGCCTTGCAGAACTGCCGCGCTTTAGACCTCATCACGGCTGACAAAGGAGGAACATGCCTCTTCCTCCAGGAGGAATGCTGTTATTACATCAATAATCTGGGAATTGTGGAAACTAGAGTCCAGACCCTCAACAAGCTAAACCGTGAGCTGTAAAACAACAGATTCAGAACAGAAGGATCCTCTTCCTGGTGGAACTGTTCTCTGTACTCCTTCCTAGCCCCCATACTAGGCCCATAATTTTAGTTATAATTTTGCTCTTAATTGCTCTTTGTCTCATCCAGCTCCTGCAAAGTCGACTCGGTGAAATCTCCCGTATAGCAGTTCACCAGCAATACCAACCTCTCCACCCTGTGCCAGGCCAGAACACCCAGTACTCTCCCTGAAAAAGCCCCTCCCCTTGCCCTTCACCCACTACCCACAAGAAGCAGTTAAAGAAATGGACTAACGTTGTCCCTTTTCCCTATAGGGCAGACTGAAATATCCGGTCTTGGCAAAACAGACTCCATTTTGAGTCCTGCACCTCCATCTTAGCGATCAAGACTGACCCCTATCCGACCTCCCCTCCCCTGCTGAACCCCAAATACCTGGAACCAGCTTGTCCCAACCCCAAAATGTTTTCTGAAGATATGGTCACTCCACGCGTCCCTGGCATATAGGTAAGATTAACGACCTTCTTCCTTCTGAAGCACCTGTTTGCGCAGATCCTCCCCAGCTATGATCCTCCCCAGCTGTGCTTGCCAGCAGTGGGCATAAAAACACCGCCAGGATTTTTTTCCTGGTGCGGCTCCAATAGCTCAATACCCTGAGTTACTGAAACTGCCCGCAAGTTCATAATAAAGCCCGCTCCTAAAACTTCATTAATTAGGTCTTTGATTCTGTTTTTGCATCCAAATAAACTTTATACACTGACCCTCGAGAAAGCTTTGGGATTCTAAATCCTCCTAGCCTCCAGGCAGCAGCGTCCCAGCCCCCTCCCAAATGCAGCCTGGGAAGACAGGTGAATTCCCACAAAGGCAGACACAGAGAGGCAAGTCAAGTCCCACACACCAGCAAGAAATGGCGCAAAGACAGACACAAAAGGCTGGCCCTGCGGCAATACGCTACGAGCGTCCCTAGGGGCTTCCACCTTGTTGGGTGGGTGCGGCACTTGGATTGGCTCACCTAGGCCAGGTGAATTCAACCCAACAATTCTCCCAAGGGTGGTGAGGTGAAAGGAGCCCAGAGGGGCCCAAAACCCGTGAGACAAGCATGGGAGGGCCCACTCTTGGGGCCGGCCTACCTCAAAACTCCGAGCCACACAGCACTGCTTCTGTTACACCTCTCCGGGGACAGGTGTGCCTCGGTCCTTGGCTCCACACGAGAAACAGCTCACGCCAAGGCCTGGTTTGGGATCCCCGTGAGTTTTATGAGCGTTAGGGAGGCGTGGTCGATGACATAGGTCGACCTCATTGGCTGAATTGTTGAATTGTATTCACCTCGCCTAGGTGAGCCAATGCAGGTGCAGCGCCCACCCAGGCATATCTCCCCCTCCTGGCTGGAAACCTGAACTTCTGAGCATGCAGTGAGCCACCACTTCCTGAGCCAGTAGCTCAGACCACTGAGCCTTCCAGTCCCTATGCTAGCTCCCTAACAGGCTTTACAGCCAAAGGTCTGCCTTCTGGAGCTTTTCTACAGAAAACACTTAGTTCCTGGCCCCTATGCATTCGGGGTGATGGATGCCCTTGCTTCTGTGCTTGCTTCTTTGTAATTCTGGAATGGTCCTTGTTTCACAAGGTCGGCGAGGTCAGGAATTCTGGGTTGGTTGGCTACCAGGCACAAAATAAATAGCCAACAGATTGAAATCTCAACCCCTGTATTGGTTTATTATGGACCACACAAACGTGTCTTTTGGAAATTCCCTCCTAAATTTCTGAATCCTTGAACTCCTTGCCACATGTACATGGAAAGCAATGATTCATAACTCTGATAACCACATCTGATTGCTCCCCCAGTCCCTCTGTGGCCCCCTTGTCTTCCAGAGGTGCACTGTCAACCAGCAAAGTCGGGCCTCTCTGTTTCTGAGAAGCTGCAGATTGTTATGTGAAATCACCCTGTGTTTAAATGTTAGTGATTATGCTATTAAAAACAAATCTTTGAGCCAACTGGGGGCAAACAAAACTCATTTCAAGCACCAGCTCTCTCTCCTATAAAGGGCTCGTGTACAACTGCTACAACACAGCAGTGGGTCCTGCTGGGTCCCCATAAGCATCTGGGAGGAAGGCTATTTATTACCGGGAATCCTACCTTAGTCCCTTGGTGTTAATTGCAGACTCACTGGGTGACGGATTGTATCTGACACGCACCACGTTTCCCGCAGCAAACACCAACACTTTGTCAAACTCCATTTGGTATTGCTCCATCCCTCCATCATTCTCCCTAATGACAAAAATAATTAACACATTTATATAAAAGCACAGACTGAGGAGAGCTTTAATTTATACACCTATTTCAGGGTCATCCCTGTTATCAATATATGACAAGTTAATGAGGCTTAATTTAAAAAGCAGCAGTAAAGCCATTTAAGAAACTGAGGGATTGTCACGAGTCCTGGTTGTGACAGCATGTTTTGTGCATCATGGAAGATAACCGATTTGCCTTCTGTGGTATCTCGTATCCATCATCCCCAAACTACCTGCTCTTAGGGGTAGAGAGAGCAAGCTTGTCTTTGGAAAAAGTGCCTGGGTTTGGTAGCTGCTCACAGGATTTCAGGTGTAACGTATTATGAGAACTTAACAAGGCTCTGAGAAGATGGTTATTGGAAGGTCTGGCTGGAGGGCAATGTCATGACTCCTGAAGGATTCAGGATCCAAAAGTCAAGTCAGAACTGGATGCCAGAGACTTTCTCAATCCAGCGCTCTTTGCCCCTCCCCTAAGGCCAACACATTTCTAAGTGTTATGACTCTTTCGCAAACCCAGGACCCTCTTCACCACTATTGGTTAGACCTGTTCACCTCTTGCCTTATATATAAAAATGTGGGTTTATTGTAAGTCTGGGTCTGTTAGGTCTCTCAGGTGGGAAATGTCTCAGTCCTTGGCTACACACTAGAAGAAAATTCACACCAAAGCCTGGTTGGTGATCCGAGTGGGTTTATATACAGGAGAAAAGAAGGTTCAGGCGTTACAGTAAACTGAACACGGGCACCCTCATGACACTGCACTGTACACCCAGCCCTGCTGAGTGGAAGGCAGAGAAGCAGCTGAAGGGAAGGGGCGGTGGTCTCCACGTTCCACCCTTTTAAGGGCTTTCAGCTGGGAGGCATCAATTAAGCTCTCCATGCTTGGGCTTGAATTGGTGCATGCCCCTTAGTCTGCATGGCTTCCAACCTCCTGTAGGAGGCCTGATAAGCATGGAGAGGAACAACCCCTTGTTTTGCTACTAAACAGGTCTACATTCCTGTATGGCTACATTGAGATGGAACTAGCCCCTTTAGACAGCCCGTGTGGTTCACCAGGAGCCACAGGGCCCAGCGTTCCCTGTTACCGCCTTAAACCTTAAACTACTGTTAGAGTTTATATTACCTGTGTGGGTCTATGGGCATGGGATGTTTCCATGCCAGAGACCTGAAGTTGCAGAAATAGGCATCCAGAAGAGAACTCATGCAGGCACTAATAAGATGCTCAGATGCTTATCTCTAGGATGAGAATTCATCGAAGTGCGTGAGCAGTTCAGATCGCGCAAGGGAGAAAAGGTCAGTAGTGTATCCAGAGAAGAGAGCAAAGGTCAGAGGAAAGGGAGGAGGCCTGCACACATCGGTGCTCTGTGTTTGGCCACAAGACAAGAAACCAGGTCTCCCTGCAAAAGAAAGCAGAACAGCAAGTCCCTCAGAACTAGGATATCTTTAAACATGACCTATACAACAATCGGCTCAGGGAGGCACCTTGGAAAGCCATACAAGCCCGAAAAGAGGGACAAGGAGGAAACCCAAGCCTTGGTTTTCCCTGCTGTGCTTTCACTGTTGAAATGCCTGTGCACGGAGCCTTTGAAATTTCTGAATCAGAGAGTGGATTCGCAAGCCAAGCTCCTGCTTGAATCTTCCATACATTTTAGCCCAACTCTCCTTGGTGACACATGTAACAGAAATTCTGGACTTAGGAGCCACTTGGTCCTTGGACACTAGGAGATTTCAGTGGAAACTGAAACAGGGCTCTAACCACCAGCTGGACTGGCCTAGGAACCCCAATTATTCAGTCTCCCAAACACCAACCTCCCGATGCTCTTCATCTGCCTCCACCTTGTTCAGCTTTAGTTGTCCGTGGAAGTGTTTGGCACCCACCTGATGCTTCGGAACCCAGAAAGGAGGAAAGGTAAAACTGGGATTCAAATGAAACAGACTTAAGCAGTACCGTAGGCCAAGATGTGCCCGGGGCTCCTCTTGGCTTTTGTCGCCTTCATTTCCCTCTTCGGACTCAGATGTGGCAAGGTTCAGAAACAAGTTTTACCAGAAAGAACAGCTGTGAACCCAGCCTGCTTCCAAGTGAGAAAAAGCCCTTTACGAATGAGTTCCTGAAGTCAGCCCAGCCCTGTGCGTCCCCACCCCTCCCAGAGTCCCCTGCTCTCTGACGAAGCATTAAAGCAATTTGAAGTAGAGATTTGCTCAGAATAAAGAATCACTTTTCACAATAGCATGGCACATTCTGGATGGCAATCACGGCTGCACAAACCGAATCCATCCCCCAGTCATAATGTTGGCGCCTCAGTGACCACACACATACATTGTGTGTCGAGACTCAGAGTCTATTCCATTTGTGACCAATTGTTTCCTCCTTCTCCACACTTTGGACTTACGAGACATGTTCTCTATAGGTGGTTGAGGCTTTTCTTGTCACCAAAAATCATCTCCGACGCCTTCCTTTCCAGTCATTAATTTGATGTCTTCACTCAAAGAAATGCCAATAATTTGAGGTTTCAGAGGAGAGCTCCTTGAGCTCCCCCAGCCAACAAGGAAGTCAAGTGTCACCATCATTATCCTGAGCGTGGAGGGAGCACTAGTGTTCCAGAGACTGGGAATCCGTCACTGCCTGCCCACCGCACAGACAGGGCAGGTGATGGTTATAATTGCTTTTAGATGTCCTGCCATGCTCAGTTGAAAGGCAAACCCTTAACCACTGCCCGGCTACAATAAAACAGGAGTACACAGACATTTATGCATCATTGCTGGGTGAAAATATACTGAGTGGAGTTGGATGAGATGGCAGCAAGTGCTTAAGGAGAGGATGCTGTGGGAATACCAACAAGATGATTGTCAGTCTCCGTTTCCTTCTCTCGTCTGCTTTTTTTTTCTTTTTCTTTCAGGACCAAAAGACATGACAGATATGTAAGAAAACAAATTTGTCCATTTCCAGGGGATTTTCCCACCCAACCACCCCCATCCACCCCCGGATTCCTTTGAGCCAGTCAGTAGAAGCTTTTTTTTTTTATTTTTATTTTTTTAACCTGGCTTCTACTATGGCAATTTCCGGAGCTGCTATGTGGCTGTATTTAAAAGTCTCCTTTGGGATCCAGAGTGCAATCCGAGTCACAGAGGCATCCTCCCAGTCCCAAATAGCAATGCAACCTCATTTCAGAAGCTTGTTCTTATTTCCATAGACGAAGAAAGGAGCTCAAGCTGTTGATCTTGACCATCGTTGTCGAGTCAGCCCCTCATGGGCACCTCATGAGCAGCGGAGAAAACTGTGCCTGTCTGTGCTACCACCAGGACTGGGAGGGGAAGCTAACCGTGGTGGGCCATAGGTCGATGTGTGGATCGAGATAATCAAGTATTTCTTCCTTATTCTATTTCAGTCTAGAAACACCGCTGAAGCCCGCTCAGTGTCGTAGCAACACACAAAACTTCACTGACAATCTGGGGCACTTAGGCTGCAAATCAAACCTGGGTCTTCCCGGTGAAAGATGATAAGAGATCTACCACTGAAGCACCGTGGCCTTCACCTCAAATCAGGGCAGCCATTTCCTACAGATCTACCGGAGTTCAAACCAGACCACAATGCAGAATGACAGAGATTGCCACCAGAATCTGATACTGATGCAGAAAAAAAACCTAACTACCATTTTATTGACTTCAACTCATACTGACCAATAGGACAAAGAACTTCCCGTTTGTGGTTTTGAGACTTCAAATCCTTACAGCAGCAGTTCTCAACCTGTGGGTCGCGACCCCTTTGGGGATCAAATAACCCTTTCACAGGGTCACCCAATTCATAACAATAGCAAAATTACAGTTATGAAGTAGCAATGAAAATAATTTTATAGTTGCAGGTGACTACAACATGAACTGTATTAAAGGGTGGAGGCATTCAGAAGGTTGAGAACCAGTGCCTTACAGAAATAGACAACCTCATATTTCTCCCACGGATGGGCTAGTCAGTTCAACCCCCTGACCTTGCGATTAGCAGCTTGATGCATAGTCCACTACACCACCTGGGCTCCTAATGATATAATAAGAGATACCATTGTTAGATCTCTAGTGGGAGAGATATACCTCAGTCCTTGGCTTCACGCGAGAAAGAATTCACTGACACCTGGATTGTGATCCAAGTGAGTTTTTTGAGAGAAGTTTCAGATTTACACAGGCACCTCACAGCCTCTCACACCACACCTCCCCCTCTCCCCCACCCCAGCCTGCTTAGAAGCTGCTGGAGAGAAAGTCACTTAGTGGGCTCCGGGATCCTACCTTTTCTTCTTCTTTTTTTTTTTTTTTTAGTCATTTTATTAGGGGCTCATACTACTCTTATCACAATCCATATATACATAAATTCTGTAATGCACATTTGTACATTCATTGCCCTCATTATTCTCAAAACATTTGCTCTCCACTTAAGCCCCTGGCATCAAGTCCTCATTTTCCCCCTCCCTCCCCGCTCCCCCATCCCTCATGAACCCTTGATAATTTGTGAGTGGTGATACTGGGAGGGTAGAGGGAGGGTGGATTGGAAAGAGGGAACCGATTACAAGTATCTACATGTGACCTCCTCCCTGGGGGATGGACAACAGAAAATTGGGTGAAGGGAGACATCGGGGAGGTCAAGATCCTGCTTTTTCAATTCCTCCATAGGGAGGCATGGTTGACGGTCTTGGTCAACCCCATTGGCTGGATTGAATTAACCTGGCCCAGATGGGCCAATCCAGGTGTAACGCCCACCTAGGTATACCACCCCTTCCTGGCTGGAAGTTTGAACCTGAGCATATGTAATGGTTGGCCCAGTCCCTATGCTAAGCTACCTAACAGTATTTGCAAGATGCCAAGCACTGTTCTAAGCTTTTTGTATATAAAAATGCAATAATTCCACTTAACAAGCCTATGTGTGGAGTCTATTCTTACCTCATTTTGCAAATGAGGAATCAGTGGCACAGGATGGTAAAGTCATGAGCCTATGACCACACAGTGAGGAAGTGGAAAGGAGAGATTTGAACCCAGGCTGCAGAGCCCGTGCCTTGAGTGCCTGCAGCTGCCACATAGGACACAGAAAAGCATGGCGCAGACTCGGCGTAAGACATGAGGGAGTTGGGAGGACTATAGCATACATGCATGTGCTAGGACTGCATGAGAGTAGCTGCTACTCAGATCCAGAAGAGAATACAAGCCTTTTGCAAACATTATTTTTGTCCAGAGAGGTTGGAAATGTGCATCTTGTGTGAAATCCCCCAACCTGCACATGTGCATAGCTACTTCAGAAGGTTCCCAACAATGTGTGCTGTGCGGCAAAGCAAACTGAGCTCAGGTGGAACTGTTCTGTGGGTTATGTTAGCCAGAAGGTGAGCAGTTTGAACTCACCAGCCACCACTCCAAGGGAGAAAGAGGAGGCTTTCTGCTCCCATGGACTTACAGTGTTCAAAGTGCCAGGGAGCAGTTGCATGCGGCCTATGATTAGGATCTCGGAGGGTGTGGATGGATGGAGTTGGTTGAGTCCTGGCTTCAGGGCATTTCCCAGAAGGGCTTCCTCCAGTGGCTCTGCCTCCACGAATGTCTGATGACCCCAAGGGCAGCAAAGTCCTAAACACACTCAGGCAGCGGTTCTCAACCTTCCTAATACAGATTCTCTTGTTGTGGTGACCCCCCAGCAATTAAATTATTTCCTTGCTACTTCATCACTGCAAGTTTGCTACAGTTATGAATTGGGTGAGCCCTGTGAAAGGGTCATATGACTCCCAAAGGGGTCGCAACCCACAGGTTGAGAACCACTGCACTAAGGGTTCCCCTTCTGGGCAGCTCTACAAGTGTCTGGTGTGCATAGTTCTGTGAGGTGAAAGAAAAAGAGAGAAATGAACTTAGTGTCTGCTTCTGGTGACAGTTGATGTGGGTGGGCTTTCTCCCTATGTCAAGTCCCTCTCAAGCCATTTGTCACCACAACAGAGAGAGTCACGCACATAAAGCAAAAAGAGGAGGCAGCACAGTAGGACAGTAAGCAAAACAAAGATTGAATATGCACAATTCACTTCAATCATGAATCAGGTCCCCTTGAGATTTGAGGAGGACCCCAGTCTAGTGACATTAGATCAGGTTTAGGGATTGAGTGATGGGACCCTCTTGGCTCCCCTCAGCCACTCCCCGGGCCAGACTCAGCGACATACGGTAGTGTGCACATCCCAATGAAGGTCCCGCTCATGCTCTCACAGGCCCTTCTGCAACTCCAGCTTCATGAATTGATCTGTCTTCAGTCACAGTTTTGTGACAAAGTTGTTTGTTTTCCATGTCTTATTTAAGCTTTCAGGAGCCCAGGTGGTAATGCTGGATAGTGTTGGACTATTAACAGCAAGGTTGAGTCAGAGTCACCAGGACAGAATGGGTGTCACCTTATTTAAGTAACTGTGGCTGTGGGTCCTTCTGACACCATTGGGGCCACATGCGGATGCTCTCCTTCATCTAGAACATCGGTTTTTGCCTTTTTCTTGTGTAAAACTTAGTAAAGTAGGTCCTAATAAAATATAGTTGAATTGGGAGACTTTTCCCCTAAAAAATCAATACATAAATAGAAATGAGACAATGGTGCTAATAACCAGTTGGAGAGTTGAGAGAGCTGAACTCTCAATCCTGATAAAACTCATTGTGACTTTCAGCACCTGCTCAAGGTCATGCACAACCTATGAGGTTGAGTTGAGCAGACACAAAACAGATGTGTTGGGGAGTGATTGTGTACATTAAGTAAACCATTTATCTTTCTAAAGATTCTAAAACTTACTTTAAATAATAAGTTTTCCCCTGGGCTAGGGAAAGGTCAGGGAACTTAACCCCGATTATCCACCCCCTCTCAGCATTCATCATGTTATCCCAGAGGAGCCAAATCACACTCACTACCCAGGGAGCGCTGCTTCCAAAAGCACATTGCCAGTGCTGGGGCAGAGGGAAGGTACCCGAACCAGAAATGCTCACGGAGTGGAACCAGAGAGCTCAGCCACCAGCTTCCTGAGGGAGCAGCTGTGATGGTTCACTTCTGAATGAATGTATTTAAGCAAAGGCCAAGGGCATGACTTGGGCAGCATGAAAAGCAGATGTGCAGAGGTTGTTTACTGCATTCCAGAAGTTCACACACTCCCTGGATGCTCCTTGGCTCAATAGCAGGAAGTCATTGGTGGCTTCCACCTTCAATCCCAAAAGGCCACTGCCATCAAGTGGATTCCAACCACAGTGACCCTTTATGGAGTTTTCAAGACTGTAAATCTTCATGGGAGCCAGCAATCTCATTGACCCCCTTCAGAGAGGGAGCTAGCAGCCCATTTCGCCACAGGGCTCCTTCTCTCTAATTCTGGATCCAGTCCCTCCAAATATCCTGCCCTGCCCTTGTCTAGGCTTATCAAATGCTTTCCATGCTGCTTATGTTAGTATGGGTGCATTAGAGAAACAAATCCACAGAAACTCGTATGTATAAGAGACAGTTATGTAAACGGTGAGTGCACATCAAGAAAACATACCCACATTTGCTTATGCACCCGCTTTATCTTCAGCGATCATGGCAGGCTGGTGTGCTTCTTCCATATGGCTTTGTTGTTTCTTAGCTAGATGGCCCCTTGTTTATCTTCCAGCCTTTAAGACCCCAGACGCTATATCTTTTGATAGCTGGGCACCATGGTGCTTAACTACTACACCACCAGGGTTCATTATCATGTGACTTATCTCCTGCCATTCACACTAGATGCCCAGAATAGCAGGAAACCAGGTTTCACTCAAAGCCCAGTGGTAGCCAACCAGACACCCAGTTACTGAAGGATTGTGGGGAGAAGATGAGCCAGTCAGGGTGCAGGGTAGCAGAGATGAAACATAACTTTCCTCTAGTTCTTAAATACTTCCCCCACACACACTATCCTAATTCCAATTCTATCTTACAAATCTGGCTAGATCAGAGGATGTACACTGGTACAGTTAGAAACTGAAAACACAGGGAATCCAGGACAGATGACTCCTTCAGGACCAGTGGTGAGAGTGGTGATGGCTGGAGGGTAGAGAGAATGTGGGGTAGAAAGGGGGAACTGATTATAAGAATCTACGTATAGCATCCTCCCTGGGGGATGGATAGCAGAGATAAAGGCGGGGGGAGACATCAGACAGTGTAATATATGACAAAATAAGAATAATTTATGAATTATGAAGGGTTCATGAGGTAGGGGACAGTGGGAAGGAAGGGGGGAATGAGCAGCAGATATTAAGGGCTCAAGTAGAAAGCAAATGTTTTTTTTTGTTTGTTTGGTTGGGTTTTTTTTAAACGTTTTATTAGGGGCTCATACAACTCTTATCACAGTCCATACATATACATACATCAATTGTATAAAGCACATCCATAAATTCCCTGCCCCAATCATTCTCAAAGCATTTGCTCTCCACTTAAGCCCTTTGCATCAGGTCCTCTTTTTCCCCCCCCTCCCTCCCCGCTCCCCCCTCACTCATGTGCCCTTTGTGATTTATACATTGTTATTTTGTCATATCTTGCTCTATCCGGAGTCTCCCTTCCCCCCCCCTTCTCTGCCATCCCTCTCCCAGGGAGGAGGTCACATGTGGATTCCTGTAATCAGTTCCCCCTTTCCAACCCACTCACCTACACTCTCCCAGCATCGCCCTTCACACCCTTGGTCCTGAAGGTATCATCCACCCTGGATTCCCTGTGCCTCCAGCCCTCATATGTACCAGTGTACAACCTCTGCCCTATCCAGCCCTGCAAGGTAGAATTCGGATCATGGTAGTTGGGGGGAGGAAGCATCCAGGATCTGGGGAAAAGCTGTGCTCTTCATCGGTACTACCTTGCACCCTGACTGACCCATCTCCTCTCCTAAACCCCTCTATGAGGGGATCTCCAGTGGCCGACACTTGGGCCTTGGGTCTCCACTCTGGACTTCCCCCTTCATTCAATGTGGTATATATATATATATATACACACACACACACACACACATATTCTTTTTTTTTTTTTTTTTGCCTTATACCTGGTCCCTTTGGTACCTCGTGATCGCACTGGCTGGTGTGCTTCTTCCATGTGGGCTTTTTTACTTCTGAGCTAGAAGGCCGCTTGTTTATCTTCAAGCCTTTAAGACCCCAGACACTGTCTCTTTTGATAGCCGGGCACCATCAGCATTCTTCGCCACATTTGGAAAGCAAATGTTTTGAGAATGATGATGGCAACAAATGTACATATGTTCTTGACACAATGTATGTATGTATGGATTGTGATAAGAATTGTATAAGCCCCCAATAAAATGATTAATTAAAAAAGTTTTCAAAAGAAATAAAACGCTATATTTTCTGTTATCAGTCTACATATAGAAAACCCCAAAGTTCATGCAAGAAAATCATTGTATCTAATCAAAAGTTTAAGCAATTTCACAGGGTATAATGTCCATATAGAAAAATCAGTTTGGATCCTGTGTACCAACAGAGAAAGCTCTGAAAAGTAAAGCAAGAAAGCAATAATATTTACCATAGCTACATATACGAGAAAATAAATTGGAATAAACTGAATCAGACAAACAAAAGTCTTGCATAAAGAAAACTATTTAAAAAAAAACTACAACGAGATAACAGAAGACACACATCAAAAGAAGGATAGGTCATACTAGTGAATAGGAAATTTTAAGTTTGTGAAAATATCAAACTACCCAAAGTTATCTATAATTAAAATGCAAATTCTGATCCACCTCACAGCATCTTTCTGTAAAGGCAAGGGGGAAATTACTGAACAGATTTTAAAAGAAAGGAAAGAGACGGAGAATAAGAAAGACAGAAACTGCCACTCAGTAGAAGCTCTGATGGTGTAATGGATTATATAATGAGCTACTAACTGTAAAGTCTGTAGTTCAAAATTACCAGCCACTTCTCTGGAGAAATATGAAGCTTTCTGATCTTGGAGAACTTTACAGTCTCAGAACTCCAAAAAGACTGTTATGCTTTGTCCCAAAGGGTTTCTTTGAGTCTGAATTGACTCGACAGCAGTGGGTTGGGTGTTTGAGGGTCCAGTCCCTATAGCTGCACCTGAGATAGACCCAAGGAACAAAGACAATCACAATGAGCCATGTGTTCAAGTGAAGGATCTCCACATTTTCAGGTCTCAATCCCTAAGACACTCTTTCTGCAAACATCCACCAGAAAAGAATCAGTGTGTTTCACGTTTTCTAACTGTGAATCAACCAGTTTTTAGGGAAGAGACTGAACAGGATTTATTCATATATAAAGTCAATTGTCACACAACAGAATATGTTTCCGTAATCAAAGGCAGATGAACCACTCAAGAGAGAATTTAAAAAACAGTTCCTTTGCAAATTAATGGATTGAAACCTGAGGACACAGGCTTGTGTGACCATGAAACTATAGTGAAGGGAAGTCAATGTGAACCCCAATGGGGTTACCCCTACTTTCCACGCTGGGTCTTGCCATTTTTACACCTGACCACTTCTTTTTATCATTTATTTTGGTGAAATACATTTCTGTTTTCCTTTAGTGACAACTTTGTGCCTCACCCAAATATATCATTTCTAAATTTTTACAGCACTCTCATTTTCTTTTTTTTACATTAGAAGAAAATAGAGAAGTTCCTATTGGAAATACCTTTAAATCTGTTACCGAACAGTTCGAACAAAATCAACTAAAAAGAGCAGTACACCTGTTGGTACTCCCAACTGCACCTGCTCCTGGATCCTGTGCCTGTGCTATTTGGGCCTGAGCTCCCTCTGCTGGTCCAAACGCTTCTCTGTCCAGCCCCTCCAGCTGTTCTGTGGGGAATTTTGTGAGGTGACCTGTGCTGACTTCTCTTTACAGTGTTTCTTGCCCAGTAATACACAATCATGTTATCTGTACTCACAGAGCTCAGCTGCAGGGAGAGCTGGTTCTTAGATGTGTCTGGGTTGATGACTAGATAATCTCTGAGTGATGGTGTATATCCACTAAACCAATCTTGCCTGACCCAATCCATTCCTGGCCTCTCACTGGGTGCTGTCTGACTCAAACACATGGAGTCTCTCTCTGACCCTGACCCCATGGGAAGGGCAGCACCATCAGGAGAAGGAAGAAGAGGAGGGAGGTAGCTATTTTGGTTCTAGGTCACCCTGGCGCAGCAGGCTCTGGAGCTTCCTCATGGAATGGCCATATTTAAACAGGAAACTATGCCAAGAATGTTCCTACCAGTGTCACTGACTCATAAAGTAGCACCTTGTTAACAGAGTGTCAAAACTCCATCAGACTATTTCTCTAGAACTGTTTTCAGGAGCAGTCAAATTTTTCAGGTGAACGAAGCCAGTCAGCTGGCAAGCAAGGAAAGACACAAACACACACACACACACACACACACACACACACAAAATAGAACCCTAAGTCATTGATTCTATTCAGACTGAAAACCACCCTATATTGCTCAATATAATTGGTCCTTGGGGTTTCTGGAACTTTTCATATGTACAAAAGAAATAATGTCATCTTTATTTTAATGACAGGTTGACCTTGTGGGTAGAAACCCAATCTTTAGCTTACACTGTCCCAAGGCTCTTTATATTTCTGCCCATGGGGCCTTTATGACAGTTGTTGTGATGTTACTTTCCTGTGGTCTTCAGCTTTGTTTATAGAACGTGCACCATCTTTTCCATGTACTTTTACTTCTTCCTTGTTTTCAACAACAAAAACTTAGAGATCCCATTAAACAATTTTGCAATACTACTCAAATGTTTGCAAATAGCCTTTTCAACAACGTAACAGCAACCGTGGATTTTGCACATAGAATTTATAGAATATAATTGCCCATATTCGTGGGAGGTGTTGATGGAGAGGCTCATTACCAGGAACCCCCAAAAGGCAGATACTGACTATGGAATAGACCATAAATTGATCACATGCAAGTTCACATTGAAGTTGGAGAAAATTAAAATATGTTCATGAGATCCAACATATGGCATTGAGAATAATTTACTTGAATTTGGAGAAAATGTCGAGAACAGATTTGACTCTTTGAACACTAATAACAGGAGACCTATAGGTTGACATAAAGAATCTCATATTTGGGCAACACTGAAGCTTCAGCCCAGGTAGAATGACATGTCTGATTGGAGCACACAGGAGCAAATGAAAGGAGAGGAAGAGAGAGTGAAACACGTTCTGGCCCACCAACCATGAGGACGATATTCCTGCTCATAACAGCCAGTGCACAAAGAGGTCCCTAGGGCCAACCCCACTACAAAACATGACATCTCTCACTGACCCATACCGCTATGGGGGATTACATTGTAGACACAGTGTGGGAATTGCGTCTGAATCTGGCCCCACCACACTGAGGCAAATCACTAAGGGCTTGCAAAAAAACAGCAAGGGGAGCAGAACAAGGAAGTCCCCAGGGAATATAAAAATATATAGGCTTGTTTTTCTTTCATTTTTTGGTGTTGCTTTGTTTTTTTGCTTTGTTTTGCTCTGTCTTATTTTTGGTGCATATTATTATCTCTGCAGGTCTATGCAGATAAGATAGGCGAGACATACAATCTGGAGGAGAAAACTACAGGACCGACAGTTCTGAGGTGGGGACATGTGAGAGGGAGAGGCATGCGAAAGGAAGTGGGTGTTAACAAACTGATGGACATGGGAAAAATAAGTGATCCAAAATTGATGGCAAGGAGGCTGTAGGATGCCTGGTAGGAATTGATAAAGGGCAACATAACCAAGAGGAATTACTGAAACCCAAATGAAGGCTGAACATGATAGTGGGACAAGAAGAAAGTAAAAGGATATAGAGGAAAGAACTAGGAGGCGAAGGACATTTATACACCTATAAATACAGGCATGAAATATGTAAATATATTTTATGTGATGTTGGGGAAATAGCTCTATGTGCATATATTTATAGGTGTAGTATTGTTAGCAGATGGACATTGGGCCCCTCCCCCAGTACTCCTTCAATGCAAGTACACTTTGTTCTATTAAACTGGCATTCCAGGATGCTCACCTTCCCGATACAATTGCTGAACACAAAGTGGGTGCATAAACAAATGTGGTGAATAAAGCTGATAGTACCCAGCTGTCAAAAGAGATAGTGTCTGGGGTTTTAAAGGCTTGAAGATAAACAAGTGGCCATATAGCTGATAAGCAACAAAGCCCACATGGAAGAAACACACCAATCTGTGTGATCATGGGGTTTTGATAGGACAAGGTATCAGGCATCAAACCCAGAACAAAAAAAATCATATCATTGTGAATGAGGGACCCAAAGTCCATCTGCAGGCAACTGGACATCCCCTTACAAAAGGGTTGTTGGGAGGAGATGAGGCAGTCAGTGTGCAGTATAGCACTGATGGAATGTACAACTTTCCTCTAGTTCTTTAATGCTTCCTCCCCACCACCCACCCCAACTATCGTGATCCTAATTCTACCTTACAAATCTGGCTGCACCAGAGAATGTACACAGGTACAGACAAGAGCTGAAAACACAGGGAATCCAGAACAGATAAACACCTCAGGACCAATAATGAGAGTAGCAATACCATGAGGTGAAGGGGAAGGTGGGGTAGAATGGGGGAACCGACCAAAATGATCTACATATAACCCTGACCCTGGCGGATGGACAACAGAAAATTGGGTGGAGGGAGATATAGGTCCATGTAAGACATGACAAAAAAGTATAAATTATCAAGGGATCATGATCGAGGGAGGGTGGGGAAGGGAGGGGGAAATGAGCTCATAACACAGGCTCAAGCAGAAAGAAAATGTTTTGAGAATGATAATGGCAACAAATATACAAATGTGCTTGACACACTGGATGTATGTATATATTGTGAAAGAGTTGTATGAGCCCCTAATAAAATGATCAAAAATAAATCTCATATTTGTGGAAAATGTTATTAAAGAGATGGAAAAGATAGTAAATATCAAAGTGGATATTAGGAGAGACTCTAAAGTTTGCTCTTGATCATTTAATGGCAAAAGAAATTAGAGGAAATGATAATGTACAAAAGCTGAATAGAAAAAATAAGCACGGGACTTCCGGGAAGATGGCCACAGAGTAACACATACCAGAGGGACTCCGCAGAATCCAGCCCAGGAGAGTTGCTCAGAGGGAAATTCAACACCACTGGATCGCAGGAGGGGCATCATAAAGATAAGTATGCTCAGATCCATGGGGTTTTGAGGAGCTGGGGGCTTTTGGCTTACCTCAGTGGAAGCCGGCTGGGGCTAGACCCTAGCCTACCGCTGTGTCTGCCCAAGCTGGGACCATTTGGAGCCTGTAGCAGGGCTTGGCCTCGGCTCAGCCACAGTTTTCCCCTGCCTGCCTCAGGGCAGGGACAGGGCCCTTGAGGCTCCACGGGCAGGGATTGGTGTTCAGCTGCATTGTTGCTTCTGTTTGGGTCTCTGCTCTATATTCCCACGCAGCCTTGGAGGGCTGCGCAGAGGCTTTTTTGGGGCACAGCCACAGCTTGCCGCGCCGCTTGGGCTGAGCAGGGACTGAACCCAAACCCCCACAGCTCCATAGGCAGGGATCAAGCTTCAGCTACACTGCGGCGCCGGTTAACATCTCTGCTCTCTGTCCACCCACTTTTCTGGGGGCTGCTCAGCAGTTTTCTTGAGACTCTTCTTGGGGCTCAGCTGTGGATTGCCGTTAGGGCTTGGGGCAGGGAGTGGGCCCTTGCAGGTCCACAGGCAGGGAGTGGGACTCAGCTGCATAGTTGCTTTTCCTTCCCTCGCTTCCCTGTACCCCGGCACAGTCCGGTCTCACTATTTAATTTTTCTCCCCCTCTTGTTCCTGAACTGCTCTCTCACACTCCATTGCACACTTACGGGACACTCCCATTGCCCCAGGGCATTTGCACCTGGGCCACACCCAGCTAGGTGAGCTCCACCCTGCATAGATAGCCCAAGGCTAGGGAAAAGCCTGCTTGCTCTCCAGGGGATACTCCTCTGACTCCTCACCAGGGAGTTCCTGCTTGTGTACCTGGGGACATACAGCAGCTCATCCAAGACTTATAAATATTCAAACCAATAGCAGGAACTTCAGCCCAGCCTCTGCAACACTGGGGCAGGCAGCCAACCTGCCATCTGGGGCACTCCCCTGATAGGGAAGCCACAGGAAGATAAAGTGGTAGGTTAATAACCTAGCAAAATCAGCTGTAAGCAGATCGAAGAAGCATTCCTATATGTCTTCCAGAGAGAGACTAGAAAATGGCACCTGGTCCCTCAAAAACAATTCAACGCAAACAGCCATCAGCCCCAACGACCTCAACGAAAAAACAGGAGAAACAAAAGACAAAGGCAGAAGATGTGCTGAACATAGCAACATGCATAGAAGAAGCAGACATTGAGAAGCCATACAAAGAAACTCTCAGAATGCTGCTTGGAGTCATGCAGGATATGAAGGAAACAATACAGAGAAAGGATGAAACGATAGAGGAGATAAAAGACATATACCAAAGGAAAATACAGGAGCTTAGGGAGGAAATAACGAAAAACAATAGCAAAATCATGTATCTTGAGAATCGACTGGAGGAATCAGAGAACTGCAACAGTGTCTTGGAGGACAGCCAAGCAGACTTTAATAAACCTGAACAAAAATCTAATAAGAGCATCAGAGAAGCCAAAGAAAACCTAAGAGGTATGTGTGATGCTATGAAGCGGAACAACATTAGAATTATTGGCCTACCGGAGGAAGACACAACACAGAAGTCATCTGCAATAATAGCGAGAGAATTCTTGGAGGAAAACTTTCCCAGCCTAATGAATGAAAACCAAGCAACCATCCAGGAGGCTGAAAGAACACCAGCACGACGGGACCCCAAGAAGAAATCTCCAAGGCACATAATAGTTAAACTATCCAACTTTGAGGAAAAGGAGAAAATCATGAGAGCAGCTAGGGAAAAGCAAGCAATCACATATAAAGTTTTCCACATAAGGATACGCTCAGACCTATCAGCAGAAACTATTAAAAAAAGGAGAGAGTGGAGTAACATATTCCAAAAATTGAAAGAAAACAACGCAAATCCAAGAATACTCTACCCAGTCAAATTATCGATCAAGATCGATGGAGAAGTAAAAGTCTTCCCAGACAAGGAAAAACTCAAAAAATACGTTACAACAAACCCAGCCTTACAAAAAATCCTCGCTGACTCAGTATGGGCAGAAGAACAACACCCATCAATCACAAATAAGAGACCAACACATAGCACAACCTCACCCAGAGCACAACAAAGAGAAAACAGACCCCAAGATAGCAATGGCTTAAGGATGGAAAGAAGTCAAGAATGATACACACACAAAACACACACTAATGAGAAAGGAAAGTAGGAAAATTCCCAACACAAAAGGTATAAAATGGCATCACAGAGTCCGCACATGGAGATAATAACCCTGAATATCAATGGCCTAAACTCAGGCATTAAAAGACTGAGACTAGCAGAATGGCTTAGAAAACACAACCCATCAATTTGCTGCCTACAGGAGACACATCTCAAGGCTACAGACAAAAATAGGCTGAGAATCAAAAGCTGGAGAAGGACCTACCTAGAAAACAGCAATACAAAAAAAAAAAAAACAGGGGTTGCAATCCTTATCTCGGATAAAATTGACTTCAAAGTGCAAACCATAAAAAGGGATAAGGAGGGACACTATATATTGCTCACGGGAATCATAGACAATGAACCACTAAGCATTTTAAACATATATATCCCGAATGAGAACCAGCTCAATACGTCAATCACACCCTCCAAAAGATTGAGAAAGAAATCACAGACTCAACAATTATAGTGGGTGACTTCAACACACCACTCACTGAGAAAGATAGATCACAGGGAAAGAAACCCAATAAGGAGACTAGAGAGCTAAACTCCACAATTAGACCATTTGACCTAATAGATATTTACAGAGCTTTTCATCCAAATATAAAAAATTTCACATTCCTTTCAAGTCCCCATGGCACATTTTCAAAGATAGACCACATCCTGGGGCATAAGGCAAATCTACATATATTTAATTACATTGAATTAATACAGACCTCTCTCTCTGACCACTGTGCCATAAGACTGGATATCAACTGAAGGAAGACAAAATTTACAAATACTAGAGTAGAGTCAGTAGGACATCCTACTAATACCAAGAGAAAAGAAATGATAAAAATTAGGGGTGAGATTCAAGAGAGGAAATGTAAAAAAAACTATGGAAAAAATTAATATCACTAAAAGTTGGTTCTTTGAAAGGATAAACAGGATCGATAGACCATTGGCAAACCTAACCAAAGAAAGGAGGGAACAAATTTCAATAGCAATAATAAGGAATGAAAGAGGGGTCATTACAACAGACCCTAATGGAATCAAAAGGATAGTTACACAGTACTATGAAGGATTGTACTCCAATGAATTCAACAATTTGGAAGACATGGACAAATTCCTGGAAAAACAATCCCTCCCTAGACTATCCTCAGTGGACATCAAGAATGTCAACAGACCCATAGCAATAGAAGAAATAGAAAAGGTTATCAAGGGATTACCAACAAATATTCCCCTGGACCAGATGGCTACACTGGAGAATTCTATCAAGCATTCAGGGAAGAACTAATACCAATCCTACACAAACTTTTCCAGAACATAGAAAAAGATGGTAAACTCCCAAACTCCTTCTATGAAGCTAGTATAACGCTGATACCCAAACCAGGCAAGGATCCCACAAGAATCGAGAACTACAGACCGATATCCCTAATGAACATTGATGCAAAAATCCTTAACAAAATACTAGCCAACAGAATACAAAAGTATATAAAACAAATAATTCACCATGACCAAGTGGGATTCATACCAGGGATGCAGGGATGGTTCAACATATGAAAGACCATTAGTATTATTCGTCACATTGACATGAAAAAGTATAAGAATCACATGATAATATCAATAGACGCAGAAAAAGCATTCGACAACATCCAACACCAGTTCCTGTTTAAGACACTAGCGAAGATAGGAATGGAAGGAAAGTTCCTCAAGACAATACAAGCTATATATGAAAAACCAACAGCCAAAGTCATAGTCAATGGAGAAAAGACTAACACAATCCCACTGAAAAAGGGGACCAGGCAAGGATGCCCCTTGTCACCATTCCTATTTAATATCGTGCTGGAGGTTTTAGCTAACAGCATAAGGCAAAGAAGTGACATCAAAGGTATTCGTCTAGGGAAGGAAGAGGTGAAATTATCGTTATTTTCAGATGATATGATTCTATATATGGAAAATCTCAAAAGTTCCACAAGGGGAGTACTGGAAGCAATAGAGGAGTTTGGCAGAGTGGCAGGATACAAGATCAACAAACAGAAGTCCATCGGACTGTTATACACATCACATAAGACCACAGAAGAAGAGATCAAAAAGGTGGTACCCTTCACAATAGCCAAACGCAAATTGAAATATCTAGGGGTATACCTGACTGAAAAAACAAAACATCTATATAGGGAAAGCTATAGAACACTATTAAAAAAAAACAAGAGCGACCACAACAAATGGAAGAATATTCCATGCTCTTGGATTGGGAGATTTAATATAGTTAAGATGTCAGTTCTGCCAAAAGCACTATATAAGTTTAATGCTATCCCGATACAATTACCATGATCTTTCTTCAAAGAGATGGAAAAACTGATTACCAACTTCATATGGAGAGGGAAGAAGCCCAGAATTAGCAGAAAACTCCTCAAGAAGAAGGACACCGTGGGAGGGCTTGTTTTACCTGACTTTGGCACATACTATGCAGCCACAGTTGTCAAAACTGCATGGTATGGGTACAATGACAGATACTCAGACCAATGGAAAAGAATTGAAAACCCAGAAATAAAAGCATCAGGATACACACAGCTGATCTTTGATAAGGGCCCCAAAAATATCAAATGGGAAGCAGATGCCCTCTTTAACAAGTGGTGCTGGAAAAAATGGATATCAGCATGCAGAAAAATGAAGCAAGACCCTTATCTCAATCCAGTCACAAGAATAAACTCAAGGTGGATCACAGACCTTGAAGTTAAACCCCAAACTATTAGGGCCATCAATGAGGGAATTGGGGCCAACTTGAAAACCTTGGCGCAGGGAATACACAGGCTGTCAGAAATAGGGAAGGACACAAACACAGAGGAGGCACAAATTGACAAATGGGATATACTGAAGATAAAACACTTGTGTACATCTAAAGAATTCACCAAGAGAGTAATAAGAGAGTCCACAGACTAGGAAAACATCTTTAGCAATGACACATCAGACAAAGGCCTTATTACTAAAATTTACAATACTCTGCTAGATTCCAAAAAGAAAAAAAACAATAGCCCACTTGAAAGGTGGGCAAAGGACTTGAACAGAAATGTTACAGGGACAGAAATCCGAATGACCAACAAACATATGAGAAAATGTTCCCGATCTTTAGCCATAAAAGAAATGCAAATTGAAACAACAATGAGGTACCACCTGACAACCTCAAAGGTAGCCCAATTCAAAAAATCAGCAAGCAACAAGTGTTGGAGGGGCTGTGGGGAGACAGGAACTCTCATCCATTGCTGGTGGGACTTTAAGTACGTACAGCCACTATGGAAATCAATCTGGCGATACCTAAAACAGATGGAAATAGAGTTACCATATGACCCAGCAATCACCCTACTGGGCATATACCCAGAAGAAGCAAGAAACAAACCAAGACCAGACATCTGTGCTCCAATGTTCATTGCGGCAGAGTTCACAATTGCAAGGAGTTGGAAGCAACCCAAATTTCCATCAACTGACGTGTGGACTGAAAAACTGTGGTATATACATACAATGGAGTACTATGCATCACTAAAAAGCAGTGATAAACGTATGAGGCACATAGCGGCATGGGAAGAACTGGAGGAAATCATGCTAAGCGAGGTAAGTCAGGCACAAAAGGACAAGTACAACATGAGCCCGCTGAGGTAAGAATTAAAAATTATTTTAAAAAGCAAAAGTGGCATGGGGAAAAAGCTACTGTATACAAACATTTTTGGGGTGAAGCTGTGTAGTATGGCAGAGACCAGACCCAAACCAGGGATGCACATGGTAGACAATGGTGGAGGAGGGGGGGAAAGGAAAACAAAAGGATGAATATAAGGAAGAAAAAGGGAGTGGAGGCATTGGGCACTAATCCACCCAAGGGGAGGGTATTGTTTATATCTCCACAGGGAAAGTGGGACCAGACTTCAACCCAGTGCCGCAAGGTGTGAATGCAATATCCCGCCGTGGAGTAGGGAACCAGTGGAGAGGTCTGGGAGGCTGGCCCCAGCACCATAAATGAAGTGGATTCCTGCCCCTCCCCCAAAAAGAATTTGTTCCAAAGGACTACATTGACTCTGCAGCTCCGGGACATGGACATATCTGATCAGAGCACACGGGAGCAGATGAAGGGGCAGGAGGAGAAAGTGGAACACAGCCTGGCCCACCAGGCCGTGAGGAGGATGTTCCTGACTAGAGCAGCCAGTCCACAGAGAGAACAACATGGCTGGCTCCACTATGAGAAATGATGCCCCATAGTGGCTAAGGGCGATACAGGGGATAGCACTGGAGACACAGTGTGGGAATTGCACCTGACCTGATCCCACCACACCGAGGCAAAGCACTGGGGGAGTGCAGCAGAACAGCATGGGAATGGAGTGGCAAGGTCCCCAGGGATTGCTGAAAGTGAACTTTGGGGCCAGGGCGTGGTGCCCCAACAGACTGGACTGGAAAACGCTCCTAAGGCCAGCAAACGATCCCTGAACTAACTACACGCTTTTCTCTTGTGAACTGTTCTGTTTTGTTCTTTGTCAGTGGTTTGTTTTTGTTGTTTTGTTGTCTGGTTGTATACTGTTGCTTTGTTTTCCTCTGTCTGGTTTTCGGGCATGTTAGTGTCTCCACAGATCTGTCTGAATAGGACAGGCTGGATGAACTTTCTGGAGGAACAACAACGGGACTGACTTTTCCGGGGGGACTTTGGGTGAGGGTGTAGGGGAGGGTAAGGAAGTGGTGTTAACAAACACAGGTACAAGGGAACAACATGGGACCCCAAATGGTAGAGAGGGGGGAGTGGCAGGTCTGGTGGGGAATGATCAAGGGTAAGGTTGTGTAGAGGAGAGGTATACTGTAGCCCAGGTAGTGACAAAGCATGGTAGTAGGGCAGGAGGAAAGTCAAGGGAAATGGAGGAAAGAGCTAGGAGTCAAAAGGCATTTATGGAGGTCTAGACAAAGACATGTACATGCAAATATATATAGGAGGATGGGGAAATAGATCGATGTGTCTATATTTATAGGTTAAGCATTAAGGTGGCGGAAGGACCTTGGGCCTCTACTCAAACACTCCCTCAATGCATGAATACTTTCTTTTATTAAATTGGAACTCTATGATGCTCACTCTCCCGACACAACGGCAGGAGCCAAAGTGGGTGAACAAGTAAATGTGGTGAAGAAAGCTGATGGTACCCGGCTATCAAAAGAGATAGTGACTGGGGTCTTAAAGGCTTGAAGATAAACAAGCGGCCATCTAACTCAGAAGCAACAAAGTCCACAAGGAAGAACACACCAGCCTGTGTGATTGAGTGGACGCGAAGGGATCAGTTATCAGGCATCAAAGAACAAAAACATCATATAATTGACTGCACACCTCCATGGTAAGATCTCTGAAGACAAATGGGTGCATAAGCAAATGTGGTGAAGAAAGCTGATGGTGCCCGGCTATCAAAAGAGATAGTGTCTGGGGTCTTAAAGGCTTGAAGGTGAACAAGCGGCCATCTAGCTCAGAAGCAAAAAAAGACCACATAGAAGAAGCACACCAGCCAGTGCGATCATGAGGTGCCAAAGGGACCAGGTATAAGGCATCATGCAACAAAAAAAAAAAGATATATGTGTGTATATGTATATATATATGTGTGTGTGTGTATGTATATATGTATGTATATATGTATATATATGCCATATTGAATGAAGGGGGAAGTGCAGAGTGGAGACCCAAGGCCCAAGTGTCAGCCAATGGAGATCCCCTCACAGAGGGGTTCAGGAGAGGAGATGGGTCAATTAGGGTACGAGGTAGTACCGATGAAGAACACAGCTTTCCCCCAGATCCTGGATACTTCCTCCCCCCAACTACCATCATCTGAATTCTAACTTGCAGGGCTGGGTAGGGCAGAGATTGTACACTGGTACATATGAGGGCTGGAGGCACAGGAAATCCAGGGTGGATGATACCTTCAGTACCAAGTGTGTGAGGGGCGATGCTGGGAGAATGGAGGGCGAGTGGGTTGGAAAGGGGGAACTGATTGCAAGGATCCACATGTGACCTCCTCCCTGGGAGAGGGACGGCAGGGAAGGGGGGGAGGGGAGACTCCGGATTGGGCAAGATATGACAAAATAACGTTGTATAAATTACCAAGGGCACATGAGGGAGGGGGTGAGTAGGGAGGGAGCGAAAAAAAAAAGAGGACCTGATGCAAAGGGCTTAAGTGGAGAGCAAATCCTTTGAGAATGATTGGGGCAGGGAATGTATGGATGTGCTTTATACAATTGATGTATGTATATGTATGGATTGTGATAAGAGTTGTATGAGTTCCTAATAAAATGTTAAAAAAAGAAAAGAGGGGGAAAAAAGAAAATGATTAGGGCAAAGAATGTACAGATGTGCTTTATACAATTGATGTATGTATATGTATGGACCGTGATAAGAGTTGTATAAGCCCCTAATAAATTCTTAAAAAAAAACAAAACTTATTTTTTTTTCTTAAACACCCTCTACTTGTGATATCAAGTTGCAGTAACTTTCAGAAACATAGAATTTATTCAAAAATTCACTATATGAAAAAGAGTCACAGATCTCTAATTAAATATCAAAATAAAAGTAAGCTAAATTGGTTTTACCTTCATCATAACTGTAACAGTTTAGAAAGTCATTCAATTTTTAGGCTGAGAGGATATAATATTGTTAATAGACACCACCGTGTACACTGAATAAACATACAATGAATCTGGTGAGAGCAAGGACCCAGTGGAGCTGTCTGACAACCCTACACCCACTGGACTCACAAATTTTCCACCATGGACAGGGTATAAGTTTACCACTTTCTGATCTCTTATTTTGTGGGTGATATTTGTATTTTACTTTGTGACAAGTTTTCACCTTCATAAGGCACCAACTTGTAGTGGTTTTACTGTCTTCCTTCACTTTTTTAAGGGAAATTCTCTTTCTTAGAATTTAAGAGATGATCGTACAGTCCCTGAGTGGAGGATGTTGGATTTCAACCAAGTGACCTTGTGGTTAGAAGCCCAATACTTAGCTTTCAACACCACCACCTCTCTTTGTATCTCTGCCCCATGGGGCCTATTTCTCTGGCTATCATGCTGGTACTTTCATGCGAACTCCAGGTTTATATAAATCACTCATATTTTCTATACTTTCAACTAACTAAGTTGAAACCAAGAAGTAAAATAGCAGATCACATTGCAGAATTTTGCAGGACCAACCACTTCTATGCAAATACCTTTTACAGGGGTAGTTCAAACCTTTGGTTTGCAATAAATTATATGACAGTGAGAGTTTCTTTTTTTACTATTAATGAGACACTAGTACACTCCCTACAATTGTAAACAGAGTTTCCACTGAACCAGTTTGAGAGCTGTGGGAACAAAACCAAATGAAGACCCCCCAGAAAGCCCCACCTGTGCTCATCTCTGAACCTGCTCCTGTATCCTGGGCCTGTGCTGTTTGTCCTGAGCGCCACCTGCTGGTCTGAATGATCCATGCAATTCAGCCCCAGAGCAGTCCTGCAGGATAGTTTATGTGAGGGCCACACTGACTGCCCTGTCTGTGTCCACATGCACAGTAATACACAGATGTGTCCTCAGTGCTCACAGAGGTCAGGGTAGGGAGAACTGTTTTCGGTAAGCGTCAAGGTCAGCATTACAATGACTTATACTAGGAGATCCCTGTACACCATGGCCTCTCCCTGGGTGCTGCCTGACCCTAATCAATCCAAAATACCCATCCCTGACACTGACCTCATGGTAGGACCAGGATCTTCAGGAGAAACGGGGAGAAAGGAGATAGAAATTTCTGAACCAAGGTCTTCCTGGCTCAGGAGGGTCCGGAGTCTTTTAACCAGAAAACTATACCAACAACTTTCCAGAGTGTAACTGACTGGCATAAGGTCTGGGATCCATGAGAAGTTTGTTAATCCCACAGCGACACCACTTCACCAGGAGTTTCTACAAAACTGTTTCCTGAATCAAGTTGAATGCAGGCAACTGAATCCAGTTAGAAAGCAACAATGATCATTTGGAATACTTATTAAGAAGAAGTTCTAGTAATACTGGGAATGGTCTTGGTGAGGGAAAAAAATGAGCTGAGGAATTTCACTCCTATTATGACAATGCACCTGCTCATTCTTCAAAGGAAGCAAGGGCTGAGCTCTGAGGATTTAACGAAGAAACCTTACATAATCTGCTCAATAGCCCTGCAGTTATTCAGAAGTCATAGAGTGAGCCACTCCAGAGAACCCAGATCCAGTAAGAGGCATCAGTGCCCCCACGTGGGGAGATGTCTCCCTGTCGTGTCAGTGGCCTGTGTTCTTGTTCTCACTCTCTAGGAGACAGCAGACTGTGTCCTCTGGTGCTAGACTGAGAGATGCCTCTGAGACTCCTGCTGTGCAGCTGCATCAGGCTGAGGGTTTCTGCCCCTCTCAGGAAGGGTATTCTCTCACTGTGTCCCTTGCACAGTAATGCATGGCTGTGTCTGAGTCGTTCAGGCTGCTCCACTGCAGAGACATGGTGCTGATGGAGTTGTCTGTGGAGATGGTGACTTTTCCTTGGAAGGATGGGTTGTACCTGATGTCAGCATCACTAGGATTAATCAATCCTATCCATTGCAAACCCTTTTCAGGTGTCTGCCTAATCCAGCTGATCTAGCTTCCAGGAAAGCTGTACCCATATGCCTTACAGGAGATCCTTAAAGATTCTCCGGGTCTCTTCACCTCTGCCCCAGACAGCACCAGCTGCACCTGAGCACAGACACCTGCGGAGGTAGGATTCAGAGATCAGAGATTCCCTACATACACACACACACACCCCTCCATTCATCTCAAACCCTGTGATGATCCTGACCTGGGAGAAGAGCAATGAGGAGAGCGAGGGGTGCAGGCCCATCTCGCAAGGAGGATGGAAAGGAATCACACTGTGGCCGCCAGCTGGGTGATGAGGGTGCTTCCCCTGTGGAGGTGACCTGTGGGTCTAAAATGGATTCTTCCACTTTGCATATTTCTGCCCTGCCCTCCATGTCAGACTCTTCCAGCCTTAAAACCCTGGAAACCCAAGGCAGGGGTGGGTGAAGGTCTTAAGATTGCTGAGAGGGACAGAACATGATCCTAGTAATATCACGCAACACACACACACACAGGCACTGGCACCTTGATCGTGGAGAGCTTTGAACGGTGGCTCTCCACTCAGTGCATCTCTCAGTCCACACCCAGGAGGAGTAATTTCAAACCCAGTGTGAATCTGCAGCTCAAGAAGCCTGGGACCCTCACAGATGGTACCTTGTTAATGTCTGTGGGGAATTATGCCCAAGACAGAAAGCACCTCTGTTTACTTAGTGAAGATTTTGAAGAATCCGATCTTCTGAATGGCCCAGTCTCAATAGACTCTCAGGTGTATCCTAGCACCCAGGTCTGCCCTGTGCTTCCTGCTGTCTGTCGAGAGGAAACAAATCTCAGGGGATGTAAGTTTTACTCAGAGTTGTCAGACAAATCTGTGCAGAATAAAGACAAAGATGAGTGTGTCACTCTGAATACTCATGGTCAACCTGACCCTTGTCACCATCTCTCTGACAGTGGAGCTCTGTTAAGAAGAGAAGTTAAAAGTCTAACATGGGGAATATTTCACCATCAATTTCATAATCTGTCTAAACATTTCTCTGCTCTACTCTGATCTAAACTAAAGAAAACCTTCAGTGTGTTAACTTTTCTCTCTCTGAGGAGGCCTTGGGGTTCACGGACCACCAAGAACCACTGACATAACAGTCCACAAAAACAATGTCCTACATCTGGCTTTTGAGAGTAGTGACTGGGGACTTTAAACCACATGAGGTGCAACTAATTGTTTCTCCCTTTCCAGAGTGAGGACAAGTGAAGACACATGGAAACCATTCATCCAATGCTGTAATGAATCATGGATACGAGTCTTCTGAACTCTATGACCAGAAGAAGTAGGTAGTGCCTTGATATCAGTACCCACTTCTTTGGAAAAGATAGCGTTAGAATGTCTCGCGTAGGGTGGGGTAAAAAGTAAAACAATATACATACACACACACACACACACACAAACACACATGGAAAAGTAAAATACAAAGACTAGGCTTACTGGTTGGGTAGACTGGTGGAAGTCCTGAGACTACGGCTATCAGTGTCCCTTCAGGTGTGGGACTGCACTCAGCCCTTGAAAAAACTTCCAGCCAAATAATTGACAAGCCTAGCAGGGAGCAATAGTTCTGGGGAGATACAATTACCTTAAAATGATCAAACTTCTGAGTTTAAAAGGGCATCATTTATTCAGGAAAGAATTCAGAATGTTTGGTTAGAAAATGTAATTGTAACAGGAGTTTGTGTGTATTGTAGTCAATGAAATGAAACAAAAGCGTATGAATTGTTGAATGAACACTAATCTTCTTGGTACACCTTCACGCAATCCACAGGAAAAGTAAAGAGAAAATAACATTAGAACACTTCCCCTCAGGTCTCCTCTGGTGGGCAGAGAGCACCTTGGGTTGTGGTTTGTGTACTCGGGGTCTCCCAAGCAACAAGCCAGGACCCAGAGAAGATGTCCCACATCCATGCCTCATTCTCCTCCCTCTGTTCTCTGGGGTTGTCGGTCATGCTAAAAACATCTAAATCTTGGTTCTCAGAGGCAGGACGAGGACTAAAAACCATGACACAGGGGAAAATGGGATAGGGGAGGCTCCAAATTCTGCTATGAAACCTGTATCTTGCTCCCCGTGCACTGAGTCTTGAATGAGGGTCAGGTGTCTATTTGGCCTGAGACCCTGTGCCATAGATCCAACCTTCCCTTCATGGTGGTTACAATCTGTTCTCACATAACTTCACTTACCTACTTTTATCTGCATCACCGCATACATCAAATATGTGATATATCCCTGTTGTGGGGACTCAGGTACTTGAGATAATCTCTTGAAGAGTGAGTCATTGTTTTATAAAAGCCATGTACAACACCTTACTCCTGAGGAAATACCTCATGTTGTAGTTCTGCATTTACTCTCCAATTTATGTCAGGACAGACAAGAGTGTTGTCTGAACACCATCTTCCTGGACTCAGCCCAAACCCTTGAATCTGAATATACAATGACACTGGAATCTGTTTAACAAACTTTTCTTTCTCTCTCTCATCCATCTATATATTTTCCTATCTCTGCTATATATCTATCTATCATAAATCTATTAATTGGTCTACCAATCTACTGAACTATCAATTTAACTATCATCTATTTTCTCTATATATCCTGTCCATATCTTGTAGCTGACGTCTATCTGCATTTATCTATCTATTTTTGTTTCTATTTCCATATATTTCATGCTTAACTTAATTTCTGAAATAAACCCCATCTTAATGGGAGCAAGTATGTTTTGTTCCTTCCTGGTGGAGTAGGCTATATTTTGGTCATTGATTCTAGTTTGCTAGACTCATTTATTTATTTATTTATTTAATTCTTGATGACCTTATGGATCTATTTCAATATCAAGTCCATAATTGAAAATGGTGAATTGAAATATTTACCTATTTGGTTGCATCATGCTGTTACTTATTTATAGTATTTAAAATATTAGCTAGAACTTATATATTTTCAAGAAATAATGTTATATTCTCACCACCTGTCTGGTTGTTCATCATACTGTGGTGGCCTGTGTTTTGCTGGCACGCTGGAATATATGTCAGTGATATATGTAATGCCAGCAGAGTCACCCAAAGGGAGCAGATTTCAGCAAGGCTTCCAGACTAGGAACAGGCAATACAGAAAGACCCCTCTCCCCTCTTCAGAGGAAGAAGCTGCTAAAACCTTATGCATAACTTTGGAGCATTGTTGAATACTGAAAGCTTACGGAAAGGAAGTAGGAAATTGTTGAAGCTACTGCCAGAGGATGGGCCCCTCAAGTTCAAGGGCCCTAAAATGTGACTGAAGAGAGGCTGATTTCTTGGAGGGGAGACGTCCATGAGGACGTGACTTTGGTAAATCCTCTGGGAGTGGAGCCCTCAGCATCTTCATTTACTGATGGGGCATGACCCAAGGTAAAGAGAAACAGCTGAGAAAGTCTCCTAAGGACCAGAATTAGGAATTTGCATAATACAATTTTAGAGAACTTGGAAGTGGTCAAAAATAAATGAGATGCATGAATATTGATTGGTATCCTAGGCATTAGTGAGCATAAATGGAATGACTGGTATTGGCCAGTGTGAATCATAAAATCATAGGATTTACTATGCCAGGAACAGCACAGTCAAGAGAAAGGCATGGCATTCATGGTCAGAAAGCATCTTCCTAAACCCATCATGAAATACAGTATAGTCAGTGATAGTATTATATCTGCCTTCATGGAAATCCAATCCATATAACTATTATCAAACATTACTTGAACAATGCAATTGCTGCCAAGTTTAGTATATCAATAAGTAATGTATAATACTAATAAAAATTTTAATTTTCTCCTCCCTCCCCACTTTCTGCTGAGACTTCAATTCCATTATTATACATCCCACATGCAATAGGTTTGATTTTACATATTTCTTATATCGTATTCCTATGTCATAAAAAGAGAAATCCCTTGGGGGAAACAGCGAGATGGAGAAGCATCTCCAGACCACAACAGGAAACTAGTCCTGAAACTGTCACTCTACACCTGCTCCTGAGTGTGTCCTGTGATCTGTGGATCCTGAACGCCCCCTGCAGCCCAGCTCGCTCCCAGCAGGGAATTTGTGTCTGGGATCACACTGACTTCCTCTCACGTTCTCACAGAGTAACAGAGGGTATTGTCTTCTATTTTCTAACCATCCTTTTACAGATAAACTGTGTTCTTGTCATTGTCTCTGGATATGAGGAATCAACCCTTCATAGAGTCTGCATTGTTCTTGGTGCCATAATGGAGGTATTTACACAGAGATGAACAAAGGCTACATACCAAGGTATTTTTATCCTCCTCTCTTGAGGGGTGATTTAATGTCACAGGCAAGTAAGGACAATCTCAGGAAGTAATTTACTTAGTCTGTCATTTTTAAGTGCATTACTGGTAAATAAAGGATTCAGCGAATTATTCCAAGTCATGGCCTTAGTGAACACAGCTGCTATTCCCTCAGGTTTCCTGACGCTCTCAGGATGTGGGTTTCGCAGCGTGTGTCTCACACAGGAATAGGTGCAGCATCCTCACACTTCAGGCGGATAATCTGTAGATGAGCTGTGCTGACGGAGGCATTCAAGGAGAAGACACAACCCTGTGTGAAGCCCTGGACATATATTGACTTTCCAGTATGGGTGTTCATCGAGCTCTTCCATGAAAGGCGTTTTCTGGGTGCTTGTCAAACCATATTCATACTGTAGCTGGTGAAGGTGTTTCAAGAAGTCTTACAGGACACTTTCACCAATCTCCCAACTTTTTCACCTACGCCCCAGACTGCACTAACTGCATTTGTGCTTGCACACATGCGAGGAAGTAAACCAGATGGTACATGCACACCTTTTAGGAAGTAAACCAGAAGCTGAGGGCTCTGGAAATGCCACAGTAGTCTCTCCATCCCCATATGTTATCTTACCTAAGGTGACTGTCTATAGGAAAATTAAACTCCAGTTACTCCTTCATGAGTGCACTCTGTTATTAGTGGTTTAGATGGTAATGTCCTTGCTTAATGCTTCCTCAGGCGAAATGGCTTCAGCTTTCAACTCTATAGGGCACTTGGATGTGGATATAATTCACATTCATGAATGTATTTCTGGTCTACATCAATGATAAATAATAGGAAACCTTTATAATGCTAGAGCTGTGGTTCTCAACCTAAGGGTCACGACCCCTTTGGGGGACAAACAACATTTTAACAGGTGTGGTCTAAGACTATCGGGAAACACATATTTCCAATGTTCTTAGGAACCAAGACACAGCTCCTCTATCTGTCCCCAGGCAAGGCTACCCACATGCAGATACACCCACATACCGGTACCCAGCATGATGACATTATCTTGCCAACCCCATTTTATACACCCCATACAAATACAGGTGTATATGACAGGGTTTGTGCCATAATGTACCTATGTGGACCAGTCACACATGTGTAGAAAGCACCTACTGTGTAGAGAGCAGTTACTGTGTAGAAAGCAGCTACTCTGTTAAAAGCATCTTCTATGTTGAAAGCAGCAGCTTTGAAGGTAAAACATTTCAAGAATTATAATTACTGGGTAAATGTAAAATCATCAATGACTACAAAAATATATACGTCTGTACTATGGGAACTTAATCTAGATGCTGACCGGTCTTTTTATGTTCAACTGCCGTTGATGTGAATACTGCCCCCTTGCAATTCTAACAGGTATGTAAAGAAAACAACACAGAATCGTGAACCATAGGAAACTTTAATGTACTGTATTGACTGAACTATGCCATGTATCACTTTTTGTATTATTAAAAATTGTTATATATACTTTCATTACAATGGATTGTGTAGAGAAGAACGTTAAGAAAAGAAAATATAGTAAGGATATTTTACAGTATGGTTTTACCTCAATCATTGCAGCAGGATTTGAGAATCTGGAATATGATATTAGTTGTGACGTTCTATCAGCTGAGTCCATGAAGTCAAACAAACAAATGCCACTTTGATAACAAGCATCTGAGCTTTGCCGGCAAGGATGCCAACTATTTTAGAGGCAAAGATGACGAACTCAAGAAAAACAGACTTGATATTGGTAGCAAGTACCACAAAGAAAATGTAGGAGCCGTTGAATCTTCATATTTGGTGGCACTCAGAATAGCCAGAGCTATGAAACCACACCATTGCTGAGAATTTACTGTTGCCAGCGGCCAAAGTCATTGTTGGGTTCTGATCGGAAATGAATTTGTTACGAAATTGAGTGTAATTTCCTTATCTAATGACACTATCCCCAGAAGAATAGCTGACATGTCTGCTGATATTCTTGATCATATAATCCAGGAAATTAAATCTGCTCCACTTCCAATATTTAGCATCCAGCTTGATGAATCTACAGACGTTGCAAACTGTTCACAGTTACTTTTTCACGTGAGGTATATGAATGACGACAACTTTAAAGATGAGTTTCTTTTTTGTAAACCTCTTGAAATGACAACTGCTGCACTTGAAGTATTTGATACACTTGGTTCATTTCTGAAAGAGCATATGATCTCTTGGGGAAAGGTTTGTGGTGTTTTCACAGATAGGGCTCCAGTTATCCTAGTATGTCGATCTGGATTTCAACGTTTGGTACTGAATGAGTCACCAGAATTCATCTGAACTCACTGTATGATTCATTGGCAAATATTAGCAATGAAGAGGCTGCCACAAGAGTTACAAGAAGTGATGAAAAGCGTCATAATTTTGGTCAATTTTGTAATGACGAGCACTTCAAACAATAAACTGTTTTCTCAACTCTGCAACGAGTTCGATACGCCAAATATTGCTCTATTTCACACTGAAATGAGATGGCTGTGGAGAGGATGAGTTGTAAAACGTGTTTCTGAGCTTTGTGATGAACCCAAAGCATTTTTCAATCAGACAGCAAGACCACAGCTTGAAGCACTTTTCGAACTGCAGAAAATAGCTTACTTGGTTGACGTGTTTGTCATCATGAATGAGTTAAATTGATCCCTGAAAGGACCAAATGCAACATGCCTCCAATTGTCTGAAAAGATACAATAATTCCAAATGAAACTTCAGCTTTTGAAAAAAAAAATTAGTTGAAAATAAATGTATGTATGGCCTACCTTATCTGCTTTCTTTGAGGAACTTTACATTGAACCAGACAAAAGGAATCCGATGATAATTTCTGTGAAGGAACACTTACACGTGCTTGCAGCTGTTCATGTGTTTGTTGACCCCCTTGAGGTCCCTTGCCTTAAAGTCCTGCATTCCTTTGGATTCTGATATGACAAGCCTATGCTTGTGTCCCTGCACCAGCCACCTCAGGTCCCTGGATCTGACTGGTGTGTCCACTGCAGACTTAAGACCTGGATTCCTTCCCAGTCTGCAAGAATTTCTCAGCTACCCTGACCTACCTGACCTTAGCTGGCTGTGACACTGATGACTCTCAGCTCAGTGCCATGCAGCCTGCTCTGGGCCACTGTTCCATGCTCAGCACCTTGGTATTGGGTGGAAACTCAGTCTCCATGGTTGTCCTACAGTGCCTACTTCATCATACTTTGCCACTGTGCAAGTTCTCCCTTCTGGAGCTCACTGTCCCGCGAGATTGCTACACGGGTCAAGGTTCTCTGCACCAGAATACTCTTGCAGAGGTACTTCAGGGATTAAGGTGACCCTGCAAGTCTACAAGCCTTTCACTGTTTCTCTCACAGCAGTCCTAACAGTGGGATGCAATCATCACACACACAGACAGCTAATGTCATTACCCTCTCAACCTTAACCTCTGCTTACAAACCTCATTTTTAATACATTCTCATTTCCAATGCATATGGGATTGTTTTAAATAAGGTTCATGAGGATTGGACATCCTCAGAATTGCTCTTTTGTGTATGACCATTGTTGTATCCTCTGTGTGAATTCACCACCGTGAGGGCCTTCCTCTTTTGTGCTGCTCCTCCACTTTACCAAGCATGGAGTCCTTCTCATGGACTGGTCCCTCTTGACAATATGTCCAAATGATATCCGACAAAGTATTGTCATTCTTGCCTCTAATGAGCACTCTGGCCATGGGTAGTAGCACATTAATATCTCAGGAGGGTTATAGGCTATGGATAGTTACAAGCAATTGCTGATTTTGTAAATAACTTAAATTACTGAATATGAAACTGATGGATAAATATGAGAGGTTAAATGCAGGTGCAGAACAGAGACAGAATTTAGCCAGGAATGTGAAATTGAGAAAGATTTTATTGAGGCAGGGAAAGAATTCCCGGGAGGGAAGGGAGAGCAGAGAAAGGGAGAGTGGCATCTTGAGCTCCCGGGCAGGTTCTGAGACCCAACGACTTAGATCAGGGAAATCGCACCTGGCAGTGAGGCAGTGGGACTTATATAGGGTCCAAGCCAAGGACATATGTGTTGATGAGGGAAAGGGAGTTTTTAGTGCTGTAGCTGCAGGATTTGAGCAAGGATAGGGCCTGTGAGTAAATAATCTTGTTCTCAGAAAACTTGCTTCCTGGAACACTGGGGAGAGGAGGCTGTGTTCTGCCCCAGGAGGTAAGCTTTTTCTAAACAGCTGGAGGCAGATGCTTTCAAGTTCAGCCAGGTCATTTGTCTTCTAGAGAAGCTGGTACAAGTGGCTGCCTTGGTCCAGACCTGGCCCAAACAAAATCCACACCTAAGTCACAATAAAGTATTATCTCACAACAGAGTTTTAAACATGGGTTTTTTTCTAT
This sequence comes from Tenrec ecaudatus, assembly GCF_050624435.1. Taxonomy (NCBI): domain Eukaryota; kingdom Metazoa; phylum Chordata; class Mammalia; order Afrosoricida; family Tenrecidae; genus Tenrec; species Tenrec ecaudatus. The sequence continues at coordinate 69,949,653 of NC_134546.1, read as the reverse complement.
TATCTGTTCTCCTGAGACAGACTATCACTAGTCACAATCACGCCATCATTTTGACTGAAGAATGACCTGCATCCTTCACCTTCCCATCTCAGAAAATCTCACTAGTGATTGATTTTAAAATGTACTCTTATGTTCTGGAGATCAGGACATTGTAATTAATAATATTGTTGAATTTGATGTTGTAACTGGGATATTGCTATTTTTCTTTTATTAACCAGGATGTTATCATCAATCCTGTACCCCCATAGGACTCACTCATTCTAAAGAAGAATAACATTAGTTTTACTTTCTGCTTTTGTCCATGCTTGCTTTAGCCCTAGACAAATGATAAATGAGCGTTTGTCTTTAAAGACTGACTGAAATATCCACTCAGGACTGCAATCAAAGAGTCACTTTTAGATTCTAGCAGTCCAGTGATAACCAAATAGACTCTTCTAAATTATCAAGGCATTACAGTGTCCATAATTTATTTGATGCCACAACACTTCTGCCAAAAGTCGCATGTCTGAAGAGCAAGTTTAAGGCTTAGTCCCCAACCCTTTCATCTCAACCCCCAAAAGAAGATGTTTTAAGATTGGTAGACTTAAGGGAGTTCCCCTGTAGACATTTAAAGAGAAAGAGATTAGTCCCCTGTCCTCAATTCTGACCATATGGATGAAAATATTCACTCTTGATTACTAAGATATTAATAAAGAGCTTTGCAGAAATGACTCTGTGTTTAGGTTCTCTGGTGAAAGAAAGCCACAAACAATTCGATTTATAAATGGCTCTGCCAATATTTTTCTTTAAATTATGTCCGGTAAAGATTCCTTGGGGTATGAGCCTATTCCAATCTTTTTTTCTACCACATATACAAAATGAAATTCTCTTTGTTCTCATTATTATAACTTTGATGATTCCCCCAGTGGGCAACACGTTTCACTTTAATACTTTGTTTTCTTAAGTTGCTCCTGGAAATATTCTGTTCAGCTCTTCCTTCATCATTTCTTCCATTTGCTTTAGCTACATTTCTACCAGTGATAGGTACCATTCTCTTTGATGCCTGCCTTGATCTTTCTTTCTTTTCTGTCTTACGAATGATGTTGCTTTCTTCATACATGATATTTATTACTGATGCCATTCTACAGCTAATCCAGTTTCCTGTTGTTAGTGTTCAATTAATCTTATCTGTACGTGAGATAGTCTTGGCATTCATGTGTGATGTACTTAAGGTTATATTTGTGCTCTCATGTCTTTGATTCATGTCTTCAGCTTCATGGTCCCAGTTTCATTTTGACTGAAGATAACAAGCTCCTCCAAAATCTCTATTATGTTAGGCCTTACATTTTATAACTTCACTTTGGGCAGGGTATACATAACATGCAAAGTCAACAACAAAAACATGAAACCACATCATTGAATTCCTTGAGATAATGTCACAATGAAGTAAATAATCATGCCCTCAGGTAGAGTACATTGGAGAGTGAATTACCGCTACCTTCTGTACAGTCAGTCTAAGGAGGAACAGTCCCTTAGTGGATTGACTGTTTGTCCTTGACAGATAGTACAGTACTTGAGGTTGCATACAAAAAAGTTGTAACTTAGCCATCTTGCCCAGACTGCCTTTTTGGAAGGACCAATCTTTTAAGCTCTATGCAATATAAAGCTTATGTTGGCATTTTGCCCCTCTTTGGGCTTCTATAATCCCCCTTCTATTGTGATTAATTAACTTTCAGATACTCGTGAATTTGAAAGTTTCCTATATTCTATGTCTTAGTGATGTAACAACCTGACTGAATATTTGGATGTTCTTGTGACTTTCATTTTGAATCAGACAGTCAAACAGTTTACTGTGCTGGGAATGACACATACAAGAGGAATCACATTCATCTTCCTGAAGAACATTTCAAGATCTACTTGAAGTATAATGCTATTGTTATAAAATACTATCTATCTGCATACAAGAAAATCCAGTCAATACTGTTATTTAAATTGATGCACCAACCACTAAAGCTGATGATGAAGAAACTGATGAATTTTACCATCATCTTCACTCTGAAATTGATCAAACACACAATCTGAATGCATGGATAATTATTGGCGATTGGAATTCCAAAGTTGGAAACAAAGAAGAAGGAACAATAATTGGAAAATAAGGTCTTGGTGATAGAAATAAATCTGGAGATCACATGATAGAACTTTACAAGGCTAACAACTTCTTCATAGCAAATACCTGAGTGGGTATACACAGGAATCAAATTGTCTACATCTGTGGGAAAAGAAGATGGAGAAGCTCAATGTCAGCAGCTAAAATCAGTCCGGGAGTCAACTGTGGAACATGCCATCAATTGCCCGTAGCTAAGTTCAGATTTAAGCTCAAGAAAATTAAAACAACCCCACGGGAGCCAAATACAACCTTGAGTCTATCTCACCTGAATATTAAGATGTCAGGAGCAGATTTGACTCACTAAACACTAAGGACAGGACACCTAAGGAGCCGTGGGATATCACCGAGAATATGAAGAAAGCAAAAGGTCATTGAAGAGACAAGAAAGAAAGGATCAAACTGGATGTCAGAAGAGACTCTGAATCTTGCTTTTAATCATGGATTAGCTAAGGCACTTCATAAGAAATGATGTCAAAGAGCTGAACAGAAATTTTCAGAAAGCAGCCGGAGAAGTACTATAATGAAATGCGCAAAGACCTAGAGTGAGAAAAACAAAATGGAAGAACATGTTCACTATATCTTAAAATAACTGAGGAAAAACAAATCCAAGCTTTGAGGTGCTCTACTGAAATATTCGATGGGGAAATTTTGAACGATCCAGGAAGCATGAAGTGAAGATGGGAAGAATACACATTATTCTACCAAGAAGAACTAGTTGGTATTCCACCATTTCAAGAGGAAGGATATAAACAAGAACCAACAGTACTAATGGAAGATATTCAAGCTACACTGACAGAATTTGCCAAAACCAGTTGCCAAGCAGGGACTGAATTCAATCAAAAAGTTTCAACAAATTGATGAAGCACTGGAAGCATCGGTGGAATGATGTTTTGGAGTTCTGGGATCCTGGTGGAATGATGCTCTGAGGGATCCATGACCCCGCCAGAATGATGCTATTTGGGGTCCGGACCAAACCAGAAAGATACTCTAGGATTCCGGGACCTGCCTGAAAAATTTTTGGTGTATCTGAGACCTCTCCAGAAAGTTGCTCTCCCACCAGAGAGATCCTCTAGGGGACTGGACCCCTCTGGAACCATCATCCACGAAGTGCATGCTTCTACGGGGGTGCCAAAACCTCCTTCCCTCAAGCATACTTCTTGCGGTATTCCAGCTCGACAACACTCCATTCACCCACTCTCAGCACAGACTGGTGCCGACAAAAATTAAGAACAATTATTGTTAGTAGGCATTGTGTTTGGCCCTAGAGAATCTTTATAATAAAAGACTTACTTGAAGCATAAACTCTATCGAGCAAGACAAACTATTCAGAGTGTAATAAATGTCAACTTTATAAATAATGTACTATAGTGGAGCAGAGGAGTGAACTTTGCATAAGATGTGAGAAGGCTAAACATTTAAACTAAGATCTGAGCAAAAAATGAGCCATGTAGAAAGCTGATGTTTTCATGGATTGGTAGACTGATTATTACCCAGAGGCAATATTTTACAACTCATCTACAGATTCAACCTAATTCCTCTCAAGGTTTGTTTTTCCAGAAAATAACAAGTTGATTCTAAAATTTCTATGGATATGTGTCAGTTTTAGTATAGCCAAAATAAGCCTGAGAAACAATAAAATATAGGTGGAGAATGTGTATTGCCTGATATGAAAACTTACTAAAAAGCTATAGCCATTAAGACTGTGTAGTAGTGACATAAAGGTAGACATACTGATGGAATATAATTGAGAGTCTAAAAATTCAACCTCATACATCCATAGTTAACTGATTCAAAGAGTGCACAGTGAAGTCACTGTGATTTCAGCAAATTCTGTCGAAACAACAAGATACAGGAAAAAAGAATGGGTTTTGACTCCCATCTTGCACCATATGCAAACACTAACTCAAAATAGATCTTAAGACCTAAATGTAAGAGGCAAATCTATAAAACCCTTAATAGAAAACATATACATAAATGTTTGTGACCCTGGATTAGGGAATGGTTTCTTAAGATATCTTGCATTTTAAGCAATTATGACACCTTAAACATAAGCAGCCCAAGTTCATAAGTTGAACTTGATCAAAATTAAAGTCACCTATAATTGGAAAGACACAATCAAGAATTTGAAAAAGGCAACCTACATTAGTAACTATTCATGAGATACCGAATAATCTTGTATTCAGAATACATAAAGAAATGTTATAAGTCAACAACTAAAACTCAACAAATTAAAAATTAGTCAAGAAGTTAGTCACTACACTAAAGACATAAGTATGCTAAACATAAACTATATAACTCTATTATAGATTTAGTCTAAAATTTCTGTAAATTGTTTGAAACTGAAAAATATTAAAACGAGTCTACAAGAGTTGAAATAATATTTGGAGGCTATCCAATCTGAATTTAGGTAACATTTAATGAAGAGACTTAATGGAATTAACACTAATGGCCTGATGAGCTGGGTTGGGGGTGTGATATTAAGAACATCATATGTGAAGGAAGCAAAAGGTCATTAAAGATAGAAAAGCAAGAAAAAAATCAAAGTGGATATCAGAAGAGGCATTGAAATTGCTCATTACTTAGAGTAGTTAAGGCAAATGGAAGAAATGATGGAATTAAAGAACTAAACAGATAATCTCAAAGGGCAGCTCAGGAAGACAAAGTATTAAAGAATTCATTATTTTTTCAGCGTACATGCTACCAAGTCCTGCCAGCCACCCCCACCCTCATCTGCCCCAACCCAAAATGGCTCTGATATCTCCCATCCGCCCCTACTACAATCCCTATGCCACAGCCACATTCTTGGACTATCCCCAAAACCTCCCCAAAGCTCTCCCTGCATCCACACCTGCACCCCTTCTCCAAGTACCTGCACCAGGCTCCACACTAAGGCCCCAGTGATATACCTCATGCTGCCATGGCCATGTCACTGATCTGCTCATCTCCCTCCAAAGGTTCTCTGCCTTCATCAGGAAGCTGGATATGAGTTCTTGGAGGCCGGTTAGCAGCAGGACCTGGCTGACCTGTGCCAGCTCCTTCTTGTCCTTTCAAATACCTGTGTCCCTGAGGCATTTGAAAGGGAGGACAGGCCCCAACAACGTTCCTGCACCTTCATCCTCAGCTGAAAGTATCCCATGGCCTCATTTCCACTCAGTCCACCATCATTAGGATGTGTGTGCATGCCTCTGCAGCACAGATCACAGCAGCATCCACTGACTGCCTGCCAGACCTGCACTGAGTCACTTAACCCTCAAACATCTGGCCCACTTTAGAGGCGAACCATTACGGGCTCAGTGAGGTTCAAAGATTTTCCCAAGGAAATCAGCAAATGAATAGAAGCACTAGAATTTGATCTCAATTCTGACTGTAGGGCCTATCAGCCTACACAGACATGCTGAAGGGCTTTTGTTGCTACACAGGAGCTAGATCTAGAAAGTACAGTGTGAACCTTCATGGAATCAACAAGAGGTCTATGCACATGAATCACCCTCCACACTCAGGCAGGGATTGGAACAGAACTTCCCCCTAGTGAGATAGCAAAGTTTATTGGTGGTTAATAGGGTCAGTATGCAGAAAGTGGGGGGTGGAGGGTAGAGGTGATGGGAAAACTACAAGGATCATGGAATGTTAGCTTTCAACCAGATTTTTATAATTGCTGTCAATAAGGCTTAAACCTGTAAATACTGAACAGGCAAAAGTTGTGAGATAGATACAAGGGGGCTTCAAAAAGTTTGTGGGAAACTTCCATTATTTTCAGATTTGTTTGGAGTCATCACTGGGGCTTTTTCTTATTCTGGTTTCTTTGTTGGTCTGCTTTTGCACCTTCATGACCAGGTCCAGGGCCTTCTTGAAAGCTGGAATGACATGGTACACTGGGGTGAGTGGTGTCCCCCAGGTCCCATACTCACTCAAGGCACAACTGTCAACAGGTGTAGTTGTTCAGGAACCAGCAGAACCCCCAATCACTCCCCAGCCCCGAGGTCCCACACCCCATTGCATCCAGCCCCACCTTGCAGGTAATTGAGAAGCATGTCTACAGCGGGTTCGGCTTTGTTCTCAATTTTCTCCAGGTTGTAGTCTGGCTGCATGGCCATCTCAGGAGAGCTTAAGCAGGTTGGCCCTTGCTATGACACAGAGGGAAAAGACCCAGCCAGTTCATTAACTGCCAGTCAACGTAGCAAGTTATTCCTGGGGGGCTGACTCAGGTAAGGATTGCAGATGCCTGCATAAGATGCCCACATCCTGCTTCCTGATCCTCATCCAGGAGGTCCCCAAATTTTAGCTACATCACAAAGCTGAGTGTCAGCTTTATTTCTTGACCCTGTATGCTACCAAATGTTGCCAGCTACCCCCTTTATCATCAACCCCCAACGCAAAATAGCTCTGATATTTCCCGTCAGCCCCCACTACAATCCCTATGTCACAGACACACCTCCTTTCTGAACCTCTGACCCGCTCTCCCTGCAGCCACACCTGCACCCTTTCTCCAAGTACATGTACCCGGCTCCACACTGAAGCCCCAGTGATATACCTCATGTGCCATGGCCTTGTCACTGCTCTGCTCAACTCCCTCCAAAGGTTCCCTGCCCTCATCAAGAAGTAGAATGAGTTCTGGGAGGCTAGTTAGCACCAGGACCTGGCTGGCCTGTGTCCAGCTCCTTCTTCTTGTCCTTTCAAATGCCTGTGCCCAAGGCATTTGAAAGGGAGGACAGGCCCAGCAATTTTCCTTGGCCTTCATCCTCAGCTGTAAGTGTTCCATGGCCTCATTTCCACTCAGTCCAGCATCATTAGGATGTGTGTGCATGCCTCTGCAGCACGGATCACATCAGCAGTCACTGATGGCATGCCAGACCTGCACTGAGTTGCTTAACCTACAAACATCTGGCCCACTTTAGAGACGAACCACTAGAGGCTCAGTGAGGCTCAAAGACTTTCCCAAGGAAATCAGCTAATGAACAGAATCACTAGAATTTGATCTCAATTCTGACTGTAGGGCCTATCAGCCTACACAGATGCTGGAGGGCTTTTGTCTCTTCACAGGAGCTGGCATCCAGAAAGAACAGTGTGAACCTTTGTGGAATGAACAAGAGCTGCTCTTTGCAAATGAATCACACTCCACACTCAGGCAAGGACTTGAACAGAATTTCCCCCTGGCCAGGGGACTGTAGGAAGTCCCATGTGGTATGGGGATGAGCTTTCTTTGAACCGCTAGATTGGGTGGAGCATTAAGACTACAGTAGAGAGCAGACGTCCTGGTCTTTGGTGGGTTGCATGCTGTACTTCTAACCACAAAGCCATCAGCTGGAAACCACTGGCTGGAAAAAGATGAGGCTTTCTACTCCTGTGAAGAGTTACAGTCTGGGAAACCCACAGAGGCAGTTCTACCCTGTCCATAGCGTCGCTGGGTCAGAATCGCTGGCAGTGAGGTTTCATGGGAGTGCTGCCTCTTGTCATGTCAGCACGTGTTCAAGGCGTAGTGTGGAACACCAGGCTAGCCCCTCAGTCCCTCGCTGGCAGAGCCACACCCCACCTGGATGATCTCCTTGAGCACCTCTACAGCCTCCTTCAAATCCAGGATCCGGCTCATGGCTTTGTTAAAGCTGAAACTTTTCCTAAAATCTCTTATTCAAAACCAAAACCAAACCAAAAAGAACCCCCCAAACCAAGCAACACACTCAGGGATTTTCATTAGAATAGGGATAAAATGACTCCAGGCGGGAATACACAGTTAAAATGGAGTCGGCATAAGTCTAAACATTGGACAAGCTACTTCTTCATTAGCAACAGAAACAGAAATTTCCCTTTGGGCAACAAGCAGGAGCAGTTCCCACACTAACACATTTGCAGAACTATGGATCCAGGTCAACTGCCTGGATGTCTTTACTGGCTACTTTCTCTGAATGAAAAGCAATTCATTATTGATGGCAATTTTCTCCTGTCTCTCTTCAAGAAACCTTCCCTCCACTAAGAAGCTTTCCTCCAGCTTCTTTCTACTGTTAAACACAAACAAACAGGGTTTGGTAAAAATTAAAGAAATAGCATGCAAAATTTTTGAAGAGTGTATGTGGGAACGGGGGATCTTCTGTTCTTGAGGGGTCTTGCCCTTCTTTGGAGACTTATACACTTTCCCAAAGAAAGACTGGCCATCTCTTTGGCTGAGTTCCTGCTCACTGAACCCCATCTTTGTACAGCTGGGCCAGTCTCTTTCTCCTTTTACTTGCCACCTGCCATACTGTGTTGACTGATAGCCACCAACCTGGGTCATCTCCCTTGAGGTCTCAGTCCTGGACTTACCCCAGCAACCTGGGAATGCCAATCATGTCTCAATGCGCGGTGGGGGCGCTGGAATATCACTTCAACACCCTCAAGGCCTAGGGGGCTCCCTGCAGCCGCCCTAAGGGATGTCTAGAATGAGCAAGGAGTTTCAGGACCAAGTTCACCCATCCCCCGCCCCCTTCCCTGCTCCAGGAGAAGATACCGCCTAGGTGACAAGACTGAGCAAACCTCAGGAGGAAGCCCTAACATTTTGTGCACCAGCTGCAGCCACTCACGTCCTGAATAGCAGTCACAGACCCGGCGCTCACCTGTGAGCTGAAGTCATTCTAGGAGTCTCAGGGAGGAGGCACTGCTGTGTGAAAGGAAACAATGTGGGGCAGGGGTGGACATGCAAAGTTCCCGCAATGAATCGGCAACTCTGATGCCCAAAGCCCCAGTCTGGGATCCTCCTTTCTCCAACAGGAATTCTCCCCCACAAACCCCAATCAATCCCCAAACGGGGGATGGAACCAGCCCCTGGGACACCCTCCCACATCTCACCACACGAGAGGCGAGGACGGAGCGGGGTAGCGGGAAGAAGGGCGCTTGCATACCCCCCCCACCCCCGCCAGCCTGCTGTGTGCACCAGGGTTACCCCTAAACTGGTCACCGCGCGACCCCTCACGTGGGCGCGCCCACTACACAGTGCTCAGGCTGCTGGCGCTTCTCTGGCACCACGCCCCAGGCACAGAAAGGAGGAACCACGGTATGACCCTCACTTCCGTCTAGGACACCGCTACTTCCGGCCCGTCTCAGCATGACCCAGAATGAGAGGAGAATAGTCATGGATGTGATCCGGAAACACGTAAGAGTTAAGACTTCATTAAGCTCCATAGACAGTCAGGAAAATAAGAATCTTACTTGATATGGCAGAGATTAATATGACATCATTCCCACCAACATTATTTGAAAGTTTGTTCTTCATTACACTGACCATACAGGAAGGGATTGCGATGAATTGGAAATAATAAATGTGTAGGTCTTAGTGGGAAAAAAACATTTCTTATCCTGACAAACGGTTAGATTATTATCAGATGTGTCATCAAAGTCACATCCCTCATAGACAGCACTGACTGAGCTAAAGACACCAACTTCCCTATGTGACACTGAATATCCACATGATAAAAGGTCTGCTCAAGGCCACATAAAAGAATAAGCAATATACTTCTACCATAGCAACGCAATTTTAATGTTATACAAAACAAACTGAATATTTTCTTTTTAAACATTTTATTAGGGATTCATACAACTCTTATCACAATCCATACATGCATCAATTGTGTAAAGCATATCTGTACATTCTTTGCCCTCATCATTTTCAAAGCATTTACACTCCACTTAAGCCCTTTGCATCAGGTCTTCCTTTTATTCCCCTCCCTCTCCGTTCCCCCTTCCCTCATGAGCCCTTAATAATTTATAAATTATTATTTTGTCATGTCTTTCCTTGTCCGATGTCTCCCTTCACCCCCTTTTCTGTTGTCCAAACTGAATATTTTCTTCATCTCTTGGATACTGAAGTACAATTTAACTTCCATGTGGTGCTTATGCATGTCTGAGACTGAGAAAATAAACCACTACATCACCGGTCTAGTTTTGGACTGTTGTTTATAAGGACACTATCTGCTATGGTAAAGATGAAACAGTATGTTCTATAAAATGGGGGAAAAAAACAACAGCCTAAGGAGATTTTACTCTGCTCTCTATGGTTCTATGAGTCCAGAACTCATATGACAGGTACGACTTTATTGTTCTTTTAAATGTATGTTCTTATTCATATACGTAAAACCTTAGTGTGTTGGTGTATTTGAAATCTGAAGATAAATACAATAGTAACATCACATTAAAATTGGTGCTTGGTAGAGTAGTGGGGCAGCAAACAAAAATAAAACTTTTTTAGAGTGACAAAGGCTGAAGCAATGGGCTCAAATATACGAATGATTATGAAGATGGTATAAGACAGGCCAGTGTTTCTTCCTGTGGTACACAGGGTAACTATAATTTAGAACTCACTTAATGACACCAAACAATAACAACTTCCATTTTACACTGGCTCTGAGTACAATAAGTGCTAAAATGTTAGAGTATTTTTAAAATAAGCATTAACGTAATAATCATTCAGAACAGTTGTTGAAAACATATAATAATGGTTTTAAAATATATAACTGCAAGATTAATCAAGAGTTAAGGACAATATTGAATAACTGTAGATTTGCATGAGAACTATTATTTTTTTATTTTAATGCACGAGAAATTTTAATACACAATTTTACAACTGCAGAGAATGTGGGGTAAAAGCATTTAAAAATACACTCTACAACGGGATATATTATACTGGTGTTTTAACAACACAGTAACAAATTTGATGATTTCATGACTAATTGAGGAGAATGATTACATCATACACCCTAACAGCTTATGTACAGATTTGTGGAAATGGGATGGATTGAGTTAGAGAGCACCTATCTCTGCCTTTGAATTCATATTTCACCTTCACTGAGTGGGATTATTACCAGGGATGCAAGGATGTTTCAACAATGGAAAACATATTAATGTAACCGACTACATAAACAGGAGAAAAATAAGAACCCTCTGATCATGTTAATAGATGCAGAAAAGATATATGTCAATATCCAACACCCATTCCTGATAATAACACTCAATAATATGGAAATGGAAGGGAGAGACCTCAACACAACAAATGTATTAAAGGAAACACTGTTGGTGAAGGACAATTAGATGACTGGAACTTGCTGGAAATAAGACACACACACATAAAGGTTTAATCAAAAGAGTAATACAGAACCCACAGATTGGAGGTAATAAATCTTTAACAGTGAGGAGATGGAGACAGAGGGGGAGGAGAAGAGGAGGAGCTGAAGACAACTGTGGCATTTTTAGGAATCTCTAATCTAGATGCTCACCTGAGCATGCACCAGGGAAAAGGAGGCTGGAGTCTAGGTGGTCTAGCATAGGGAGCAGAGCCTGAAATCAGTGTCTGAGGATGAATTTTTGTGATGGGTCTTTCCGTTGTGGCTCTTGAGTCTACAAGGCTTAGCTAGGCCTCTTCTTTGACTTGCGTGATTAGAAGAGTTCATGAGAAAGTCACATGGTGCCAGGAGAGACATGGCCAAGTGGAGCAGATGGCATCAGGTGCTGTCAGGTATGTCTCTGTGGTCCATGCAATGGGAGTGTCACCTGGGGATAATCCCAGTTGAGATGCCTGCTCTCTACCCACCACGTTCTGTCTACTTGTCTTCCTGTCATGGCTTGTGTGTTGTTTTGTTTCAAATGCAGGCAGGGTCACCCAAAATGAACAGGTTTCAGCAGGGCTTCCAGACTATGCAACTAAGAATGAATCAGTAGCCACTCCAGGTGCTGAAGCTCACCCCTCAGCCTCTCCCTCCCCATTTCTTCCAGGTCACACCCCTTAGGATAGACTCCACCTCACCCCCTACCTAGGAGATGCAATTTCCTGTTGAACCTACTTCCTCTGCCTGAGAAGGTTCCGAGTGAGTTTCCCACAAGGGTAGGTGAGTCTCCATGTTTCTATGTGGATTCCATGCGTGGAGTCTCCTGCAGGGTGATGTGCCTAGCGGTGTCTTGGTTCCTGAGGACATTATAATTCCTGTACCCTGTCGGCCCCCATTCCAGGATGCCACAATCCCCTGGAACGTTTCCATTTAAATCCTTTCTGAGCTGGGTACAGGCCTCAGAGCATTCACACATGGGAATACTCTGCCTCCTTTATTCTGCCCAGAACCCCTCATGAACCCTTACCCCTCAAGCCAGAAAGGCCCGATTGGAAGTAAGTTCTTGTCAGGTGTCCGCTCCCTCCATGTCAGGTGTCAGGCATGAGAGCAAGGGACCCCAGAGTGGCCTTACCGAATGGAGAGGCCAGCCTTGCAGTCATCAGGTCACCCCACTGATGACTGAGGTCTGTATTAGAGCTTAACTTCCCAGAACCTTGCTTTGCAAAAGGGTGCCATAGCAGTCACAGCCCCAAACTCCGCACAGTTTAAGTCCTCGCATAGAGTAAACCTCCACTGAGTGCGTTCTGCCCAGGAACCAAGGCTGTGGGTGTAAGGAATTTGGGGGCACGAAACAGAACCAAAGATCCAATCGGCAAAATTTAGAAGCAGGCTTTATTGAGAGGTTTGTGGGCGGATTCAGCAACTCAGGGGATTGAGCCTTTGAAACCGGACTTTGGGAAATTTGGGCTGCATCTTTATACCCCTGCTGGCAGGCACAGCTGAGAAGGATCCAAACTGGGGAGAATCTGTGCACACAGGTGCTTCAGAAGGGAGAAGATCTTTGACCTTATCCATATGCCAAGGATGGGTAGCGTGGAGTGTGCTTATCCTCAGAAAACATTCTGGCTCCGGGAGGAGCCGCCTCCAGGATTTGAAGGTTGAGCAGGGGAGGGGGAGATCAGTGAAATGGAGGTCTATGAGAGGTGAATTCTGAGAGCCAAGCTGAAGGCACCGGATTCAAAATGGAGTCCCTTTTGCCAAGACCAGGCAGTAGGTAATCTGGCCCTCAGGCAGAGGGCTTTGGAGACTGGATTACTTTAACCTCTCCAGGCAGCCCAGGGAGGGGCAGTCTCTCTTAGAGGTTTGCCTGCATGTGTGTCCTTGATGGAGGTCACCAAACAGTTTAGGGGTCTCCTAGAGAGGAGCCATGTCCTATCAGCCTTGCCCTGACTGCTGTGTTCAGGAGTCCCTGGACCCATCTTTTAAGCCAACTATCTAAGGATGGAAGAATCTGTCATTGTGATGTATTCATTGATCACCAATCATGCTTTTGTGGCAGTTTCCTTTGCCCTGCCCCACTCCCACCTCTTTAATTCAAATCTCCAGATAGATGATTTGTTTGTGTCTTTACTTTGTCTTTGTCTCTTAAGATTTAACAAATATTCTCTTTAAACTATATTTAAAATGGAGTCTCCTTTTTACTCTAAAACATCTTGACTGCGTGTGCTTCCTTAATCATCTCTGCCCATTGGAAACTAGCTTGTGCTCTGTTCTGGACTGCAAAAGGGACTCCAATCTCAAATAAAATTTAAGGAGAACATTTATTAATGATCAGAAATAATGCGGAGGAGGATTTTATCTATGGGGATACCCTTTAAATCGACTTTAGGCATGCACTGCCTTCCACAGCCCTTTACTAACTGGGGTGCTAAGACTTTAATCTCTAATATAGCTCCTGGGTTTTGTCTCTGCTGATGCTGTACCTTTCCACTTGGAGTGCGAAAAGCACCTCGGCTCAGAGATTGGTTGTGTTAATGGCTCATCTCTCTTTATCACTGCGCTTTTCCACCCATGCCACTACCCCCTTATCTTCCCTTGTGACTCGTAGAGCATTGCTGGCCCAGATTTAATTTCCACTCATTGTATTAATAGGGAATTTTGGTTTCCTTTATCATCCTTTTGATTTGCAGAATCCCGCAAATATTTTATTTATTTTCAGGTCCTTTTGTGTATTAATCTGGAGAAAGAATAGCTTTTCTTCAACTGTAAAGAGTTTCAGCTTTGAAAATCCAGAATTGAATCGATGGCAGTGAATTTTGGTTTTGTGCATTAATATTATCTTTTAGTGACACATGCCTTCAAGGTAAGCACTTTTTTGGTTGTTTTGAGTTATTTTCACACTGACATAGTATTGAAAGCGTTCACTTATCAGTTATCCTAGTGGATACAGACAATGTTTCATAGACCCCAATTCTAATTATGTAAATTCATTTAACCCTTTTGATTGATTTCATTTCTTAACGGTTTCTTCTTCAATTAGTTTGATTTGACTGTGTAGGAACTGTGTCCTACTAAGGTTAGCTCCTCATTGTAAAAAATTTGTTCACAATTATTCCTAATTACATGGTAACTTTCAGATCTATAATTCTTACATTTAGTAAGATGTCATCTTATTTAAAATAAAGTTACCATTTTCTATCTCCGACTGCATGGGAATACTTAATTGTTCTAACCTTTTATCCAAGTATTCTTGATAAAAGGCTTGTTTTCTTCACTGCTTTATTGTTCTCAGGTGCACTCTGGTGCACTCTGTTTGTGATGTCATAGGACCTTAAACTCTTCCTTGTGGTTTCTAGGCTATAATTAATGTGACCAGATTGCCACATCGTGGGATACAACTGCTTACATTTCATGGAGCTGCCATACATTTACTGTAGCAGTAGGATTTCTTCACTAATTTATTTAGATAGGCCAAATTCTCAGTAGGCTTACATGTTTTTCATTATGGGCACAGTGATTCTTATTGAAAATTGTTTTTGTGTTTCTGATTTAGTCATGTTTTCAACATAAAACCAATGTTTGTCCATAGACACGAATATGCTTTCATCATGTTTAGTTTTCCCTTTGGTTAGGTGTCATGTCATGTTGATTCCATCTCATGGCAACTTCATGTGTTATAGAGCAGAACAGTTCCATAGCGTTTCTGGAGCATCATTTATGGAAACAGATCTCTAGTCCTGTCTTCCACAGTAATGCAGGCTGAATTTATCCCATCAACCCTCAGTGGAACAGTCTAGTTCAAGCTGTTTGTGCCAACTACAAACCTTCATTGTCCTTAACCCCCAAAAGCAAACTCACTGCCACAAAGTCAATTCTCACTCATAGTGTTCCTATGTAGGTGTCTTAGATTCAAAATCTATACAGGAACCACCAGCCTCGTTTTCTTTTACAGATCTGCTGGTGGGGTTGAACTGACAGCCTTGAGGGTAGCAAATGAAGCCAGCATTCTCCCCCACCCCTAGAAATGAACCTGGCCAAACAGATGCCATCAAACCCACACCAACTCCTGAAGACTCCATGTGTGTCATTGCACAGGGATGTTGCAGAGGGGTTTCAGTGACTGGTTTCTCAAAGTGCATTACCCAGGCTTTCTTCCCTGGAGACTCTGAGTAGAAATGCACTTTGAATCTTTCCATGAACACCTACCCATGGTAACCATTATAATGCCCAGGGACATAAAAAACTAAGCCAGGCACACATGCGTACATGTACACACATGCCAGAACCTATGTAACCTGGCATTCTTTCAAAGAAGGAAAACTCAAAACTATACAATGAGGTTGAATTTTTAACTATAACATGAGAAACTACCTTTTGGAATATGCAAAATTGGCAGGACCCAGACATATTAAGCCATTTTGTTAATTTTCAGCTCTCACATGTTTCTATGTGACACATACAGATATACTGTAACCTAACTGGTCTCTTTACCATAGCTAGAGAATAAAATTAATACCAATTTTAATCTTCAAGAAAGATACTCTATATACATTTCTTAATATTCTTTCTGAGTTTTATGGAAGATGAACAAGTTTCTTAAAGATTTTTAAGATGTATAATTGAGGAATTATAAAATATTTATTACATTATTCTGTTTAACATAATAATACTACACTCTTTAGCATTATCTATTAGGGACAGACATGCAGAGGCTTCAGAAAGATCATGTATAAATTCCATGATCTTTATTCCATTTTTCCATGAACTTTTTGAAACCCACTTGTGCATTCATGGCATGAAAGATTAGCTACTAATGAGCTCCTTGTATTTAAATTAGATAATAATTTGATAAATAGCAATCATTCGGCCCACCATTTGATTCTGTGTGGTGACCATATGTGGTTTCAGAGTAAATCTATACTCGGTAAGATTTTTAATGGAAAACTTCTGAAGGTATTTTCTCCTGGAACCAATTCTTTTGGTCTATATCTTAGTTAATCCCATCACATCCTTCAAATCACAGTTTTCAATGAATTAAATTAATTAGACTATTAAGGGAATAGGGTGAAAACCACTACTAAACAGAATGACCCCATAGGCAGGAACATAGAATGATTTCACAGTAGAAATCAACTGAGAGCATACCTACCTATGTGTACCTACCCCTGGTTTTGAGGACTGATGTTTGGTCTGGGTCCTAACTAGATCAATTAATTAGAGACATTGAAAAGAATACCTTTCTTATTGTTAGCTGCAATCTAGTTTTCTCTAGTTTATAAGAACACGATGCACCCATGGGGATGTAGTGGGTTATGTGTTGGATTGCTAACCACACGTTCAGCAATTCAAAACCATTAACTGGCGACGCTTTCTGGTCCCTTAAAGAGTTGCAGTTTCAGAAACACACAGGGCCTTTTGTACTCTGCCCTGTAGAGACTTTATAAGTCAGAATTGACTCAATGGCAACTCTTTTTTTTTAAATGGACAACAGAACAAAACCATGTGCGGTGACCTCAGTATTCTGAGTTCAATATGGTCGCCTTTTTTCTTGGGGACTGGAATGATGACTTTGGGCTCTTCACGTATTGGTCATAAACCTGAAAGTCCTCATTTGCATTTTTCTAACTATTGCCTCTTTTCTTTTACTTTTTTGCTAGTGTTTCTTCATGATCCATTTATTTTTCCAGTGTGGGAATGAGATTTTCATTACATACATAGAATATATATATACAAACATGTATAAGCCACTTTATTTTGCCACCTTCCATGAATCAGATGCAAATGCCTTAAAAGTTTACTGAAAATGTGCTTGTGATTCCTGGTTTTGCCTATCTACCTACCTTAGTTTTGTACATTTAGGTAAAGTCTGAAAGAGCAGACAGTTCCACATACAAAATTAGCAATGTGAGTTTCTTGATGGGTTAGATTCAGGTTCAGTGTAGGGTTGAAGAGTGCTAGAGTCAGAGTCTATGTAAGATTGGAATCTAGGTCCTAGGATTAATGTTCCTGGTTCAAGAACAAGAGTCAATGTCATGAGTTAAAAGTCAGATGTTGGTAGATGGATTAAAAGGCTTTATGTTTAGAATGTGTCGTGCCTACCAGCTTATGTTTGGAGTTGCTTAGGGGCTTATGTGTTACGGTATAAAGATTTCAAGTTAGGGTTTCAACAGTATAGTTTTGGAAGTTGGTTTCTGATATTGAGACATTGTGTCATAAAGTTAAGATTAAGGTTATAAAACATATTCAAAGTTGTGTTCCTGATTCAAACAATTGGTATAAATGAATTAGGTTAGTTTGAGTGTGTATGGCAGGGGTCTTCAAACTTTTTATGCAGGGGGCCAGGTCACTGTCCCTCAGGTCATTGGAGGTCCAGACTATAGTTTTTTTTAAAACTATGAGCAAATTCATATGCTCACTGGATGGGTCAGCTCCTAAGCAGGACAGGCAGCGGTAGCAAAAACAATTGGTTTTTGCTCGGCAGGCCGCGTGTGGCCCGTGGGCCTGGTTTGAGGACCCCTGGTGTATGCTGTTAGGATTTCTTAAGGAAATCCTATTTTCTTTTCCACTTGGCTGTGGGTATCAGGGAATGCTCAGGGTGCTAATAGACATTTTGGATGTAAAGAGCTTTTCAGGTGGTTAGGGGTTCAGTGTTTTAGGATATTATCAGTGTGCTGTAAGGATGCTCAGCGTGTTAAGGTGTAAGGGTTAATGGTTTGGGAGTTGTTGATTAGCAATGAATAGTTACTGGGTTAAGTTTCAAAAGTTATTTTTGCCTGTTGTAATGTAGCCTACAATGTTTTTATATTTATTAGCTATTTATGGCATATTTTCAATAGTTTATGGATAGGACCATTAATTTATAATTAAGGGCGAGTTTATTTCATTTTGGAAGCCTCTTTTCTTTCTTAAAAAATCTTATTTTGATTGCTCTAGTTAGAACATACAGTCAATTTTTAATATCAGTAGTGAAAGTGAACATTTATATTTGTCCTTTTTCTGAGGTGGGGTGATATTTTTCTCTTTCCTCTAAGTATGACATTTTCATTAATAAATAATAGGAATGTGTATTAGGATATTCACATATTGAACTATATTGTATCATGTTAGATTTGCAAAGGTTTTTTTTTAACATGAAAAGCCTCTGACTTTGTTTAGTATATTTCATGTGTCTATTTAGATAGTTACTCCTTTTTTGCATTAATTGCTATATTACAGAGTTTATTTTCTTGTGCTAAATCAACTCTGGGGAAGATTCCAATTAATAATGGTATATAATTATTTCAGTGTGTTGTCTGACTCAGTTCCCAATGTTTTCAAGCACTTTTTCAAGTGGATCCATTACAAATATTGGTCTACAGTTTTCTTGAAGTATCATTATCTGACCTTGTTAACAGTTTATTACTGTCTCATAGAAAATGTTAGTAAGTGTACTCTCACAACTATTGTTATGTTTTCACCCAATAACTTGAACTTAAGAAAAAAGTGTACATTTATACTGTGTGAATCCTCTGGTCTTTAATCTACTTTAGATTTAGCCTTGAAGTTTCGCATGGAATTTAATTGTGATTCAGTTGATTCTGGACCCTCTGAGCATCTTGAAACCCACTCACCTCATAGATCACTTGTTCTGGAGGGATCCTCAGGTCTTGAAGCTGACCCCTCAGTGTAGAGCAGTGTTTCTCAAAATTCCTAATGCTGTGGCCCTTTAATACAGATCTTTATGTTGTGGTGAACCACTAACTATAAAATTATTTTAGTTGCTACTTCATAACAGTATTTTTGCTACTGTTATGAATCCTAATGTAAATATCTCATATTCAGGATGTATTTCCATTGTTAAAAATTGAGCATAAATAGAGCATAGTGATTAATCACAAAAACAACATGTAATTATATATTGTGAAATATTTCTTTCTAATTATAAATAAATGAAAATTTGTCTTGAAGCCTGGTGTAGCATGGGTAACAGTCTTCACGTCAGGGACTCATATGTGGTTTATCTGCATGTTGGCAGACCTGCCTGGAGACGGATAAGGTCTCAGTTCCTATGACCATCAGAAATATGTTTTCCGATGTACTTAGGCATCCCCTGTGAAAGGGTCATTCAACCCCCAAAGGGGTTGTGACCAAAAGATTGAGAACCACTTGCATAGAGGGATAAATGATTTACATTACTCTTGATGGACAAATAGTCACTCACACTTGAGTGACTGTGTGCTACCCTCACACTTGAACCCAAGATGAGAAATACTCTGCCATAAGACATGCTGGGTGGATCATAGAGAATTTCTTTCAGCCCACCTCCAGGAGAATGGTGTAAATCAACGAGGGACAGGAATTCCTTGGTGATTTTATCATCACTTTGTTCTTTTTTTTTTTTTAAGCAAAGGCAACCCATTCCTTCTTTTTAATAAGACAGTTTATGTTCCGGCAAAGTTCACATGAAAGGTTTGGTATCCGTTACCATGGAAATAAATTTTGTAAATATAACTATCACACTAGTATTATGTGCTTGTCTTGTGTATTGATTAGTGGTTTCTGAGGTTGTCAATGTTAGGTGCCACTGAGCTGATTCCACATCATAGGGATCCAGTACACAACGGAAGGAAACACTGCGTTCTCCTTTAATAGACTTTCAATTTAGGATGAACCCATTGTTGACGTCACTGTGTCAATCCATTTTGTTGAGGGATTCCTATTTTTCACTGCCCCTCTACTTTACTGGACACACTGTCATTCTCCAGGACTGCTCCTTTCTGACAACATTTTCCAAAGTATATAATATGGGCTCTCACTGTCTACCTAACTTGCATTCGGAGCTCACTTCTTCTAAGACAGACTTGTTTGTGCTTTTGGAGACCAATGTTATTTCCGTATTCTTGGCCATCACTACAATTCAGTGAAACCGATTCTTCTTCAGTCTTCTTTATTCAGTGATTAACTTCCACATATGAAGCTATTGACAATCCGGTGGTTTGGGTGAGGTGAACCTGCTCCTCAAAGTAAGATCCCTGCTCTTCAACACTCTAAACAAGCCTAATATGGTTTATTTATCCAATACAACATATCTATTGATCTCTTGACTGGTGATAGAATTACTATCACCACTATGGGTTTTTTTGATGTTGTTGTTTTTTTTTCTTGCATAAGCTAACAGTTTTCTGGAAGGAGTTAGAACTTAGTCAAGCTTAGATTAAGAATGTTGCTCACTGAGGGGTCTGGAAGGCAACCTTTCTCTGCAACCGACCAAAATAAGACCCCTGAGTTGAAGCCTGTTCTTAAGACTTGGTGGTATGGTGAGCCTTATATTTAAAGTATTCTTGATGACTGGGCATTAAACAAATTTTGTTTTTCCTCTAGTAGCCTGACTTGCTGATTAGTTTTAGAGAAGCACTAATCTGGCCCACACAGAAGAGAAGGTAATGGAGCAGAGTGCAGCTCAGACCCCTTTCTTCACCTCGAGTTCTGGAGTCACACTGCCTTCTCCCAGCCTCCTTTCACAATGATGCCTGGCAATGGCCTGCACAGGAATGGAGCTCAGCCTTCAATCAATTTGACTATGAAAGGGGTCACTGGGGTCATGTACTCAAGACATCAGAGTAGGAGAATTGTCTGTGCTCTCACCACTCCACAGCATACCGACCTACAGCTGATTCTAGAGAATCTAGAGACAGAAGAGGTGAAGCACAACATCTGTGAGCTTGACAAGCCTGGTTCAAGCCCTGAAGCTGCACCTGGAGACAGTGAGCCAAGTGTGCAGGTAAAACACTCCCAAATCTTCATGTTTCAATTCCTGAGCTTCTCACCTCTGAGTGCTGCCCCAAAGAAGAGGAAGAAGCCAAAATATTCTTGAGAACAAGGTCTGATTCTCAGGTGTATTATCCAGAGTGAGTCAGCCCTACATTAAGCAATGTATGATGAGACTCTATCTGATGAACTATGTTGAGATTAGTGTGTGAGTGGTCCCTTTGTAATAAAGTGAAAAAGGGCTTCATCTGGGATGAGAATGTTGGCTGTTTCCTCAGAGAACTCAGTCCTGTCCATGACTTCTCCATTCACCAGGACCAGAGTTTCCAGGCCACAGAAAGTGATGAGTAGTATGGTTGAGGAGGTAGCTGTGGATGTAGGATTGAGAATAACTAGGAATAAAGGCTGTGTTCCTCTGTTGTCAGTGGTATATATTTATAAGCCACTCATAACAAATCCAAGGACATTTAAATGGTGAGATACTCATTTTCTTTTCTGCATTAGATTAGGGTAACATTATTAGATACTCGGAAGTTTGAAAATCAGCTAACTCTAGCAATTTCAGTGAATTCAGCCCAAAGTGGCTCCAATTCAATGTGTGCTGTAAATAGGAATGGCTTTTGTGAGTCACCAAAAAGGAAAAACTTTTCTTCAACAACTACACTCCTATGTCTTCTCAGAGTCATTCTAGTGTGGAAAGAGTACATGGCACTCTAAAGCAGAAGTAGGGTAAGCTGACTAAAAGGGCAAATGTGAACCCTCTGGGTGAAACCAGAAACTATGGACTGACATACTGTGGGACTGAGCAGGTGAGCTCTCTGAATCCAGAATTTGTACAAATAAGTTCTTATCTGTCTTGACCCTCCTGGGCTGAATGTTCTGGAGGATAGACAGAAAATACTAGCATCCACAGAATGAAATACAATTAGTGAATTTATTTATTTGCAGATGGGTTTCCAGAAAATACAAAAAAATAAAATACTGGGCCACCATTGTTAGGAAAACCAACCAAATCAAACCAAACAGTGTAATTTGAAGAAACAACCAAACAAAAATAGGCTGACCACCTAGATTTTGTTTAAATGGTTGTCAGAATACCTCAGAAAGTATGAGGGAAGAATATACTGTTACATTTTCAGCCAATAGTCAAACACCTATTGTTTATATTTCCCTTTGCCCAGGCCCCAGTTGGCTGTGAGTCTTACTGGGAAGTACTTATCTGAGAGACATGAGAACTTTGATGCAGAGACCCCTGGCAGAGTCATTTCCTCTCCTTAGGGTAAACAGGCCGATTGTTGCTATAGAACAGAATATATTTTCCTGTTGCAATATAACTTTTGAATTCACAGATAAAAGGTGTAGGCATGGATTTTTTTTGTTTTCATTAGAGAGGGATTCTTTAGGGAAACAGATTTAGAAGAATCCACAAATCCCCACAGGAAACCAGACTTGAAGCTCCAGCTGCACCTGCTCCTGGGCTTACTACTGTGCTCTGTGGATCCTGAGCGCCCCCTAGAGACCATTCTCCTCCCTGACAGGTAGGTTTGTGTCTTGGCTCTCACTGACTTCCCCTTGCTGTGTGGCCGTGTCCTTGGCTTTCACACTGTCCATTTGAAGATGGAGCATGTTCTTTACATTGTCTCTGAAGATGGTGAATCTCCCCTTTACGGAGCCTTATACTATGCACTACCATCAGTATTCATACCTGAGACCCACTGCAGGCCCTTCCCTGGAGCCTGGCGTATCCAGATCATTTCATAGTTACTGAAGGTGAATCCAGAAGCCCAACAGGTGAGTCTGAGACCACCCAGGCTTTCTCAGATCACCCCAGACTCCACCAGCTGCATTTCATACTTGACACCCACAAACACAGAGACCTGTGATCAGTCGTCACACACATACATACTAAGGTACGCACAATTACACACATACACAGCAGGGTCTACAATGATTACCATGTAAAATGGTCAAAATGAAAGCCAAGATTGGTACAAAATTCATTATGAGTACTGTGCACTAGCTCCTGGGCACAAAATGGAAACAGCAGAGACCCCAGAGACTGGGATTGCTCTCTGATATCTCCTACATCAGGGGCTGTGACCGGTTTCTCAGCAGGCAGAGAGCTGCATGTGCATGTCCTCTGATATTTAGTAGCAGATGAGAAGAGAATATTGGCAAGAGTTCTCCCTCAGACTTAGAGAAACACAAGCACTCTCAAGGGAAAACAAAGCTTTTCAACAGGTTGTTAATCAAGCCTTCCTCTAGTTGTTGTATATTATCAATATTTTTTAAACATTTTATTAGGGGCTCATACAACTCTTATCACAATCCATACATATACACACATCAATTGTACAAAGCACATCTATACATTCTTTGCCCTCATCCTCAAAGCATTTGCTCTCCACTTAACCCCTTTGCATCAGGTCATCGTTTTTTTCTCCCTCTCTCCCCTCTCCTCCTTCCATCATGAGCCCTTGATAAATTATAGATTATTATATTGACATATCTTGCCCTATCCGGCATCTCCCTTCACCCCCTTTTCTGTTGTCCATCCCCCAGGGAGGAGGTCACATGTAGATCCTTGTAATCAGTTCCCCCCCTCCAAACCACTCATCCTGTACTCTCCCAGTATCGCCCCTCACACCCCTGGTCCTGAAGGTATCATCCACCCTGGGTTCCCTGTGCCTCCAGCTCCTATATGCATCACTGTACAACCTCTGCTCTATCCAGACTTGCAAGGTAGAATTCGGATCATGGTAGTTGGAGGGGAGGAAGCATTTAAGATCTGGGGGAAAGCTGTATTCTTCATTGGTGCTGCATCGCACCCTGACTGACTTATCTCCTCCCCTAGACCCCTCTGTGAGGGGATCTCCAGTGGACGACAAATGGGCTTTGGGTTTCCACTCTGCATTTCCCCCTTCATTCACTAAGGTAAGATTGTTTTTTTAATGATGATGCCTTATACCTGATCCCTTTGGCACCTTGTGATTGCACAGGCTGGTTTGCTTCTTCCATGTGGGCTTTGTTGTTTCTGAGCTAAATGGCCACTTGTTCACTTTCAAGCCTTTAAGACCCCAGACACTATCGCTTTTGATAGCTGGGCACCATCAGCTTTCTTGTCCATATTTGCTTATGCACCCGTTTGTCCTCGGCGATCGTATCATGGAGGTGTGCAGCCAATGATATGATTTTTTTGTTCTTTGATGCCTGATAACTGATCCCTTCAGGACCATGTGATCACACAGGTATTATCAATATTTTTAAAAGTAGTTTTCAGTTTATAAACTTTATATTATATACACAACAACTTTGTGATATGAGAGCTCACAATGTATTCTCTCATCCTCTTTAAGATGTGGATATGTGTGATGATAGTCGATGATTCTATTATTTGTTTCTTTGTGAGAATATTTTCCCCTCTGCCTTCCAAGGAATTTCTCCATTGAAGTGATAATTTTATACTGTGGGCATGAAATTATCCATAAATATGTGGCATGGCATCTGCTGTCTGGTTTCCGATGTGGAGGTTCGGGTCCTCCCTCTGTTGTCATGATCAGGAAAAGTGCGTGTTTGTCTTCTTATTTTGTCTTCTCACAGAGGCCGTTTTCGTTTAATCAGATTACTGGTTGTGTCTCTTCCATCTCATTTATTTCAGTCCTTATACTTATTTACTTCCCCCTGCTACCTGTGCAGGGGCATACAATTCCTTTCTTCTCGTTCCATGAAATGGAAACTGAGGTAATTAATTTGAGAGCTGTATTTCTATATGATACAGATGTGTGTGGCTATGAATTCCTCACTAAGTCCTCTTTGTTTGTATTCCACAGTTTATAATGTTGAGCTTTCGTTTTTTTTCAGCCCAATACAGCCGTGCAGGATGTAAAAATCATTAAATACATGTCATAGCTATCAGTCATACATCTCAATGTGTGCATCACTCACACTCATTCACACCCATCGAGTCAATGCAGACTCATGGCAACCCTGCAGCACAGGGGAGAACGACCCCTGAGTATTTCTGAAACTCACTCTTTATGGGAGCAGAAAGACCAGTCTTTTTCCTGTGAAGCAGCTGGTGGTTTCAAACTGCTGACCTTCTGTTTTTCAGCCAATTAAGTAATCACTATGCCACCACAATGCATGTAATTATGTAAATGTATATAATGTATGAATGGATGGATATTATAAAGTATATTGGATATAGTCATAAATACTAAGGTGGAGTATATCAATTAAGAAAATATCTTAGAGGGAAAGAAACCCTAGAACTGAAGAGGAAGCTCCTGGCTCCCGTGACTCCGCTATTGCCCTTGCCCAAGAAGCCTGGTCCTCTGCTTTGCAGAGCCCATTATTGCAGTGCAGTTTGTGGATGGGATGGCACTGGGTTCCCTGACTGTCAGTCTCATGCAGTAATGGACAGCTGCTCCCTCAGTGCTCTTTCTATAAGCTGCAGGAGAACTGCTGTCTGGATATTTTTGGAGCTTGAGAGTCAACTCCTTTGACATGGAAGATTATTTTCTGCTACAAAAACATACTGTTAACAGCTGTTCCAGCCTCGTCTGCCTCTTTTGGCAGATCCAGCTCTGGAAGTATAGAGTCACCAAGATTGCCAAACTTAAGGAGAGCCCATCACTCCTGGGCTCAAATCCTAATGCTGTACCTGTCACAGGACACCTAAGAAGGGGGAGACAATCAATAATGGCAAAAAATGGACATCTCTTTAATGTCAGCCCATTTTTAGAATCTCTTGACACTACCAGAGAGAAGTAACCTCCAGACTGAAGAATATGCAAAATGAAAACAGGATTTATGGACAAGGTCTGTTGAGGCTAGAGAACTCTGCCCACCATATGATTTTTCCTTGAGTTTTGAGATTTAACCTGGAAATTGGATAAGAGATCTGATGTGTGAAGTTCTGGAGATAGGATGGGAGAAGTAGAAATGTGGCCAGTCTAATGCCCTCCTCTTCCCTGGGATGGGTCTTCATTTATTGAGAAATCAAGACTTTAAGCTGGAGATCAGAGAAACTGTTGGTCCACAGTAAGCATAGAGAAAATAAAATATGATTTCATAGAAACCCTGACTGATAGTGTACATTTATTATACCCTATTTTCACATTTCTCAGCACATTCTCTGGGGAGTTCACTCCTCTTTCTTTATCCTAACATCTCACTAAACATCAGTTGGGACTGAATATGTGGTACAGTTTTGAGACTCAAAATGGACAAGGGGCATGAATAGGTACTTCCCTAAAGAATACTTTCAGTTGCCAACAAACGCAGACAAAATATATTAAGTCACATTACTCATTGGTGCTGTTCTTGTTAGATGATGTGAGGTTGTATTTCGCTCATTCTGACAATACAGAACACGCCCTGATCTATGGCATTCTCTCAACCATTCTGTTTGAACCCGTTCTTACAGAGATCATGTGAATCAATACGGTGAAGGTCTGTTTGTTTTCTTTTTACCTGAACCCGTTTCAGAAATCCTGTCAAGAAAGCACTACATGCTTCTCCAGGGACTGACCCTCCTGATTACATATGCAAAGTATATGGCAGTCCATCTCCCCATTCTGGCTTCTAAAGAGCATTCTGGCTATACTTCCTTCAAGACAGATAGGACATTGTCATTCTCACAAGCATGGAATGTTACTCATACTTTTACTCATTGATCTTTTCTAGTATTGTTTAGATTCTCGTTTCCCAGCTCTCCTGTGGGCTTTATGAGGCCCTTGCAAATACTACGTGCTCCTGAGTTCACAAACAGATTTATTTTCTTTTAAAAAAATAATTTTCCCCTACGATATATCCTTTGCATCCTTTTTTTATTCTCCATTCTCTTCAAAGGTGTTCATCAATATAAATGGTTTCGTTTAAAAGTGTCCCACAAAATTCATATATTAGGGTTCTTAAAAATAAATATTTCTTTTAATTTAGTGTCGAGAGATTTGTCTAAGTTCATTGATCCAGGTTTCCATTGTTTCAATTTTACAACTTTTATCTTTCAGACTTATTTATTTCAACTATATTAGTGTTTCTCTTTTGGATTTGTTTTTGGAGTTGTTGAATTATTCCTAAATTTTATCGGTTTTGTTAGATATTTTAAAAAATTTCTTCTATCGCCATTTTTTGTTTTTAGGTAACTTTTTGGGGAAACATTCCTATAATTGTTTAAAACAGCTTAACATCATTCTTCTGAACTCCCTCATGAGGAGCTCTAATCTGGAAAATATCCATCCCGTGTCTGTCTACTTTGCTGGTCATGTGTAAATGGATTTGATAGTATTCCCTTTGCACTAGTTGTAGCTATGGAAAGTTCAAATGTTGTAGCTGTTGCATGTTCAAACTTATTCAGAGAAAGGATTGATAACAAACTAAAGATAGTCCCTAACCCCGTTCAGAGGCCCAGTCTCAGGTTGGTTTCTGTAGTTGCCGGAGTTGGAAGTGAATGACAAAAATTGTGCCTTCTAAATGATTGTCTTGAAAGAAGGAATATAAGAACTCCCGAGACATTCAAACTGCCCACCTGGTATCCATCTCTGTCCCAGTGGAGGGACTGGAGCTTTTATCTTCACCCCAGATGAATGTCGCAGCAAGGCCCCAGGTCAATGGAAAGCTTCCTTCTTAAGCAGGAAACTACTGTGTGGCTTACCCATTAACAAACTCCAGGGCTATCTTGGAAGCAGTACAACCAGAATGCTCCTTAGAGACGAGGTTGGCAAGACTTCATGTCCCATATGTTGGACATGTTGTCAGAAGAGACCAGTCCTTCAAGAAGGACATCATTCCTTTTACAGGAGAAGGGCAGTGAAAAAGAAGACCCTTAACAAGATGGATTGACATCGAGGCTGCAACAGTGGAATCAAATATAAGAACAATTGAGAGGATGACACACAAGCAGGCAGCATTTCTTTAGTTGTACATATGGTCTCTGTGAGTGGAAACAGACTGGCCCCAAACAACAGCAACAGAGATGCAGGGATGTAATAAATCACAGCCTTTCTTATGCAATGTTCAGCCAGGTTTGCCCTCTTCCTGAGGGGACTCTCTCGGAACGGGAGAGGAAGTGGTTCCATTGTCCTCCACAGCGAGTGGGGATGGAGGACACAGCTCACCTCTATCTTTAATTTCTGGGGAAA
Source organism: Tenrec ecaudatus (assembly GCF_050624435.1). Classification (NCBI taxonomy): domain Eukaryota; kingdom Metazoa; phylum Chordata; class Mammalia; order Afrosoricida; family Tenrecidae; genus Tenrec; species Tenrec ecaudatus. The sequence goes on along the minus strand of NC_134546.1, from coordinate 69,921,550 downwards.
GAGTGCTGGGTGAGGGACTGTACAGCATGGACTTTTGTTGGACCACCTAGAAATTGCCACTTTCTAGGGCTACTTGAACAAGCTTGCTCCCTCCAAAATGTCTGTAATTCAAAACAGGGTTTTTATTCTTCTCGGTTTTCTTATTGTTGGCTTGTTTGTTTGTTTGTTTTATAGGGGGTTTGTTTGTTTGTGTTGAGATCTTTACTTTGAATAGGTGGTTACTAAGTATCTGGCTATATTTTCCTAGAAGCATTTTCAACTCTTTCAAGGAATCATTTTTATCATGTATGCTCGGTGCAATCTGTGGTGTGATTTCTCATTTGTTTCTAAAATGGATGCCAATCGTGCATGACAGTAATATGGCATCATCGAAAACTTCAGTAATTTCTCTGTGCATCATGCTTTGCTGAGAAAACAATCTAAGAAGTTGTCCTGAACATGGAAGAGCACGGAAATAAGATTGGAGCAAGCCTTATTAACACCCTGTAGTACACAGATAACATAATAAATACCACATGCCATAAGGTAGTATGCCTTGAAAAACTTACTGATTCAGACCAGGGACTGGTGTCTTAACTACAGCTTGGAGCTCAATGAAAGAAAACCAAAATTGTCACTATGAGCGCAATAAAAATTGCCATGAAAAATGGAGATAGGATTGAGTTGTCAAGGATTTCATCTCACTTGGATCTCCAATCACTATTCACAGAAGCCATAGAAAAGTGATGCATTTCCCTGGGCAAATCTGCTGCCCAAGTCCTCTTTAAACATTTATAAAGCAACGTCTATTTGAGGACTAATATGTACCAGGACCAAGGAATCAATAAACCTAATCTCCCTTATTTGAGTGTGTCATTAGCAGCATCACAACCCGGAGTATGGTCTTGTGCTTGGTCAATTAGACTGTCAATGCAAAAGAGAGAGTCTTTCCAGGAGACGGATTGTCACAAAGGCTGCAACGATGAGTCCAAACAGAGGAATGATTGTGAGCAGAGTGCACTTCCGGGCAGTATTTCATCCTGTTGTACATGGGATCTCTGGGAGTTGAAGCCAGCTCAACGTTACCTAACAATTCAACATGTTCAATATTATTTAGGTCATTCTAGGTTACATAAATGTACACTTGTGAGTGTTCACTGGAATGGAAACACTGAACCTCCATCTGATGGCTTGGAGAAAAATGATCATTTTTCCTGCGTTAATATTTTTATAATGAGATTGGTGGCATAGTGGTTATGTTTGGGCTGAGATCTGCATGCCAGTGCCCACTCCAAAGAAGAAAGATGGCTTTCTACTCCCATAAGCAGTTAGAATCTCAGAAACCCACAGGGTGTCACTATCAATTATTATCAACTGGATGGTAGTGAGTTTGGGTTGTTTTTTTTGTGTGTTTTTTTTTATTTCTAACCTTGACAAAAAACAGTACTAGTTAGTACCCTGAATTGTAAACTGAGATTTCATTGATACTTATTACTTTGACGTCTGCCTTTGGAGAAATGATGAAACAGAGAAAGCCCATTCCACTGAAAAGAAGGTAGGTTCAGATACATGAAGGTTCCCTAGAGTCTGTGCTTGGTGGTCCCTAGAGAGGTGCTGACAAGGTGGGGAAACCACACTTTCTGAGAGGAAAACATCACTGACTTGTCTCTTTCACATCTGCTGAAACCATGACCTGATGTATGAAGGTTTGTGTCTGGGCTCACACTGACTTCCCATCACTGTGTATCTTGCACAGTAATACACGGCTGTGTCCTCAGGATTCACAGAGCTCAGTTTTAAATAAACTTGGCTCTTGGATGTGTCCCTGGTGACAGTGACTCGGGACTGGAGAGCTGGATTATAGTATGTGCTTCCATCACCCCATATTCCACCAACCCACTCTAGTCCCTTTCCTTGGGCCTGGCGGTTCCAGTGCACACCATAACTGGTTAAAGAGAATCCAGAGACAGCTCAGGTAAGAGACAGGGTCTGTGAGGGCTTCACCAGTCCAGGGCCTGACTCTTGTAGCTGTACCTGGGCCAGGACACCTGGGGATGAAGAGAAACACAATGAGTCATGTGCTCAGATGCTGCCTCCCCAGCCTTCATGTATGATTGAATCCCAGAAGCACTCACCTCCCCGAGTTGCCACCAGAAAGAGGAAAACCCACACACAATTTATGTTCGTGTGGATAAGATTTGTGTCACCCAGAAAATGCTCTCCAGGGTGAGAAGGAATATGAATTTAAGTACATGCATGCTGTAATTTCATGGGACTGGTATTTGCATGTGGGAGGTGCACTTGTATGCAAAGGTGGAAAGGCCTGAATGGAGCCTGTAGCTCTGGACCTCAGGCTAGAAAAGTGATACTGGTGGAGTCCTTGGGAGAACACAGTCTTCTCTCTCAGCTCTTCACTCTACCAATCATATGCATATCTGTGAAGACTTTATGTTCAATGTAAATTTATGTCCATCCCCATCTATTGAAATTAAAGACAATCTCTATCCTCACCATGTTTGAGGCAGTAGAGCTACTATAGTGGTCAGCACAGCAGTTCTCACTGACCAGACACTGAAGTCCTTACCCAGGCTCCTGTCCTCACTTCTTTCTTTGTTTGGTCCAGAACTGGTGGGTCCTTATCACCCCTGCAGGTCAGCTTTCTCCCTGAAGTTAGTTTTCTGCTGGACTCACACTAACTGTCCCTCACTGTGAACAGCTTTGGAGGTAGAGAGTGCTACATCTTGCAAATAATCTGGATTTGATACAGCAGGAGGTAGTATAATCTATAGATATAGATATTTATATAGATATTATATTGAAGTATATTCCACAATAAAATACTGATTAAGAAGGAAATCTGCCTGAAAGAGAATAACGTTATTGCACAGAGTTGAGGTAGTTAGTTTATTGTGCCAACCTGGCCGATAAACACATGTGGGGTTAATTGAAGGGTGGAGGGATAAATGGCTCAGTGAGCCTCGCCTTTCTAGTTCTCAGATTTATTTATTTCTGATGGTCGGACCAGGGTGCAGCTGCCTTAGCAGTTCCCTGTTTCAGCTTTCAAGACTAACTTCCTGCAAGACATTCCCAAGGAGAAACCACATGGACCTATCCAGATGCAGCCATGGGTGCTAGAGCAGCCATGTAGAGACCCCTGCCAGCGATAAGATGTTTACCCATTCACTGACTCAGGTTTCCTCCTGCAGTTAGCATCATTGTGTCTGTTTTGTGAGATAGAAGAGGTCTTTGTGGACTGGTGTTGTGCATGTGGGTTAATGGGTTAATGTTGGACTTTGGACAGCACTGCGTTGAGATGTTTTCTTGATGTGCACTTAACCTTTATATAAAACTCTCTTATACATGAGTTGCTGTGGATTTCTTTCTCTAAAGTACCCAGACTAACACAAGGGTTTAGCCTCCATTCTTTCCACAGGAAGAGAAAAGACTTAAAGCACGCACACTTCTATTCAAAATAATTGAAGCAAGAAAGTGGCAGTGTTATTTATTCCATGTTTTTTTTTATAAAACCACTTTATTGGGGGCTTATGCAACTCATCATAATTTATACATACATATATTCTGTCAAGCACATTTGTACATTTGTTGCCATCATCCTTCTCAAACCATTTGCTTTCTACCTGAGTCCTTGATATCAGCTCCTCACTTTTCCTCCTGCCTCCCCACTTCCCCTTCTTCATGAACCCTTGATAATTTATAAATTATTATTATTTTGTTATATCTTACACTGTCCGATGTCTCCCTTCACCCACTTTTCTATTTTCCATCCCCCAATGAGGAGGTTATATGTAGATCCTTGTAATCGGTTCCTCCTTTCCACCCTACCCTTCCTCCACTTTCTCCGTATCACCACTCACACCACTGGTCCTGAAGGGATCATCCATCCTGGGTTCCCTGTGTTATGAGTTCCTATCTGTACCAGTGTACCTCCTCTGGTCTAGTCAGATTTGTAAGGTAGAACTGGGATCATCATGACAGTGGGATGGGGGAAGGAAGCACTTAGGAACTAGAGGAAAGTTGTATGTTTCATCATTGCTACACTGAAGCCTGACTGACTCATCTCCTCTCCCCGCCCCTTCTGTAAGGGGATGTCTAGTGGCTTACAGAGAGGCTTTGGGTCCCCAGTCTGCAGTCCCCCTTATTTACAATGATATGATTTTTTTTTTGTTCTTTGATGCCTGGTACCTGATCCCTTTGACACCTCGTGATCTCACAGGCTGATGTGTTTCTTCCATGTGGGCATGTTGCTTCTGAGCTAGATGGCCACTTGTTTACCTTCAAGCCTTTAAGACCCCACACGCTATATCTTTTGATAGCCAGGCACCATCAGCTTTCTTCACCACTTTTGCTTATGCACCCATTTGTCTTCAGCGATCATATTGGGGAGGTGAGCACACAATGGTATGATTTCTGTTCTTAGATGCCTGATACCTGATCCCTTTGACACCTCACGATCACACGGGCTGTTGTGCTTCTTCCATGTGGACATTGTTGCTTCTCATCTAGATGACCACTTGCTTACCTTCAAGTCTTTAAGACCCTAGATTCTAGATCTTTTGATAGCCAGGATCCATCAGCTTTCTTCACCATATTTGCTTATGCAATCGCTTTGTCTTCAGTGATTGTGTTGGGAAGGTGAGCATCATGGAATGCCAGTTTAATCGAACAAAGTATTCTTGCATTGAGGGAGTACTTGTGTGGAGACCCAATGTCCATCTGCTACTTAATACTAAACCTATAAATATATGCACATATATGTATTTCCCCATCCTCACATATAAATATATTTACATATGTACATGCCTTTATTTAGACCTCTATAAATGACCATTTGCCTCCCAGTTCTTTGCTCTATTTCCTTTAATATCCTCTTGTCCCACTATCATGCTCAGCTTTTATTTGGTTTTCAGTAATTTCTCTCGCTTACATTACCCTTGACCACGCTCTACCAGGCCTTTTACACCCTCCTCACTACCGATTTGGATCACTTGTTGTTCCCTTGTTCCTGGGTTTGTTAACAACACTTCCTTTCCACCCCAACTCACCCTCTCTCATATCCCCCAGAAACTGTTGGTCCTGTTGTTTTCTCCTCCAGATTTTTTATCCATCCTATCTTATTTAGACAAACTTGCGGAGATAATAACATGCACAAAAACAAGACAGAGAAAACAAAACAACTACAAGAACAAAGAAGAACCTGTAGTTAGCTCAAGGACTCTTTGTTGGCCTTTAAGAGTGTTTTCTGGTGGAGTCTGATGGGGTGCCACGCCCTGGCCCCAAAGTCTAGTTTTGGTATTCCATGGGGACTTCATTCCTCTGTTCCCCTTGGTTTTCCGTTGCATGCCCTTTGAGTTTGGCCTCAAATTCCCACACTATGACTTCAGTGTTGTCCTATGTAGGGCTATGAGTCAGCGAGGGATGTCATGTCTCATATGAGGCCGGCCATATATTCTTCTCTGTGGATTGTCCGCTCTGAGTGGGAATATTGTCCTCAAGGATCGGTGGGCCAGGATGTGCTCCACTTTCTCGTTTTCCCCCTTTATTTGCTCCCATATGCTCTGATCAGACATGTCCATCTATTTATTCCATGTTATAGAGGAAATTATCGAGTCAGAATTCTTTTTCATGGGTTTCTGTGATGTGTGTGATAGGAAATTTTATAGCTGTTGGCAATTTTTAAACACATGATAATCTAATGTCACTGAATTATGCAGATGAAAGTTGAAAATATTATTTTGTTGCCTATACATGTACCATGAGAAAAATAAGTTAAAGAGTGAAAGATAATTTTTTCACACATAATCAGAAACTGATGGAAAGTCTTGATTTTACAACAGTACTTCAAAAAACTAGCTAAAGTATTGAACCAGAAAAGAGATTATGATATAAGCAGAAATTTGAATTTATAATATTATTAGCAATGGAAAAGTCTTTAATATTTTATTTATTTTCTCATTTTTATGCCCCAAACCATTTATTTGAAGCTAATAAACATATCAATTCATTGTTCAAGTGCATCAAGGAGTATTTGTAAATTTGCTGCCAAATTAGTTTCAAAACACCCTCTTCCTTCTTGAACTCCTTGGCATCAGCTCCCTTTTATCTCATCCCCCACTGTAGGCCCCAGCATCCCTTATTCGCTTTGCTATCTCTATATGTTCATCCATTCCGGGTTTCATCTAATGTAAAACAGAAAAAGAACAAAAAATCAAGAATGTTACCCACACGACAAAATACACCTGAGATAAACGCAAATAGGAATTGGAAACTGAAGAAGCAGGCAGTCCAAGTGCAGTTTGCTGTCTTTCCCCAGAGTCCATCATAGACCGAGATGTGCTTAGGACCAAATGTGTCAGTCTAGCTACTGGAATGTGGCCTTGCTGTCTGACTGCCTTTCCAAAGGCTTCTGGATCCAAAAACACTCTTTAGTTGCTAGCATCCTACAACATACTTGTACTTTCTTCTGAACACATGCTAACATTCCCCAAACTGATTGTTATACACATTACATGGAATACACAAAGCAACAATAAGAAAATCAACTCACTGCCTTCCAGTAGATTCCACCTCATAGCACAACCCTAGTTCATTATCTCTGCTGGTGAGGAGGGAACACTTTTCTTCAACTGCAGTACAAACAAGGGATTCTTGCAAACCTCCATCCGTGCCCTGACTGCAGAGTGAGACCGCTTCCTGTGGAGACTGGTGTCCACTCCTGATGATGAGCCGACTCTGTCTCTTCCCTGTGTGAGCAAGCTGCTGTTGTGTACAATGCCTGTTTGTAAGCTGTCCCTTTGCTGGTGACCTCGAACATTGTTTTAACAGAAATACACGGTTAAGATGACCTTACACTACAAAAGAAGGGAAAAATACAAATGGAAGGAAGAATATGGTTATTTTTATCAAGCTACCTTGTCAATTGAAGCACACTAGAAAAATATATTTAAATGGAAAACCATCAAAATGTTAGTAAAGGTATTATAATACCATAAATAATGCCACAGAAAAAGATGGCATTATTAATCTAAAAATACAATATAGGAAATTCTATGGAAACCAAAATAATGGGGGGGGGGGGAAGAACAATTCCTGACAATAGTTTTAAATATGATTAAACAAAATACAGAATACACAGAAAACAAACTAGCTATTGGAAGGTCAATAACTATATCCCACTGGCACCAAGTGAATTCTGACTCATAGTGACCATTTAGAGCAGAGTAGAACTTCTCCTTAGGACTTTAGGCACTGTAAAAATTTTTAACTGAGAAATTTGCAAAAATATAAATGAGCTATAAATTAGATAACTATATCAATGCTAGATTTATTATTTAATGGGTACTATTATTTTATTAAAATAATTTTAACAGTATTCAAAATAAAAATGTTTTACATTTGTCCTGTAACTAATATCTTTTAATACTTTATTTCTTTTAAAAAATTCCTTTTATTAAGGTCTAATCCAAACATCATACCACTTCTATAGTTCAATCGTGGAAGCAGTGTTTATAATCACTACGACCATCAGTTAGAAAAGATGTTCTTCCTTGTTGAACTCCTTTCTATTAAATTCCCTTTTCTCCCCACCTCTCTTGCTGAAGCCCCCAGGAACCGTTATTCTAATTATTGTCTCTGTAGATTCACCCATTCTACACTACATAACTTGAAAAACATAGAAAAAGATATCAAGAGAGTCAAAAATGCTACCAACAATGACTGAACACAGCAGAAATAAAACCTAAGTGTATAAAACAAAACCAGAAAATATTAAAACCCAGATTAATCACAAAGTATATCAAAGGGGAGATCAAATGACAAGTTTTTAACCATCAAATTCAGATGAGTCATTTTAACCTTCTATAGTCATCTCTTTAATACTCTCTCTGACCGTCAGCTTGTTGCACCCCTCAGTCATGGTGAGAGAGCAATCACTGGAGGTGTGTTCCCTGTGAAGATCCTGCAAATGTGTTTGAACTTCCTCTGTCATCCACAGCCTTCTGCAGGTCAGAGTCTCATGGTTGAAGCTCTGACACTCTTCCTTCCTTTGGATTTGGATTATATAATTTGCTATCCTTGTAAAACTCTGGAGAGTCTCATCTGTCTCCCTCAGGATGTCTGGTGCATTTTATCTGCTGACTTTGCACTTAGCATCCCAACGTGAAATCCTCTATGCCACCAGGGAGAGTGAACTTTTTTATAATATTTATTTCTTTATAATATTTATTACTTATGTACTGCACTTTGAGTTCCTAATTATTTGCAAAGCATGTAGTTGTGACTTAATTAGAAATGATATATTTATTGTACTTTAAGTGTTAAATAATATTAACAATTTTTAATTTTAAAATGGCATGATTTATGATAATTTTAGGTTATTACACTTGACCGACCAAAATTGATTGCAATTTTCTGCACTTCACTCCATCAAAGATGTTGTTGGGTGCTTTTGAGTCATCTTTACTCACAATGGTTCTGTACACAACTGCCAAGTCCTGAAAAACCCTCACTTGCTCTTAAGTTTGAGACCATTTTTGCAGCCGCTCTATCTGTGCACCTGACTGAGTGCTTCCCTATTTTGGTGACACTCTGTCAAACAGGATGTCATATTCAAATATGTGAGAAATCTCACTGCTCTCAATAAGAATAAAGAGCATTCTGACATATTAGTCTGCAATTTCCTCCTCTTGTGACTCATTTGCTATCTTTTGGAATAATAGTCCTTCCAATGAGTGTTCCCTTCATTGTGACTCCTATTAATGACCTTATTTATGAATCCACCCCCCCAGAGAGGTCATTCCAGTTCACCCCTTATCAGTATGGGGTTCTCTTTGCCTGGAACCATTTTCAGCATAAACAGAGACAATGGATAGCAGGCGTCACTAAGGACAGGTCACAAATTTAGACCCAGATGTCTCCACAATTATTTTCTCAGACTTAGAGAACATGAGTCAACCACTACCCACAATGCACAGGGAATAATGCAGACAGACACCTCCAGAGACCCGACCATGCACTTTAATAGAGCCATGAGCTCAAGGCATTTAAAATCATTCATTGCACTCATGAATCTGCACATGCCTGTATTTTGTTGTCAACAGATTTTGAGTCACAGATTGTGTGAGGATGATCGTCTGTTTCTCACAAAGGAAATTGGGGCATATAGGATGCTTATGAAGGTCAGTGTCACTTTTAATATTAGTACTGCAAACAGAGAGTGCTAGTTCTTCCTTTCAATCTTGCAGCAAGGAGAAAATTTAGAGAAAGAGAAAAAACAAAAAAGGCAAAATTGTCTCTCGGGATGTTGAGAGCAAAGACAAAAGGCCCTAATTCCAACAGGAAATCCACCCAGTCATCCATCTGTGCCTATCTGGGATTGGGTGTGTGTGCTCTGTGGATAACGCGTGTCCCCTGATGCCCACTGTCTCCCCTGCAGGGGAGGTTTGTGTCTGGGCTCACACTGGCTTCCCTTCACTGTGTTCTTTGCACAGTGATACATGGCCATGTTCTCAGCAGTCAGGAAGCTCGGCTGCAGGGAGAACTGATTCTTCGATGTGTCTCTGGTGATGGAGAGTCGGCTTTGGAAGGATGGGTTATAATATATACTACCTGATAGCATATCTCTCCCATCCACTGCAGCCCCTTCCCTGCATGCTGGCCAATACAGTGCCAGCAGAAACCACTGCTTATTATGGAGATACCAGAGACAGTGCAAGTGAGGGACAGCTTCACTAGTCCTGGACCTGTCTCCTGAAGCTGCACCTGGGACAGGATGCCTGCAAACAAAAACAGATGGTCCCTGACAGTTACTTGAAGTCACAACCATCCCCATACACCCAGGTCAGATATCTGAATCTCTCACCTTGGGGAACTGTCACCAGGCACAGGAGAACACACAGCAATAGCATCTTTAGACCGCAGTTCTGATTCCCAAGAGACACACAGTCCTGTCTGAAGAGAATTGATAGCTTTTCCAGCCTAAGGGTGAAATTGTACCCTAGTGCCTGAGAATAATTTACATGTGAGGGAGCCCTGGTCTTATAAACAAAAAGTGATAGAGATGAGACTTCCCTCTTCTTCTGATCTCATTGTAGGGTAACCCTTTGTTTGAAATCATAAGCGTGTTAGTTGATGGTGAGAAGAGGTTTTTCCCCAAGAGGTGTGTGGGAGACGTCAGAGGAAGTCCCAGGAATTCTGAGCTCAGTGTTCTCTTCCTCTAGCCCCCCATAGCACCTGCCCTGCCTTGGGCTCCTCTCTGTCCTGTGCCCTAGAGAGTGGGCAGGATATAGTTTGTTGAAAACATCAATTGGAAATTGGACCTCAAGATACCTTCAGACCTCAGACTCTTCAAGATCTCTTATTTATTTTTCTGTGCACCCAATTAACCTCCTCATAGTACTTCATAGTTTTCCTTGTGTGGAAGCAACATCTTTGAGAAGCATGCATACCAGATTAGCCCCAAGGAGTTAGGGTTGATAATTCCTCAAATGTCCATCTCTTCTATGTAGCCATTCAGTTCCAATTTCCACTCACTCCTCCCTTGAGGAGATCCCCTCATGCTTCTGGGTTCCGAGAAGCACTGCAACGTCCAACAAAAATTCATGAATATTTCAGGAAATGAATCACGTGGTGGAGGGTTCTATTCAGTTCAAATTCTGAAGGCCAGGAAAGGGTAAACCAGGCACTAGGTCCAAAGTACACGCTCCACTCCTAGCTTTGCAGTTTATTTATGCAATATGACCTGAAGCCTCTGGCAGAATGTTTCCAGTCGGCATTGTCCCTTACTAACCTTATCCAGCTAGGATTTTTCCGACCTTGGGCAATGGTCTTCACCAACCCCACTGCTCTTACATGCAAAATACACGCTCCATCCCTGAGCCTGATGATCGAGGTCAACCTCAGTGTAAGTAAAGAGATTCAAGTGGCATAGGGTCTCAGGGAAGAACATACCACCGAGAAGAGTTGGGCCCCAGGCAAGACAGTATTCAACTCTGTAGCTTCTAAAAATGCAAGATTCTGCATAGAGACACCCCCCCTCCCCCACTTTGTTTGATGGATATTCACAAAAGTGCAAAATCAGTCAGGTCATGATTTCAAGTGCAAAAATTCAGGAGAGCAGTAAATGGAAAATAGTCATTTAAAAACAGGATCAAAATGTGAATAAGAGCCAAGAACGGTAGTTTACATCTTGAATCAAAAGACATTTTCACTTGTCATTCAAATTAGATCCGTCCATGCAGCTGATTCTCAACATTTAGAGAATGAGTGTAGACACTCTTATAAATGTCCCTTACCCAGGACACTCTGGTTCAATTGAAATGTGAGCATCTCCAACCAGAGATAGCCTCTGCATTTGTGCTCTGGGCACAACCCCATCACAACTACTCATTTGTCTCACCTTACATTTATTCACTAAACTCAAGGATTGCCTAATTTTGAAAAAATGTTCATATTATTGACTATAGAAACTGTGACACTATCTCTAAACATGCAGTTTTAAAGCTCAATTCCCATTCAGTTTCCTTCCTCCTAACAAAGTTTAAAACATATTTTTCCAGACATAGGGTTGACACCACTCTTTTCCTGGCGAATTAGAGTCTGTATATCTCCAAATTAATATATCTTTTTACAGTGGCGAAAAGCAAGCACAAGGTGTTGGTCACCTGGACTTCTTTGGGCCAGAATTTGCTGAAACGTATAAGCAATTGTTTTGAAATGAAGATGCATTGATTTCACTAAAATCCAGGCGTCCAATCACAGGACAGTCTAGCAGTTTTCATTTGGTGATCATTGAGTCAGTTCCCTTTTAATATGCACACTCGCAGAGCATCACTTGATCCTGTTCATTTCACCAAACCGCCTTCACAGCGTCTGCTCTTGATGCTTGTCTGACCAGTTTAAGCTTGAGACCGTGATGTAACTACACACTACTTCAGGTCACATCCATCTCTCAGTTTGACTGCCACGATCATCTCATTTAATTTCATAGCAGTGGTTAGTAAGGGTCTCCATAAGTGTCAACCTCATGACATTACCCATCTGCACATCACTTTCCTAACAGGTTTGGTACATATGTTCTCAATGAGCTCCTGAGTACTCCCTGCACACTGAAGAAGCAACACATTGAACTCTAGACTCAGATGTTCTAGGTTTGTTTTGAAGTCCCCCATCTCCTGGGGTTGGTCTTGGTCGGTCACTTAACCAAGGTGTACTGCATCTCTCAAAATTCTGAAAGGTGGAAATGATAGACACTTTGGCTCCAAGGAAAATGCAGTCATATTTGCTCCAGTTGTCAATTATTGTACACGGAATAGACATACAACACTGCAGCTTAAAATTACCAGAGCTTTTTGTTTTTTATTTGTTGTTTGACTTCCCTTTTTGCTCTTTTGATGCACATGAATGTCTGAATTTTATGTCACTCTCATCTATGTTGCTTATTTGTGTGTACTTCCTTTGCTCTGTTTGACAGTGTATGAACGCCCTCTTCTATTGGTTAATATACCTATCAGTGTACGAGTACTAGGCTTTTTTGACAGCTCTGACTGTGTAATAATTTTGAGGTTAGTTTGTGTGGGGCCCCCTACATTGATATCAATCATTTTGGGTCCCTTGATTATCCTAGGATCCTCCATGTAAAGTGTGTAATTATTTTTTCCATTTATTTAAAAGATTAAGTTGTCATTTGGATCAGGATTTCATTGAAATCCTGAAAGATAACATTTGGTAGTATTGATGTTTCCTTGTTCTTGAGCATCCTTGTCCGTGAACATGGCATATTGAGAATGTGAACAAACTTGCATGGGGAAAGATAAACATTCCAAAATCATGTCATCTTGTTGAACAAGTGAGACAGAAAATAGAGAAAGACACAAAGAAACTTTGGACCAATGCTGAGTGCGACCTGCACACTTCCTACTGAAGATGAGAGTCATATGGGAGCCACATTCTGTTTTCATATTGTTTGTTCCCTACCTTGCCGCCTGCATAACTCTAGCCTGGAACTCAATGACATAATCAGGGAATTCTATGGAAGCCTCTACTCTCAGTCTGTCTTTTCAGAAATACATCACCAAGCCTTTCTCTTCAGGCATCATTTGAAGAGTTTGAATAACCAGTTTTTCTGATCCAATTAAAATGTTTATCCTCTCACGGCACCCAATCGCTCCATCTTCCCTCAATCTCATTAGACCAAATCTCCAAGTCTCCCTGAGTTTCATCTGGACGCTGATCTTGAGGACCATCTGGCAGAATCATTTTCCTCAACAAAAAGCAGGCTGATTTATCTGAAGAAAGTTTTCTTGTTATAATACAACTTTTTAAATGTAGGAAATATCAGAAAGTGGCACAGCATGGTAATTTATATAAAGAGATTCTCTGAGGGAAAAAGAGAGATGGAGAAGAATGCCAGTATCACAACAGGAAAGCACCCTCAACCTCCATCTGCACCTGCTCCTGGACCTGAGACCTGTGCTCTGTAGGTCGTGAGTGCCCCCTGGGGGCCTGTTTCCTGCTTGCAGGTCAGGCTTGTATCCTGGTACAATCTGATTTCTCCTGGCAGTGATGGTAGCAACACAGAAATACAAAGGCGTCTCCTCGAATTGCAGGCTGTTCATACGCAGATACAGCATGTTCTTAGAGTTTTCTTTGGAGATAGTGTGTCTTTGTAGTATGTACCACCACCCCGATACTAATACGTGAGGCCCATTCCAGGTCCTTCCCCGAAACTGGTGGACCCACAGATCATGGCATAGCTACTGAAGAGCAATCTAGGGGTAGTAAAGGGGAGTCTCAGAGATGCCCCAGTCTGCCTCAAGTACCCCCATACTCCACTTGCTGTACATATGCAAGCAGAGCTATCCTGGGTTAGAAAACTATCCAACATATTCACCATGTTTCTCACTCAACGCCTAAGCACACACAAACTTGTTCTCGACTTAAAAAAATGTTTTTGAATTACCTGCTAAAATAGCAACAAGGACAAACCCCCTTTCAGCACAGACTCATGCTGTCTGTGTTGTGCTCAGTTCTGATCACTGAATAGGGACTCCTGAGAATCCAGGAGCACTTCCAGAACTGCAGGGTTGGGGCTGTGTTGGCTTTCATCAACAAAGGGAGGGTGGATTTGCCAGCCCTTTTACTGCATAACAATAAATGAAGATGCATGACTTCTGAGATATTCGTTTTCTGTTCCTAGAACAGATAAGAGTGTTTTAGGTGTGTTGTGAAGGTCACAAGGATAATAACCTTAGAAATATGTTTTATATGACTGTTCTATGATAAATTATTATCACACATTAATTCATTTTATTGTTGTATTAAACCACAACACACACGATTATAGTGGTATGTCTGTTTTATAGGAATAATACTACAAACAGAAATATACAAACTGAAGTTTCTATATCTGTGAGGGATTCACAGCATGTTCCTTCTCAATATCCTTTGAGATTTTGGAAGGGGCAGGATTAAGATTGTAGAGTAGATGAGCAAAAGTTTTCAAATTAAATGATCAGGGTAGCTCTTGCTCCCCTTGAAGAATAAGTACAAAGTCATGAAAGGTAAAAGTTTTATACTTTGCACAGCTTCTTTGGTCTCTTTCTCACCGGTGCAATTTTCCATTTGCTTAAACTTTTTCATATGAGCCCTGGTCATCATACCATATCCTTTTAGGATTTCTATTAGATGACGCCCCCAGGATAGGGGTCCTGACAGGAAGTAGACCAATTATTGGGCAGTTTGAATGCCTTCTTCCCACTAAAACATCGTGTCCTGAATGAAGAAATGATTGGAGTTCTGGGTCATGTGGTAATTGTGGTGGTTGTTGTGGATAGGTGCTACTGAGTCACTTCTGACCCACAGGGACCCTATGCACAGCAGAACAGAACACTGTCTGCCACAGCGCCATGAGTACACATTGTTCTATGCTCAAGCTGTCTTGGGGGGCAGATAATTTAGGACAAATGAGGATAAAATTTCTTCATAATTTAGAACAGAAAAACCTGTCATTTAAAAATATTTTTTCTAAGAGAAATGGCAGAAAAATTACTAATAATATAATGAAACATTTCAAGATATGCTTATTTGTTCTTTTTTGAAATTGACAGTAGCTCAGGCTTTGCTCATGATCATTTGCAAAGGAACACCTGACTCCCTTCATGCCAGAGGAAGCTGAGTTGGGACAAGCAACTGCAGGGTGTACGTTTACAGCTAAGCAGCATGAATTGATTCTAGTGCTCATCATCTTAGAGCATGACAATTTATTTATCTCTTTTGGGACACATAGGTTGTTTCTATTTTCATTCTTTTTAAAAAATAAATTCAGGTTGGAACTGGACACACAGGGAATCCAGGGCGGAAGATCCCTTCAGGACCATTGGTGTGAGTGGCGATACTGGGAGGGTAGAGCGACAGTGGGTTGGAAACAGGGAACAGATTACAAGGATCTACATGTGACCTCTCCCTGGAGGACAGACAACAGAAAAGTGGGTGAAGGGAGACATTGGACAGTGCAAGATATGACAAAATAATAATTTACAAATTATCAAGGGTTCATGAGGGAAGGAGGAGGGAGGAGGAAAAAAAGAGGACCTGATGCCAAGGGCTTAAGTTGAGATCAAATGTTTTGAAAATTATGAGATCAATGAATGTACAGATGTGCTTTACATAATTAATTGTGATAAGAGTTGTATGAGCCCCTAATAAAACGTTTAAAAAAACAACAGGGCGGGTCTGACCATGGGAACCTGGGCGGGACCAACCATGGGAGCAGGGCAGGACTAGCTGGTAAACCCCGAAGGAGCCGGGAGGGTACTTCATCTTTACGAGGTTGGCTAGCGACTAAGTCCCCGCCAACTGACCACTTGGTTGCAGCACTGGACGCCATCTTGGCGAGGTCAGTAGAAGACCATGTACTCAGTTGTCCTGCAAGAAAATGGCTGAGCAGTGTGATGGGGCGTAGCTTGAATCGAGAAAAACCAAAGCATCACTCCCCGGACACTGACACCAGAGAGTCCAGACCTTCTCTTCTCAGCCACCATTAGTTATCTTTCCCTCTGTGCCTGCTTCTCGCTGGTGCTTTTCACAAAGATGTGCAGCGGCTTGAGACCGGCCTGCTTCTTTCGTGTCTGACTTTCCCTCTTAGGCCTCTTACATGTGAAGGTTGAGCCCACAGTCAACGTTGGTTTTCTTTTTTTCCTCAAAGTTAAAACTGACCAAAGTTATTGGCTTTTTACTTTGCTAGAAGAAACTATCTTATGTTTACGTACTGGTTTACATTTGTTATTTATGTGCAGATTGTCAAAATGTAAATTGAATACAAATGTTCATGCTTTTAAAAAAAAGAAAATGGCTGAGTTGGGGGTCTGAGGGGAGAAAGCATGGGGAACTGGCATACTGGAGAGAGACCAACAGGTTTAAACAACACAGCACTGGGCTAGGATGTTTCCTTGATAAACAATTAGTTGTCGATATAAAGCTCTCTCTTATGCACAATGGGTGTCCCTAGTCATTTTCTAGTCATCACGGAGTAACATAGAAGTGAACAGACCAAAATGTTGGGAATTTCAAGAACAAAGACCTTCATATTTTGATGTTGTTTTTGTTCTTGGGTGCCAGTGAGTTTCTTTCCACCCACAGATGTGCTATGCACAATTAAACAAAACACTATCCGGTCCTGGAGCATCCTCCCAATTGTCCATATGTTTGAGCACATTGTTGCAGCCACAGTATCTATTCATCTCCTTGGTCCTCTACCTCTTTTCTCTGCTCCTCTAATTTACAATGCATGACGTCCTTTCCAGTAGTGTTCTGCCCTGAAAACATGCTCAAATTACTTAAGATGGAGTACCATCATCCTTGCCTGTAAGGAGCATTACAACCATACTTCTTCCAAGACCGATTTTTTAGTCTTTTCAGCAGTCCTTGAAATTCCCACTATTTCTCATCAGCCCCACAATTCAAGCATATTGACTCTTCTTCGGTCTTGGTTATTCAATGTTCAACTTTCACATGCATACAAGCAATGTCCAACTTTCACATGCATACGAGTTGGGTCAAGCACACCTCAGTCCTCAAAAGTAATATCCTTGTTTATCAAGGCTCTAAAGAGTTCTTATGCAGCATATTTACCAAATTCAACGTGTCATCTTATATTTTGACTTCTGCTTCCATGAGTATTGATTGTGGGTCCAAGCAAGACATAATCCTTGATAACTTCTCACTTTGTTCTATTTATCATGATGTGACCTATGAGTAAGTTATGAGCATTCTGGTTTTCTTTACTTTGAGTTATAACCCAAGCTGTGAGCTACAATCAGTGATATTCACCAAGTGCTTAAAGTCCTCTTCACTTTCAGCAAGCAAGGTTTTGTCATCTGCATATTGAAGATAGTTAATAGGCTTTCCTCCAAACTGATGCACCAATCTTCTTCACAGAAACCTGCTTCTTTGATTATTTGCTCAATGTATATATTCAACACATATGGTGAGAGGATACTACCCTGTGACACACATTTTGCGATTTGAACCAGGCAGTATGCACTTGTTCTCTTGGTTGAACTCGCTCTTGATCCATATACAAGTTCTGCCTGAGCACAATGAAGTGTTCTGGAGTTCCTGTCCTCCTCAAGGCTATCTGTGGTTTTTTTGTGGTCCATACAGTTAAATGTCATGGCATAGTAAGTAGAACACAAATAAACATTCTTTCTAATAAACTCTGCTTTCAGCCAAGACCCAGCTGACAGAATTAATGTTGTTCCACGTCCTCTCTGAATCTGTCCTGAACTTCTGGCAGCCCCCTGTCAATGTATTGCTGCAACTATTGTTGGATGATTTTGCTTGCTGTCAATGATATTATTCTATATCTGAAAATTCTGTTGGGTAACTTTTCTTTTGAATGAGCTCAATTATGTATCACTGTCTTAAATATTTCATGGCATAGAGGAGTCAGTTCTTACGGTGTTTCATCTGCTTGTTGGAACATTTCAATTGGCATTCCCTATCCAGGACCTAGTTTTTGACAAATACCTTTAACTTTTTCCTTCATTCCCAGAGGCTCATGCTCGTATGCTAGCTCTTGAAACGGTGAACTGTTGACTAGTACCTTATGGTACCGTGTCTGTATGTAACCTTTTGATCTTCTGTAGATGGTTACTGAATCATTCATTATTTCTCCCATAGAATTTTTCTATATTGCAATCAATAGTTGATTTTTAATGTAGTTCTTTGTGTTCTGGATATTAAAAACATAAGCACAGGGAGTTCTGGGAAGATGGTGACTGAGTAACACATACCCGAGAGACTCTGCAGAAATCAGCCCAAATTTGAAGGTAAAGAAGGGGCCATCTAGCTCAGAAGCAACAAAGCCCCTATGGAAAAAGCACATCAGCCTGCATGATACCAAGGTGCCAAAGGGATCAGGTACGAGCCACCAAAGAACATAAAATCCTATCATTGTGTGCTCATCTCCATGATATTATTGCTGAAGACAAATGGGTGCATAAGCAAATGTGGCAAAGAAAGCTGATGGGGGCCAGCTATCAAAAGATACAGCATCTGGGTTCCTAAAGACTTGAAGATAAAGAAGCGGCGATCTAGCTCAGAAGCAACAAAACCCACATGGAAGAAGCCCAACAGCCTGCGTGATCATGAGTTGTCAAAGGGATCAGGTATCAGGCATCATCAGAACAAAAAAATTACATCTTTGTGAATGAGGGAGAGTGCGGACTGGAGACCCAAAATTCATCTGTATGCAATTAGACATCCCCTCACAGAAGGGTCGCAAGGAGGAAACAAGCCAGTCAGGGTGCAGTGTAGCAATGATAAAACATACAACTTTACTCTGTTCCTAAATGCTTCCTACCCCCCACCCCCCAACATCATGATCTCAATTCTACCTTACAAATCTGGCTAGACCACAGTATGTTCGCTGGTACAGATAGGAACTAGAAACACCGGGAATCCAGGGTGGATGATCACTTCAGGACCAGTGGTGAGACTGGCAATTCGTGGAGGGTGGAAGGAATGTGGGGTGGAAAGGGGGAACTGATTACAAGAATCTATGTATAATCTCCTCCCTAGGGCATGGACAACAGAAAAGTGGGTGAAGGGAGACATCAGACAGTATAAAACATGACAAAATAATGATTTATAAATTATCAAGGGTTTATGAAGAAGGGAGGAGAGGGGAGGGAGGGGAAAAATGAGGACCTGATGCCAGGGGCTTACGTGGAGAGCAAATGTTTTGAGAATGATAAGGGCAATGAATGTACAGATGTGCTTTACACAATTGATGTATGTATGGATTGTGATAAGAGTTGTATGAGCCCCTAATAAAATGATTTTTTAAAAAGAAAACACAAGCACAGGGACATAAAGTACACATAAGAGCACACATACACCCAGGAAGAGAAAGTAAGAAGAATGTGTAAGTCAAAAGCAGAGAACGTTTTCTTGTTGGAAGAGGGTATAAGTAACAATTTTTTTTTTCACAACCGTTCATATTCTCCAAGTCTTCCTAGTTTTTACTCTCCTGAGGGCCCCACTCTTTTGTAGGTTCTGAGGAACTCCGGGACCCAATCCTTTTGTTACATTGAGGTTTCTGTCTGGGCTCCGGTTACCTTTTCCCCCTGTATGTGCTCTGAGGGGGAGACATGGATGTTTGTAAGGCCCCAGCACAGAACTACGTTCACAATGTCTCCATAAGAATGATGGCAAGTCAGATCAGATTAATCACCCCTCCCTTTAGCAAAGACCCACCCCAAAACTAACAGTCCTCATGAATAATAATCATGGACTACACCTGAGCGTGTGGAAACTTAAGGTGAATGTTTTTTCTTGGCAAATCCAAAGTCAAGATAAAAGGAAAATCAACAACAGAACATGACTAGAGGACTGAAATTTTGGAGTTCAGAGCAAAGAGAAAACTTCAGCCACAGAATTGACCCTCTAATAACATTCCCTACTCTGATCTTGGCTTTACCATTTGAAATTCTTGGATCATACTCTGAAGCCCATGAAGTGGGGACGGCAATCATCTGTGCCTCCCACACCAGGGTGTTTCAGCTTTAAGTTCAACAGACCAGTTCAGTTCCTTTAATAACACCATTGCCGGAGTCCCTACTAAGTTGAAGTAACCCTGGGACGGTGCTGAATGTCACAAGCTATTAGCCCTTTCCCATTTCCTGCTATTTGCAAAGTGCCCCCATCCATGATAGAGCCTGAGCTAAAGATGTGGTGTTTTGTTTTGTTTTCTTAAATGCACAAATTAGAGTGTGATAAATAATACATAAGCATTAGACAGTCATAGCACAACATTGCCTGGGATGTCATTAAATGATTACATGATCTCAGCACAGTTGTCAGATTCTGTGTTCGTGTTTATGCTGGTCTCATATAGTATTTTCCCTTTTGTGATTATCTAGTTTCAGTCAGTATAATATTTTACAGTCTGTGTCATGATATGATGTGCTTTGTAGTTTCTCCAGTATTTTTTAGACATGTCTTGTATCCCATTGTGTGTATGTACCAAAGTTTCTTTATCCAATTTTCTACAGATGGGCTTTTGGGTTATTTCCAATTTCTTGATATTGTGAACAGCGCTCTGATGAACATGGAAGTGCATATGTCTGTCCATAACATGCCATCTCACCTCTTTAGGATATGAATCGACTAAAATTTTGATGTATTGCATGCAATTTATTATCCCATTTGTTTGTAGTATCACCATAGAGTATTGCAGAGGGATATGGGACCACCAGTAACAGTGGGTAAGAGTTCCGAACTCTCTGCTTCTTCTCCAGTATATTTTTTTCTGGTTTTAATTTTCTTATTTTTAAGTGGGTTATCATTATCAGTGTAAGGCTATTTATCTTTTTTCCCATTAAATATATATATATATATATAATTTTTAATATAAGGGTTTCTATTTTTTCCTGAAAATCATGCCATTGTGTTTACTGTGGCTGTGCAATATTTTTTGAAGTTACATAGTAAGAGGGATCTTACTTTCTTCTTCTTCTTTTGGAGTTTATTGCTTATCCTGCATTTCTTACCTCTTAATTTGACATTGGTAATTACTTTTAGCATTTCTCTGTAGAATGAAGTTGTCATTTGGCGGTATTGTGTTGCAGTTAAAGAGTGTTTTGATGAACATTTCTATTCATATGATATTGACTCATATCCATGAACATGGACTATTCTTCCATTTGTGTAGGTCTCTTTGGGTTTCTTGTTGTTCTTAGGTGCCATTAAATTGGTTTCTGACTGATAGCAACCCCACGCAAAACAGGAGGCAAGTCCCTCTAGCTGCCATCTTGCATCCCCGCGTGTGCGCGCCTAATCTCAGTTGGTCTGCAAAGACCCCCTGAGCGCCAGCCCTAGTTCCCCGCGTGGCCCCATTTCCACTCCAACAAGATGAAAGAGATGATCATGAATCAAGAGAAACACTCCAAACTGCAGGCACAAGTGCGCATTGGTTGGACAGGAACTGCCCGTAGAAAGAAGATGGTGGTTCCCAGAATAGCCACAGCAGATGACAAAAAGCTGCAGTGCTCCTTCAAGAAGCTCAGGGTAAACGATGTCTCTGGTATTGAAGAGGTGAATATGTTTACAAACCAGGGAACAGTGATCCACTTTAACAACCCCAAAGTCCAAGCATCACTGGCTGCGAACACCTTCACCATCACCGGCCATCCTGAGACAAAGCAGCTGACAGAGATGCTCCCCAGCATCTTGAACCAGCTGGGCACAGACAGCCTGACTAGCTTACGGAGACTGGCTGAAGCACTCCCAAAACAATCTATGGATGGAAAGGCCCCACTTGCTACAGGAGAAGATGATGATGATGTTCCAGAACTTGTGGAGAACTTTGATGAGGCATCCAAGAATGAGGTTCACTGATTTGAGTCCGCTTCTGGGAAAGATGAAACTTTAGGAAATGACTTGGAGCTACTATTTTATATCACTGCTTTTTAAATTTGTTTTGTGTATGCATCTGATAAAATCTAGATCTCTAATATATTTAAACCCAAGCCTTTCGGTCTTTGCAGCTCTTTTACATTTTTTCTTATACATGACTCATTCTTTGCAGCCAGATACGCTAAAGAAGCCTGGGAATAAAATTTGAAACAGGTTAATAAAATGCTTTGCCTAGTAAAATAAAATAAATTAAAAATAAATAAAAATTTTAAAAAATATATATATTTTTTAATTGGGAGGCATCACTGCCCAGTCCGGTGCTACTCTCATACTTGTTCTGATGTTTGAGCCCATTGTGGAAACTACTGTCAATCCATTCTGTTGAGAGCCTTCTTCTTTTTTTGCTGCCCCTATACTTTACCAAGCCTGACATTTTATTCCAGCAACTGTTCTCTTCTGATAACATGCCCAAAATATGTGCAACAAAGTCTTGTCATCCTGGCCTGTAGGGAACATTCTGGCTTCAGTATTCTATGATTTTCTTTGCACACATATTTTTTATTTCTCTACATTGTTTTGCTCCTGGTTACTTCATCATTTGTGTGGCTCCTGTAAATGATATTGTTTACCTCATTGCTTTTCCCCAGAGTTCTCTTCATTAGTATAGAGGAATCCTTTTGATTATTTTTTCTGTTACTCTTATATCATGCCTGCCACAATGTTGAATATTTTTATTACTTCACACAAACTTTTGTCCTTTTTTCCTATATATAAAATTATATCTTTGAATAATGAGAGATGTACTTTTTGTTTGACCACTTGTATTCCTTTTAAGTCGTTTTGTCATATAATAATTCTCACTAAGATTTCCAGCACAAAGGCAAATAAGAGTGGTGATAGGAAGCATCTTTGCCAGGGTTTGCAAGGAGAATGCTATCAATTTTCCCCATTGAGCACGATATTTGAAGTAAATCAATGGCACATTACAAAAACAATGAAAATGTTAATTGACAGGATATTTGTTTAATATAATATTCACACACACATATGAACAAAAATTACTGCAAGGGCACAGAAAAGATTATTAAATAAAAATATTGTTTGTATACATATTCTCATTCAAGGCCAATATATACATGGACTCAGGGCTTCTGTCTTTCTGACACACTGGGACAAGGGAAAGATTTTAGCATTAAAGAGCACCGTTGTCAAATCCAGTACTGAGGTGAATCTGATCCAAGCAATAGAGCTGCATGGAAGATCTCATATGCACGGGAAAACTGTACAATGAATAAGGAAGAAAGATACAGAGTTGATCCTTCGAATTAGGTGTTGGTGTGAATATTGAGTAAATCACTGACTACCAGAAGAATTAAAAAGATGTCTTAAGGATGTATCATAACAATGTTCCTTATAATTTTGGATGTTGACAGTCATATTACAAAGTGTGCACAAGACTTCAGGAGGGACCAACCCTCCTGAATGTTTATTTCGAAGTAGGGCATAAAAAGATGGATTGACACTGTAAAAATGGGGTCAGACTTGCCAAATATCATGATGGCTTTAGGACCAGACGGTGTTGTGTTTTGTTGTGCATAGGGTCACTATGATTAGGAATCAATTCAATGACATCTGACTCAGTTTGGATTGAGGAAACATGATTTCCTAATCAGTAAAAATTTACCTAAAATTTATTGCTCAAAAAATGAAGGTTTAAATATTGAACTGAATCGCTGATCTATGATAACTCTTTTTGCTTAAGTATAACCTGGAGTTACAAAGGACAAGAAGTAATGTTCTTGCCTAAGACGTTTGCTGAGTGGGAAGACTGAACATGAGATGCAAAAGAGAGCTTGAAGTTCCTCTGCAGCCGCTCCTACAAGGTTTCTTCACGACATGCAAGCTGAGCACCTGCTGCAGGTCCACTCTTTTCCTGAAAGGAATGTTTGTTTCTAGGCTCACTGTGATTTCCACTCACTGTGCTCCTTACAGAATAACACATGATCGTGTCCTCTGCATTCAGGTCTATCATTGATAGAGAGACTGTGTTTGTGGGGTTGTCCCTGTAAATTGTGAATCTCCCTTGAGGAGTACTCTCACTTGGTTGATTCACTTGTGTCACCCATCAAGCCCCGTCTCTGGAGCTTGCCACACCCATTTCCTGGCATAATAAGAGAAGGTAAATCCAGAAGCTTTACAGAATAATTTCAGTGAAGGCTTATTACTTTACAGGCTGTGTCACATCCCTCACCTGTGCAGACTCCACGAGCTGAACTTTACCCCGGACACCTGCACAAAGAGAGCAGAGACTAAGCTCAATCTAAACTGCAGCATTTAGAGCAGACCTGATGTCGGAGGGACATCACCTTTGACAGTGATGAGAAGCTAGAAACCCAGATTAAAGCTGTTGCCATGATGTGGACAGTGGGAAAGAGAACAGACCAGGAATGCTCCTCCTGGACCTGTACACAGAGAGCATCAAGTGATCAAAGGAGGAGGGACTGCATTTGCATATTTTTGTTCCAATGGACATTTAGGAACCACCCACCATGGATTCTGGAGACCTGAGGCTCTATGTTCAGGGTCATTCTGCTTGTTGCTCTACTGACCACACAGAAGTAGAAAGGAAGTGCTTTCACCAAAACAACATTTAGAAAGTAGGATGGGTAAGAAAAGATAAATGCAAACAGCACCAATGAGAAAGGGAGAAGATAATCAGAGTCTTTGCAGGACAGGCTTGGGGAACTCCCAGTCACGGTTCATTTGCAGACTTGTGAACAAGATAATGTGTTCATTGTCTGGTATTTCCATAGTGTGAGCCCGTATCACCAATTACATCTAGTTAGAGTCTGCAGAGGAAATGAGAATCCAACAGTCGTCTGTGCTTCATTTAAGGCTGTCAATCACTGCCCTCTCAAATAAGGCTAAGTGTTTGTTGCTAATTTGAGAAGCCCAATTGTCTTCTTTGCCATGGGTGTAGTGTCAGGTTTCTAATGCCATGATGGCTTTGTTCCAATTTCTCCTATAACAGCCCTTGATGAACTTATCTAAAGGGACCCCTCTATGGTGCTTTGTGTTTATGGAAAAATTTGAATGAAAATGTCCCTGTGTGTGAAGAAACAATCAAGTGACACTTGGTATAAAAAATAAATGGCTGTTTCTCAATCTTGATAATTCCTGGGAAAAGATCACCTGGGATGACATAAATAATTGATGATACACTATTGATTATGTGGATACTATGGTCATTGTCTCTGATACTGGGACTTGATAATATTTCCAAATCAGCTAGAACAAAATAGTGCTTTAGTTAGTGTGTGTATCCTTGTTTACATTATCTTTTTGTTTGCAAGTCAACAAATGGAACACTGAGGAAGATAATCCTGGGGTCTCCCTTGGTGGCTGGTGGAGCTTATCCATATGTTCCATATATGAGCAGTGTCCTGGAAGTTACCAAAGATGTTGGGGTGAGATATCTCCACTTTAAGTTTGGTTAATACTATTATCAGATGAAAACCTACTAATAGCTCCTGGAAATAGAATAGGAACAGAATGTGTAGATTTATCAAACAAAGTATATGCTGTGTGTAGCAAACAAGTGTGTACATAGAGCTAGAATTATCTGTGGCTTACACATGAGCTTATGTGCCTTTGATTTTTTAATTCTCAAATGAATCAATAAAAGGATAGAAAGTTTGAACTCAGAGCTATCAGAGATTTTCAACCTCCAACATCTTTTTTCCCTAAACTGTGAAAACTTTGGAAAACATTGATTCAGACTCAGTGACATTATGTACAATAGACCAAAACAATGCTAAGACCAGAGTGTGGGAAACTGAGGATCGGGAAGAGGATGTATGCAGACAAATTCTCTATCCTCATAATGAAGATTCTGGAAAGCCAAAACGCTGGTGATGGAAGGCCTTCACATTTGTGAGTTGGAGATTAATCCCAGTCATAGTCTCCTAATGAAATATCATCTCCCCATAATATTCTACAACAATAATACTACTATAAAATATTTTTTAAAGCACATGGTTGGTCTTTATGTGGTCTAAGGCTCTTTTATATAGGAGCAGACATGCTTCTATTGTTCTCCCTGATCAAGGGGTGGTCGACTCCCCTCTGCATGCCCCAGTACTGATAGTGGGTTCCACCCACAATGAGCTCAGGAATATCTAGGGCAACACACCACCCACGTTGTTATGTGTATGATGGTTGAGGTTTGCTAGCGCCAAGTTATTTAAATCTTTTGGGAATACAAACTCTCTCTCTTGTTCCTGGCTTCACAGTAGAGGTAAACCCTTGCACGCTTTGTCTACTGCCTTTATTATTTCCTTTTAATTGTACAATTGCTCCTCAGGAGCCATTTGGTTGTGAGACTGGATCTTACAAATGGCACCCTAAGCTAGGGATCTAGAAGAAAATCTCCCAGAGGAGAGCACAAATATATGCGATGGTTGTGCAACCCCATCTGAAGCTAGAGTGCGTTTAGGGAATAGTATTGAAGTGAGAAACTGGTTGGGGGATTGGTAAAAAATTAAACAAAAATGGGGCAAAATGAAAGCAAATTTTAAAAACTTATGGTATTATGGTATTATGGTCACCCACTTACTGACCAAACAAACAAATTAACAAGGTGCAGCAGTAACAAGAAAAGGATTCCGGATTTTCAGCAAGTAGTGAAAAGTATAATCCATGGTTCCTGGGGCGGGGGTTGGGGAGGCGGCAGATATCTAGGAATCTGGCAAAAGGTTGCTACAAATTTAAGTAAAATACACAGGCAGGAGAACATATCCTTATGGAGACCTGAGATGTGTGGACAAAATTTAAAATGGTTTCAGAATCTGTACAGACAGAGACACAAAAGAAAGGCTAGCCAGTGTAGTACAAAGTTTTGTGTGAGTTATCCACATTCTTGAAAGCAGACTAATTCACTCCAAATGAGTGTGAAATATTCAGGGAAGCTTTAGCAGAGACTGAAAGAACCGAATCTGATTCAAGGGGGAACCTCATGGCCAGAGCATCTGCACCCCCTGAGTAATGCTGCCCTGGGAGCTCAAAAGCCATAAAACAACAGAGGAAGCCAGATTAGCTTACCCTGTTCCTGTAATGGAAAGACAGCCTAATGCAGACAAACCAAAGGATACGAGGAGCGCCATTCCAGTGGCTTTCCCTTTGAGCTGCTGAAAGACATCCAGCAGGCAGCTGCAGGCGAAGGTGCTGACTCCCCTTTGCGTTTAGTGTAATTCAGTCACTAGCTGCGCTTGGGTGTCTGGTAACCAACAAAAAGAACACTTTAACCATGTTTTGCCTTTCTCCATAAAATTACTTACAATACCAAATTTGGTCATTTGAAATTGCTGAAACACAGGCTCACTTGAACATAGAGGCAGAGCAGATATTGGGGACTGGGAATGTTATCGCATTGGAAGCGCAATGGCAGATTACAGAATAAGCATTGTCACAGATATGTTATGTTTGTCTCCAGGCCTGGGGAAAGCTAGTACCACTTGGGGAGAAGCGGGCCAGCCACACTTCTATACGCCTGTGTAATGAGGGGCCCCATATAGATTTTATGTGCCTTTTTTGGGATGCTGTTCGTAAGAACCTCAATAAGGAAGATACGGTGGGTGGATAGTCTAATACAGATTCTAGCTTAAGATAATGCTGATATCCGTCCCAGCAAAGAGTAGAGCACGCTTTCAGACTTCCTTAAGATTTGCAGAGGAGTTGGGTCCGAGGTACAAAGAGCGGGCCTTCTAGGGCTGCTAGGCATAATTACAATAAGCCTAAGGTGGAGGAGGGTGTTTTAACTGTAAAAAGGTCTGACATTTTCAAAGGGAGTACCAGCAAAGTCCATCAATTCGCCATGCAACTAAAGGTGGCCCCGGGTCAGGGCCCAGCTGGGTTGAAGGGAACCTGCACTTTGCCATGGCTGCAAAAAGGGAAACATTGAGCAAATGAATGACACTCAAAATTCAGCAGTGATGGGGTTCTGTCAGGGAACGCTACCCACCCACAAAAAGGGGAGATGGGCGTGCTCCAAGGCCCACCCAACAAACTTGGGGAACACAATTACTACGCAGCCAGCACACAATGCATTGAACCTCAGTCAGAACCTATCACTGAGTTCTGCCACCAGAGGGAGCTCAAAGACATATTTGACTAGCCAAAAAGATGTTCAGCTTTACCAGAAGGACTATCAGCAGTTATTAGGACCTGTATTTGGGGACCACTGCCAAAAGGATTAAGAGGCTTTTCTAAGAAATCCACCCTAAATGCTCAGGGTATTTAAATAGTTACTGGGTTTGTTGAGCAGAACTATGAAGGGGAATTTTGAACTATGATTTAATCTGAAATACCATGGATTATATATTTAAAAAGGTGATTGCATCGGCCAATTATGTTTGGTTCCTTCTGGTCCTATGGATAAAAACTGATACTACTCGAGAAAGAGCACCAGAGGAGTCAAATGTGCGTAGCTAGTGGAGTATTTTGGAATGCTGTTCTGTATAAGCAAGTGCGCCCCTGTATAGAATTGAGAATTGAAGGCAAAGGTTTAGAGGGCTTTTAGATTCAGGAGTGGATATTGCAGTTATGATCCATAAACAATGGTTAAAAGCATGGTCCTTAACCACCCCTGGCTTCAGCATGGGTGAAATGAAGAAGTTAACAAGGATAAGGTATGGCATCTTGATAA
The DNA here is from genome assembly GCF_050624435.1 of Tenrec ecaudatus. NCBI lineage: Eukaryota > Metazoa > Chordata > Mammalia > Afrosoricida > Tenrecidae > Tenrec > Tenrec ecaudatus. Next base: position 69,892,935 of record NC_134546.1, on the reverse strand, counting down.
GATCCTACAGTGCATGGGGCCTCAAGGGCAGATTGGTTCAATTAAACCTGTAGTGACTTTTACCCCTATTAACGTAGGGGGAGAAATCTGTTGCAATAGTGTGAGCGCTAGGTTGTGTACACGGGGGTTTCAATAAAACAAAAGAAACAAAATGGGGAAAGCTCTGCTGGGCAGACCGTACATAGTACACACCCCACGCACCCACCCACCACCCCGCTAGGCTAGCATCAAGCAAATAACTCAAAGTTAGTGTCCCAAGTGCCTTGGAAAATTCTCTCTGGTCATTGAATTTTTTATGTGAAACCGTTTCATAGGAACCTCATTTTGTGTGATGGCAGATTTAAAAGAACACCGTGTGGGGGTGCTGTGCCTTCAGTTGTCGTTGAGCTCAGCTGGGGGGAGAACTGCTTCGTGGACATGCTTTTTGAGCTTGAGCGTCAACTCAATTGTGATGGGTAATTGTTTTCTTCTACTAAAACATATTGATAACAACGACTTCACTCTCTTCTCCAGGTTTTGGTAGAACCAGCACCAGAAATATGAGACAGCAAATTTTAAGTGATGGGTCTCTGTGAGGGATTCATCACTCCTGGGTCCAAATAATGATGCTGAACCTGTCACAGGACATCCAACATAATCAATGATGACAACTATTGCAAACTTCTTTTATGCCTACACATTTTTAGAATCTTATGATACTGCTAGAAAGAAGTGATGACTAGGCCAAAGAATAGCCCGGAGAAAAGCAATACTATGGACAATTATGTAGTTCTTAGAGAACTCTTCCCCAAAGTGATGCTTGTCACCAAGCTTTGAAATTTAACCTGTGTGAATAGGTGGCTTAAAAGATTTGTAAGGGGAAGGTATGGAAAGCATAGCCCAAGAGGAAAGGCACATTATGGTGTGGAGGAGGCAGGGACAGGGCTGTGTCAGATGGTAACTGGTGAATTTGAGGAGATGGAAGCTGTCAGCACAGTGCAGTAAAGAGTAGTTTGTTGCTTTCTGTTTTCTGCTTCATTCACCTTAGGACCTGCAGTCAGGGAAGATGTTACTGTGACGAAGTCTTCCAGTGCCTTTCATGTGGAAAGACAACTTGGTGAGACTGTGAAGAGGAATAAACTTAGGGAAGTGGGAACATGGATATCCAGGGGTAAGGAGGATTCCCTTGTTCTTGGAGTGGAACAGAGATGTAGTAGGGTTGTGATTTGGGAGGCAGGGACAGGAGTGGAGTGCTGGAAACTGTGATTCCAGAAGGAAGTCAACTGCAGTCTGTCCCATGACTTCTGGGAATAAAGTGGTCCTGTGACCAAAAAGATGCACTTCACCCATTCCAAGCATTTTCAATGGCCTCATGTGCATGTTAAAAAGACAAAACAGAAAAAGGAAAAAAAGAAAGAAAATAGTACGAGGCCACCATGGTTTGGAAAAACAACCACACCAAATCAAATAAAAACCCTGAAGAATTAAATTACAATATAGGATAACTGCTTAGATTTCAACTACATCATTAACGAAATGATTGTTAGAATACTTCACAAAGTGTGGTAGAATATACTATTACATTTACAGCCAATATAAAAACACTTAATAGTTACCTTAACCCAGTCCCCCACCCCTCCATTTCCCCTAAGTCTAATTGAAAAGTAGTTATCTGAGTGTCATGAGAACTCTGACACAAGGACCCCTGACAGCGTCATTTCTTGTCCTTCAGGGACAGGCTGTTTGTTGCTGTAGGACGGATTATATTCTCTTGTTACAACATAACTTTTGAAATCACGGATATAAGGAGTAGTGATAATAAAAATATGTAATATTTTTAAATTAGAGATAGATTCCCTAGGGAAACTGTGAAATTTAGAAGAATTCACATGTGACCACAGGCCTTGAAACTCTCCCTGCACCTGCGCTGGGTCTGAAGCCTGTGCTCTGTGGGTCCTGAGCGCCCCCTGGAGACCAGTCTCCTCCCTGCCAGGAAGTTTGTGTCTAAGCTCTCACTGCTTTCCCCTCCCTGTGTCTCTGGTACAGTAATACATGCCCGTATCCTAGGCTTTCAGATTATTCATTTGAATATAGAGTGTGTTCTTGGAGTTATCTCTGGAGATGATAAATCGACCCTTCACGGAGTCAGTGTAGAATATGTTACTTCTACCATCACCACTAATGGCTGCGACCCACTGCAGGCCCTTCCCTGGAGCCTGCTGGATCCAGTGCATCCAGTAGTCACTGAAGGTGAATCCAAAGGTTTCACAGGAGAGTCGCAGAGAGCCCCCAGGCTTTCTTAGTTCACCTTCAGACTCCACTAGCTGCACTTCACCTTGGACACCTGCAAACACAGAGGCACTGTTATTAGACTACACACATGCAAACAAATGCACTCACAATTTTACACACACAGAGCAAAGTCTATGACAATTACCATGTAAAATACTCAAAATGAAAAGCAAAGTCCGTCCAAATTTCATGTTATGTCCTGTGGACTAGCTCCTGGGCACAAAATGAAACAGCAGAGACCCCAGAGACTGGGTCTGTCCTCTGAGATCTCCCACATCAGGGGCTGTGTCTGGTTTATCAGCAGGCAGAGAGCTGCATTTGCATGTCCCCTGATATTTAGAGCAGATAAGTAGAGAGAGACCATGGGCCAGAGTTCTCCCTCAGACTCAGAGACACACAAGCACCCTCAAAGGCAAACCGAGGTCTTAGCCAGGATTTTTATCAAGCATTGCTTTAATCGTAATATATTATCAATATTTTTGAAAAGTACTTTCTAATTTATAAACCTTATATTACAGACACAACAACCTTTGTGACATGAGAGCTCATACTGCATCCTCTCTCATCCCTTTTAAGAGGTGGGTACACATGATGGCAATTGGTGCCTCTATTATCTGTTTCTTGTATTACAAGGGAACTTTATTAGGTGTCTTTTTGTTTTGTTTTTTGCTTTCCATTGAATTTCCACATTTCAGTGACAGTTTTTTGGGTTTTTTTTTAACTTTTGGCCTGAAGTTGATCATAGAATGTGTACAGAAAACATGAAGAATGAAGTCTCCTCTCTGGTTTCTGATTTAGATTTGGGTCCTACTTCTTTTTTCATGATCAGGAAAACTGGATACTTATTAATTAACTTCATCTCCTAAAACAATCACTTTGCATTTAGTTGGCTTATTTAATATGTTCCTTCCACTTCATTTTACTTCTTATATTTATTAGTTTCCGCCCCCACCCCTGCACTTATAACCTATGATATTGTAACTCATAGTTTTCTAGTTCCATTAAATGGAAACTGCGGTCATTAATTCAGTCCAAAGCAGCCATTCATCTTATGACAATCGCTGCCTATATATCATAGCTATTAATGATACAAATAGAATTTGTACATAAAATAGTCATGCATGCACACATACAATGTCATGTTTGCATATGTGTTAGACCAGGTTATCTAGTAAAACAAATTCATAGCTACTTATATATGTGTAAAAGAGAACTTTATTTCAAGAAGTAATTACACATCAATAAAACATCCCAGCCAGTCCAGTTCAATTCTATAAGTTCAATATTAGCCCATTTGTCTCATATTAGTCCATGAATTACCCTTCAGGTTCACACAACACATGCAATGATGCTGAATGCAGGAGGATCCCAGATGAGTTGGTGGAAAGTCCTGTGGATACCATGGCAGTGGGTACATCTCCAGGGCTTTGGCTGCCATCACCATGGCTCCATGTCACTTGTGAACAGGATGGTGTAAGAGAGGGAATGAAAGAGAGAGAGACCTGCCACTTCTAATGGCAGAATCAAGAAACAGTTCTGAGAAGTCTCATAAGAAGGCCACACCCACAAGGAGGGATCACCAGGCTGTGACCTGATTGATAGGCTAGACTCCACCCATTCAGTCTTTTATCAGGATAACATGAGATCATACATCTACCACAGCATAAAATCTACAAATGAATGAACAGGGATATATCTGTGGTGTTTTGTAATAAATTTTTAGGGAAAAGGCATGTTGGCAGAACTGAAACCCTAGATGCAAATAGGATGGTACTTGCTCCCATGCCTCCCCCATTTCTATCGCCCCAGAATTCTTGTCCCTGTCCTTTCCACAACCCAAGTTATCCCCATAGACAATGCCATCATTGCACGAACGTTTGTGTTTGTGAAGGTAGTGAGTCCTCTATTTCTCTCACACATTAATGGACAGCCATGTCCTAGGTGTCATGGAGCTCAGATCCAGGGAGAGTAGCTTTTGGTTCTGGATATTTTTCTGGAGCTTGAGCATCAGCTCCTTAGAAATGGGAGGTTGTTTTCTGCTATTGAAATATATTGCTCGCAGCTACTGCAACCACTTCTGAGGGTTTTGGCCACTCCAGCTCCAGCAGCATAAAGTCATCAGAGACTAGCAAAGCCTATGGAGAGGATCTGTTATGATTCCTCCCTCTTGGACCCAAATCTCGGACAACTAGGAACAGGGAAAATAATCACTGATGAGAAGTAATGGAAGCCTCAGTAAGCCAGCCCATTTTTGGAATCTTGACACTGCTAGAGAGAAGTAATGGATAAGCAGAGGAATCTCCACAGGACATTGATGACCTATGGAAAATGTCTGTGGATACTAGAGAGCCTAGTCTATGATGAAATGGTTTTCACTGGGTTTGAGATTGTACCTGGAAATTGATGAGGTGCTCTGCATATTAGAAGCCCAGGAATAAAGAAGAGAAGTTCCCAGTCTTCTCAGAAACTGAAAGTCTGACCCCATCATTTTCTTTGTGCTAACACCAACACCACACTCACTGCCATCAGTGGATTTCGACTCATAGAGACTCTATAAGACAGAGTGTACTATTGTGTTGAAAAACACACTCGGTGCAAGGAAATGTGTTACCAAAATGAGTCCTGCTAGCAACAAACACAGGGCTGCATGACAGTGAAAGGGGTCCGCTTTCCTTGGATTAAGAAAGAACTGAGCCGGAAGATTCCCCAAGGAAAGTTTCTGAAAAAAATACTGACCACAGTTTAAAGTTTTAGAAAAGTATACAAATAAGTAAATGTATAGGATTATGGATGTAAAACATATTTCACAGGGATGGTCACGAATATGCATTAGGGTGAGGTTAAGTTCCTTAACAAGAAACAGATCTTGGTTCCAAATGTCTTCTCATTTGGCCTATATTGTGACTTTTGGTTCCTTGACCCAAGTTCTTCTGTTCCATGTGATGTGTGACTGGAAGGTTGGGAATGTATTTGTGGACATTCCTGGGCCCGAATGGGTACACATTTGGTGTAGTGGGATATTTTTTGTGAGGAAAGGGCTCAACAGAGACAGGATATCAGAAAGGGAATTACAGAATAATTATGGGCAATAAATGAGGCAGTTCGACATCCTGTGGCAACATCTCATACCCTAAGGAGAGGTTCCTTGGACAAGCTGTGGAATTTACACTGTGACACAACCGTAAGCAGGTTGGGGAATAATCTCAAACAGAATGTCCAATGTTCATCTTATACTGTACTCAGAGTCCCCTTAGCTACTATAGTCACGACAAATATAATCTTGCCACAAGAGATGTTATTGAAGATAACTTGTTCCCAGAAATGGTAAGTCTATTGCCATTTATTGTTTATTTTCTTTCTTTTTTAGGAATTTGGCAATTATTGGTAGACATAGTGTGGCAAGAAATGTATATATTATTTCCTTTTTGTTACTCCTTCCAAAGATCAAACTGGAGCTTCAGTTAAAAATTGAAGAGTTTATTAAGGAACAAAACAATCCAGGAATGGACAATAATAATTGGAAAGATTCACAATGTCCCCCAGTAAAAGTAAATTTTCAGAGTTTAAATGCAGAAGGACCCTAGAAATTAAAAGAATATTACAGTCCCTTGATATTTACTATGCTTGGCTCAAATGGACGAGGCAATATTAAGGACACTATACAAAGATCGATTCATGTAACAATTTTTATTTGTTTTGCTTTGACTTTAGATACTGGAAGAGAGAATGAATGCTCTTCGTGGCAGCCTGTTGTGGGAGGAGCTATGCTGACTTTTGAAAGTCAGTTCAGAATAAACAGTAATCATAAACAACAGAATTGGAATCTGGCGGCATCGTTTCGTCTTCTTTACATTGACTCACAATCACAATGCTCTCTTCAATCCTTGATGATCATCAGCAAGTGTTTCAAGTCCTTATTACACTTTTTTGTACTATTGATTGAATAGATTATCGTTCGTCAAATTAATTTTTAAACAGTCAAAGAACTTTCTCTTAGAGCTGGCCTTGAATTTGGACTTCTAGTCTGTAGATATTCAGTAAAACTAATTTTTATACTTAAACACTCTCTACTTGTGATATCAAGTTGCAGTAACTTTCAGAAACATAGCATTTATTCAAAAATTCAGTATATGAAAAAGTCACAGTTTTCTAATTAAATGTCAAAATAAAAGTAAGATAAATTGGTTTTACCTTCATCATAACAGTAACAGTTTAGAAAGTCATTCAATTTTTAGGCCGTGAGGATATTTTATAATTTTATAATTGCTGCCAAGTTTAGCATATCAATAAGTACTGTGGTGGCTTGTGTTTTGTTGACATGCTGGGAGATATGCCACTGTTATATCAAATGCCAGCATGGTCACCCAAAATGAGCACATTTCAGCAAATCTTCCAGACTAAGAATACACAATGCAGAAGGACCCGTCCCCCCTCTTCAGAGGAAGAATATGATAAAACCTTACCCACAACTTTGAAGCATTGTTGAATGCTGAAAGTCTAAGCACAGGAAGTAGGAAATTGTTGAAGCTGCTGCAAGAGGATGGGCCCTCAGGTTCGAGGGCACTCAAAATGTGACTGAAGAGAGACTGATTTCTTGGAGGGGAGTGAGCCATGATGACGTGATTTAGGTAAAGCCTCTGGGAGTGGAGCTGTCAGGATCTTCATTTGCTGATGGGCCATATCTTAAGATAAAGAGAAACTGCTGCAAAAGTCTTCTAAGGGTCAGAACTTTTAATGGGCATACTATCAATTTAGGGAAATTGAAAGTGGTCAGAAATTAAATGGGATGCATGAATATTGATCGGTATCCTAGGCATTAGTGAGTGTAAATGGACTGACTGGTATTGACCAATTTGAATCAGAAAATCATAGGATTTACTATGCCGAGGACAGCAAAGTCAGGAGAATGGCTTGGCATTCATTGTCAGAAAGGATCCAGCTAAAACCATCATGAAATACAATACTGTCTGTGATAGGATTATATCTGCCTTCAAGGAAATCCAATCAAACAACTCTTATCAAACATCACTTGAAGAATGCAATTGTTGCCGAGATTAGCATGCCAACAATTAACGTATAACACTAATAAATAAAAATTGTATTTTTATTTGCTCCTCCCTCCCCACTTTTGTTGAGATTTCAATTCCATTTTTATTCATCCCACATCCAATAGGTTAGATTTTACATATGTTTATATATTAATATTGTATTCCTAGGTCATAAAATAGAGAAATCCCTTGGGGGGAACAGCGAGATGGAGAAGCATCCCCAGACCACAACAGGAAACCAATCCTGTCCCTTTCCACCTGTTTCTGAGTGTGTCCTGCGATCTGTGGGTCCTGAGCACCCTCTGTTGCCCAGCTCTCTCCCAGCAGGGAGTTTGTGTCTGGGATCACACTGACTTCCTTTCACTTTCTCACAGAGTAACAGAGGGTCTTGTCTTCCATTTTCTAACCTTCCATTTGCAGCTGAACTGTGTTCTTGTCATTGTCTCTGGAGATGATGAATCAGTCCTTCATAGAGTCTGCATTGTTCATAGTGCCTTAATGGAAGTATTTACACAGAGAGATGAACAAAGTCTACATACCACGGTATTTTTTTATCCTCCTCTGTGGTTGGGATGACTTAATGTCACAGGCAAGTAAGGCCAATCTCAGGAAGTAATTTTCTTTGTCATTTCTAGGTGCATTACTGGTAAATAAAGGATTCAGGGACATATTCAGAGTCACTGCCTCAATGAGCACAGCTACCATTTCCTCAGGTTTCCTGATGTTCAGGATGTGGGTTTCACAGCGTGTGTCTCACACAGACTTCAGGCTGCTAATCTGTAGATACACTGTGCTGACTGGCGCATCCACAGAGAAGACATAGCCCTGTGCCAAACCCTGCACATATGTTGACTTCCCAGTGTAGATGTTGATCCAGCCCATCCACGGGAGGCATTGTCTGGGGGCTTGTCAAACCCTATTCATAGGCGTAGCTGGTAATGGTGTTTCCAGAAGTCGTATAAGACATCTTCACCAATCTCCCAACTTTTTCACCTAGGCCTCAGACAGTACTAACTGCATCTGGGCATGCACACCAATGAGGAATTAACCAGAAGGTGAGGGCTCTGGAGCTGCCAGAGTGTTCTCTCCATCCCCATATGTTATCTTACTTAAGGTGACTGTCTATAGGAAAATGAAACTCCACGGTCACTCCTTCATGAGTGCACTTTGTTGTCAGTGGTTTAGGAGCAACCCATATGGCAATATCCTTGCTTAATGCTTCATCAGGGGAGATGGCTTCAGCCTTCAACTCTATAGGGCACTTGCATGTGGATATAATTCACATTCATGAATGGATTTCTGATCTACATCAGTGATTTATAATAGAAAGCCTAGATAATTCTAGAACAATAGTTCTCAACTGGTGGGTCGCGACCCCTTTGGGGGGTCAAGTGACCTTTTCACAAGGGTGGCCTAAGACCATCAGAAAACACATATTTCTGGTTATCTTAGGACCTGAGGCAGCACTCCTCTATCTGTCTCCAGGTGGGTCTGCCCACATGCAGATAACTCCACATACAAGTACCCGGCATGGTGACATCATCTTGCCAGCCCAATTACATACACCCCATACAAATGTATATGATAGGGTTGATGCCATCATGTACTTATGTGGACCAGTCACCCATGTGTAGAGAGCCGCTATTGTGTAGAAAGCAGTAGCTTCGTTGAAAGCAGCTACTCTGTTAAAAGCAGCAGTATTGGAGGTAGAACGACACTTCATGAAATATAATTACTAGGAAAATGTAATATCATCAACTACTACAAAAATATATATATTTGGACCATGGGAACTTAATGTGGATGCTGATTGGTCTTTTTATATCCAGATGTGGTTGATATGAGTACTGAAACCCCTGTGATAGTAGCAGGTATGTAAAAAACAACAACAATACAGATCATGATAAATCCTAGGAAAATTTATTGAAGTGTATTCACTGAACTATGCTATGTATCATCCTTTGTATTATTAAAGCTATTGTTATACATTATTTCAGTAGCAAACCATCCCATGGCAATGGATTATGTAGAGAACATTAAGAAAAAACTACAGTGAAGATTTTTCTTACGGTATGGTTTTACCTCAATAATTACAAGAGGAATTGAGAAACCACAATGTGCTATTTGTTGTGAAGTTCTATCAGCCGAATCTCTGAAGCCAAACAAACTAAAATACCATTTTGATAACAAGCATCCAAGCTTTGTTGGAAAGGATACCAACTATTTTAGAAGCAAAGCTGATGGACTCAAGAAATCCAGACTTGACACTGGTCGCAAGTACTACAAACAAAACGTAGCAGCCATTAAGCTTCATATATGGCGGCACTCAGAATCGCCAGAGCTATGAAACCTCACACCATTGCTGAGGATTTACTGTTGCCAGTAGCAAAAGACATTCTTAGAGTTATGATCAGAGAAGAATCTGTTACGAAATTGAGTGCAATTTCCTTATCTAACGACATTGTCCACAGAAGAATACATGACATGTTTGCTGATACTCTTGATCATGTCATCCAGGAAATTAAATCTTCTCCACTTCCAATATTTAGTTAGCATCCAGCTTGATGAATCTACAGATGTTGCAACCTGTTCCCAGTTACAGGTCTACTTGAGGTATATGTATGACGGCGATTTTAAAGATGTGTTTCTTTTTGCAAACTTCTTGAAATGACAACTACTTGAAATGACAACTACTGCACGTGGTGTATTTGGTACACTTGGTTCATTTCTGAAAGAGCATAAGATCCCTTGGGAAAAGGTTTGTGCTGTTTGCACAAAAGGGGCTCCAGTTATGCTAGGATGTCGATCAGGTTTTCAATGTTTGGTACTGAATGACTTACCAAAATCATCGGAAGAAACTGTATGATTCATTGGCAAATATTATTGATGAAGATGCTACCACAAGAGTTAGAAGAAGTGATGAAAAGCGTCATAAGTTTTGTCAATTTTGTAAAGGCAAGCACTTAAAACAGTTGACTGTTTTCACAACTGTACAACGAGTTGGATATGCTGATTAATGCTCTGCTATTTCACACTGAAGTGAGATGGTTGTCGACAGGAAGAGTTAAAACGTGTTTTTGAGTCTCATTGTGAACTCAAAACGTTTTTTTAATCTGAAAGCAAGACATCAGTTTGGAGCACTTTTCAGTGATAGCAGTGAAGTGCAGAAAATAGCTTACTTCGTTGACATCTTTACCATCTTGAATGAGTTAAATTAATCCCTACAAGTACCAAAGGCAACATGCCTCAATTTTTCTGAAAAAATCTGATCATTCCAAATGAAACTTCAGCTTTGGCCAAAAAAAAAGTTTGAAAGTAAAATTTACATGTTGCCTACCTTATCTGCTTTCTCTGAGGAACATGATATTGAACCAGACAAAAGGATTCCGATGATAATTTCTGTGAAAGAACACTTGCACATGATTGCAGCTGCTTGTGTGTTTGCCAAGCCCTTGGAGTCCCTCACCTTAACGTCCTGCATTTCTTTGGACTCTGATATGACAAGCCTGTGAGTGTGTCCCTGCACCAGCCACCTCAGGTCTGTGGATCCGAGTGGTGTGTCCACAGCAGAATTAAGACCTGGATTCCTTGCAGGTCTGTTAGATAGGGTCTCAGCCACCCAGACCCTCCTGAACTTAGCTGGCTGTGACATTGATGATTCTCAGCTCAGTGTCTGCAGCCTGCTCTGGGCCACTGTTCCCTGCTCAGCACCTTGGAGTTTGGTGGAAACCCGGTCTCCATGGTTGTCCTAAAGCACCTGCTTCATCATACTGTGCCACTGTGCAAGTTCTCCCTTCTGAAGCTCCCTGTCCCTCGAGATTGCTACATGGGTCATAGAAGTTCTCTGCGCCTGGATACTGTTGCAGAGGCTCTGTGTGACCCTGCCAGTCTACAAGCCTTTCTCTGTAAGTTTTGTTCACAGCAATCCTAACAGATATTGGGATGCCATCATCATACACAGACAGCTAATGTCATTACCTTCTCACCTCTAACTTCTGCTTCTGGGTTTCTACCCCATTCATAAAACTTTCTCATTCCCGATGTATATGGGATTGTTTTAGATTAGGTTCATGAGGATGGGCCATCTTCAGAATTGTTCCCATGCATATGACGATTGTTGTATCCACTGTGTTAACCCACTACTGTGAGGGCCTTCCTCTTTTGTGCTGCTCCTCCTCTTTACCAAGCATGGTGTCCTCCCATGGACTGGTCCCTCTTGACAATTTGTTGAATGGACGTTGCCATTCTTGCCTCTAAGGAGCACTCTGGCCATGTGTGGTAGCACATTAATCTCAGGAGGGGTTAAAGGTTATGGATAGTTACAAGAAATTATAGATTTAAAAAACAACTTAAATTACTGAATATGACATTGATGGGTAAATCCACACCTAATTCACAATAAAGAATTATTTCACAACAGAATTTTTAAAATGAGGTTTTTCTATTATCTCTTCTTCTGAAACAGACTATCACTAGTCACAATCATGCCATCTTGTTGACTGCTGAATGACCTACATCCTTCACCCTCCCATCTCAGAAAATCTCAAAGTGATTGATTTTAAATTGTACTCTTATGTTCTGGAGATCAGAATATTGTAATTAATAATATTGTTGAACTTGATGGTGTAACCAGGACATTGCTATTTTTATTTAATTGACCAGGATGATATAATCAATGCTGTACCCATTAGGACTCACTAACTCTAGCGAATAATAACATTAATTTTGATTTTTGCTTTTGTCCATGCTGGCTTAAGTCCTAGACAAATGACAAATGAGCTTTTGCCTTTTAAAATAGACTGAAATGTCCACTCAGGACTGCAAACTAAGCGTCACTTTTAGATTGCAGCAGTCCGGAGATAACCAAATAATGACTGTTCTAAATTATCAAGGATAAACAGAATCGATAAACCACTGGCAAACATAACCAAAGAAAGGAGGGAACAAATCTCAATAGCAAGAATAAGGGATGAAAGAGGGGTCATTACAACACACACTAATGAAATCAAAAGGATACTTACACAGAACTATGAAGGATTGAACTTCAATGAATTCAACAATTTGGAAGACATGGACAAATTCCTGGAAAAATAATCCCTCCATAGACTATTCTTGTGGTCTCAACAGACCCATAACAGTAGAAGAAATAGAAAAGGTTATCAAGGGATTACCAACAACAACAAAAAATCCCCTGGACCAGGTGGCTTCACTGGAGAATTCTACCAAGCATTTAGGTAAGCACTAACACCAATCCTACACAAACTCTTCCAGAACATAGAAAAAAGATGGCAAACTCCCAAACTCGTTCTATGAAGCAAGTATAACTCTGATACCAAAACCGGGCAAGGAACCCACAAAAACTGAGAACTACAGACCAATATCCTTATGGGCATTGATGCAAAAATCCTTAACAAAATACTACCCAACAGAATACAAAAGTATATAAAACAAATAATTCACCATGACCAAGTGGGATTCATACCAGGGATGAAGGAATGGTTCAACATACGAAAGACTATTAGTATTATTCGTCACACTGACTTGAAAAACTATAAAAACCACATGGTAATATCGATAGATGCAGAAAAGGGATTTGACAACATTCAACACCAATTCCTGTTCAAGACACTTGAGAAGCTAGGAATGGAAGGAAAGATCCTCAAGACAATACAAGTTATATATGAAAAAACAACAGCCAACATCATAGTCAATGGAGAAAAGACTAACCCATTACCACTGAAAAAGGCGACCAGGCAAGGATGCCCTTATCCCCACTCTTATTTAATATCGTGCTGGAGGTTTTAGCTAACAGCATAAGGCAAAGAAGACACATCAAAGGTATTTGTCTGGGGAAGGAAGAGGTGAAACTATCGTTATTTGCAGATGATATGATTTTATATATGGAAAATTCCAAAAGTTCCACAATGGGAGTACTGGGAGCAATAGAGGAGTTTGGCAAAGTGGCAGGATACAAGATCAACAAACGTCCATCGGACAGTTATACACATCAGATAAGACCACAGAAGAGGAGATTTTAAAAAGGTGGTACCTTTCACAATAGCCAGATAAAAATTGAAATATCTAGAGATATACCTGACTTAAAAAAACAAAAGATCTATAAGGGGAAATCTGCAGAACACTCTTACAATAAACCAATAGCGACCTCAACAAATGGAAGAATATTCCATGTTCATGGATTGGAAGACTCAATATAGTCAAGATGTCAGTTCTGCCAATGGCACTATATAAGTTTAATGCAATCCCGATAAAATTACCCTTATCTTTCCTCAGAGAATTGGAAAACTGATTACCAACTTCATATGGAGAGGGAAGAAACCCAGAATTAGCTGAGAACTCCTCAAGAAGAAGGACACCATGGGAGGACTTGCGCTACCTGACTTTAGCACATACTATACAGACACAGTTGTCAAAACCGCATGGTATAGGTTCAATGACAGATACTCAGACCAATGGAAAGGAACTGAAAACCCAGAAATAAAATGCTTAGCATACAGGCAACTGATTTTTTATAAGGGTCTCAAATATATCAAAAGGGTAGCAGATTCCCTCTTTAAAAAGTGGTGCTGGAAAAAAATGGATATCAGCATGCAGAAAAATGAAGCAAGACCCTTATCTCACTCCATGCACAAGAATAAACTCAAGGTGGATCACAGTCCTTGAAGTTAAACCCCAAACTATTAGGGCCATTAATGAGGGAATTGGGACCAACTTGAGAACTTTGGCATAGGGAATACATAGGCTATCAGAAATAGGGAAGGACACAAACACAGAGGAGGCACAAATTGACAAATGGGATATCATGAAGATAAAACACCTGTGTACATCAAAAGAATTCACCAATAGAGTTATAATAGAGTTCACGGACTGGAAAAACATCTTTAGCAATGACACTGTGGACGCCATTACAAGATGGCGCTGGACCGCGCCCTTATCTTCAGGGTTAGTGATAACAAGTTATGCCACGCATGCGCTCAGTCTGGACTTTGACGCAGGAGAGCTTTGCACCTATCTGAGAGAGCCCCGTCACCCCGAAGCATATATAAGCCAGGGTTTTTAGCCTGCCCGGGGTCTTCCATAGCTGACCTCGGATCTAGAGGCAGCTCTCAATAAACTCCGCTTATCACGCTATCAGAAGGATCCTGGTCAATTTGTCTCGTCGTGTGTCGCGTTCATCCTCTTATCTTCCGCCGTGGGAGGGTCGCGCGTGACAGCTGGTGCCGAAAAACCGGGATTTCGAGTCCTTAACAAGGCGACAAGACGGTTGAGTGGAGACCCCCGAAAGGGAGGATTCAGAACTGATCAGCGCTGCGGAGAGGGTGAGTTCTGCAAGGCCACTGCTGTGTGAATGTTTATCCGCTACGGCTGCGGCGGCCTTGGCTGAGTGTGGGAGAGAGTGCTGCTTCTGCTTTCGGTTTAGACCGAGAAGAAAATCCTGTGCTTAAGTCCCGTGTAGATAAACGGGCGACATGGGAAATGTTCCAATAAAACAGATGGTTAAAACTTTGCAGCAAATCTTGCTAGCTCGTAAACTGAAGATATCAGAAGGCACGCTTAGCAAATTTGTGAGGGAAATAGACCAGATTGCACCATGGTTTCTAACAACGGGCTCTCTGACTGTCCCATGTTGGGACAAGTTGGGAAGAGACATTGATCGAGCAAAAGAAGAGGGACAGATAAGACCGGGCACGAGACCGGTCTGGAAACTAGTTAGAAGTTGCTTAGTGGACGAAGCTTGTGCAGAAGTGATACGTCAGGGGCAGCGTGAGTGGATTGACTTTCAAGACAGCATGTCAGAAGCAGGACAGGAACACACCCGAGGAAACAGGACGTCCGAAAAGGACGATCCGGGAATAGATCGATCTAAAAGGAAAAAACACAGGAGCTCAAAATTGGAGACAAATACGGAGTCAGAGGAAACCTCCGTGACCGGCTCGGAATCAGAGACCGGAGAGGAAACGGAGACAAAACAGCCAAAAACAGGAGGGACCACAAGAGAGAGGGGGGCTGCCGCGCGGGCACGGCAGGAAGCCCCTACTGAGATTAAGCTTAAAGACAAATCCAAAGTGCCAGGAAGTATTTATCCCTGGAAGGAATTAGGGGCTTTAGGCCTTACCGAAAGTGATGAGGAGGAATTGGAGGAGGCGGCGGCTGCATATGACAGAGGGAGGTACGATGAGTTTGCTGCTATTAAGTCTATACCTCCGGCACCTCAGATACCTCCCCCCTATAGCTCAGGGGGACAAAATTATTCTCTTTTGACGCCGAAGAGCCAACGGATGCTTAGTCAGATGTTCCCGGTTTTTGAAAATGCCAACCAACAGCGATATCATGAACATTTAGATTATAAAATTGTCAAGGAATTGGCCGAGGCAGTAAGATCTTACGGAGTCAATGCTAATTACACTCAATCTTTAATAGATCGTGTCTGTGTGCATTGTATGACTCCTACTGACTGGTGTTCAGTCACCAAGGCGGTCCTAACCACAGGACAGTACCTAGAGTGGAAGTCTATGTGGATGGAAAACAGCATGACCCAAGCAAGACAAAATGCAGCCAGGGGCATGCCTCAGCAGGCTTGGACATATGAGATGCTAACAGGAAATGGTCAATGGGTAAACAATCAGACAGGTTACCCTATAGATGTATACCAACAAATTAATTTAGCCGCCGGAAAGGCCTGGAAAGCGCTGCCCAATAGGGGAGAAGTAAGAGGGAACCTTACAAAAATAATACAAGGCCCTACGGAGCCATTTTCAGATTTTGTGGCTAGAATGCTAGAAGCAGCAGGAAAAATTGTGGGGAGTGGTGAGAACCTGGCCTATACCCCATCCAGTAAATAGACAAGCCCCAGTTCTCCCAGTATTTTTTGCTCAAAAATGTGATAGATTGGGAGTCCCTTGTAGTCCTGCTGTGAGTAAAGTATCAAAATTTTATAATGTCACAAATTTTACTTTAGTTAATAGCTTATGTTTCCATATCGTAAAAAATTCTTCCAGTAATCAGTGCATAAATTTGAGAAAGATAAATGTTACAACATGGCTTGATCCTGAAGTTACCCCAGGGTCGACTGTCAAGGTAGAGGTCGATCAAGAAGGCGAGATGATTTTTAGTGGCTCGCCCCCAGCCCCGCAACTAGGCGAATGGTCGACACCAGCAACTCCGCCGGTGACACATGTCGAGACATATGTCTGGCAAGAAGAATTGCTGGCACCAGTAGAGACGGGTGAAGAACATGAGGAAAGAACTCGATGCAATGGTACTCTGGAAAGAGTGAGGGTATTCCCTTCCTGTCGTCCTAGAGAAAGATTTCCACCAGAGTTTGAAAACTGTGACCCAGGGGTACAGGATAAATTGTATTTATCTAAACTAAACCTCAATTTTTCCCCCAAATTATATAACAGCACCCAGAATGTGAGCAAGAATACATGGCCGTGGCATCAGTGGATTCTAAATAACAGATTGAATGCTGCCACTATTATGTCCCCTTTTGCTGGCTTGTTGGGAAGCGTCATACGTCTCAAAAGAGCTAATGTAGTTATTGTGGGAAATATGGCAAACGTTAGTGAAGGCTTGAGTTATAGCCATAATTATATTTATGATTATAATCCAGTTTGCGTAAAAAGTCCTTTTTTATTTTTAGTTTTTAATGATACATGTATTATAAATGATGTTGTTAGTTGCAATAGTAGTAAATGTAGATGTAAAATTAGAGAGTGTTGGTCTGGAAACCGAACGCATAATGCTATGGTCATTCGCATTCCCACCTTAGTTCCTATACCTGTGGAAGCAGATCCGAATCAATTCCCCATTACTACTCTATTGAGACATAAAAGAGATTTTGGCATAACAGCTGCAATTGTTACAGCAATAGCGATATCAGCAACAGCGGCCGTAACTGCGGGTATCGCTATGGCCAATCAAGTGCAGACAGCTAAAGTTATAAATGAAGTTGTGGAAAAAACCGCGGATGCACTAATGGAAGCCCGCAATGCCCAAGCTCATTCAGCGGCGGGAATAATTCTGTTGAATCAAAAAACGGATTTATTGCAACAAGAAATTGAGCAACTTACCAGCTTGGTACAACTGAGCTGTGTATTATCAACACCTGCGGTTTGTGTCACCCCTATTGTATATAATGAATCAAGCAGCATTATTAAAAACATTTCAGATTTTTTGACAGGCCAATGGAGTGAAGAGCTGGAAGCGATACAGGACCAGATGTTGTTGAAGATTTTGAAATTGAATGGCACACGTACTAAGCCTATCACGCTTGGAGATTACACCTCTTGGTTGTCCTCTGCTTTTTCCTATTTCAAGGAGTGGGTGGGAACATTTTTATTTTTGGGCTTAATCTGCTTCGGTGGCATAATTCTTCTCTGGATGATTTGCAAGCTCAAGCGCAATCAGGCTAGCGAAAAGCGTGTGATATTACAAGCCCTCATGGCTCTTGAAAAGGGCGAGCAGCCAGAGATTTGGCTTTCCCTCCTCAAGCGCTAGACCATGCGCAAGCTGAGTCCGCAGCCAAAGACGGGAAAGACCAGTGGGACATGGTACCAACCTAAGACAGGAGCCTGCCGCTAGAGGGCAGGAGTTCCGATGACGGGTAAGGACCATGTGGCATGCTAGGTCACCTAAGACAGGCGGGATTCCAAAATCTTATTATATAAAAAGGGAGGAGATGTGGACGCCATTACAAGATGGCGCTGGACCGCGCCCTTATCTTCAGGGTTAGTGATAACAAGTTATGCCACGCATGCGCTCAGTCTGGACTTTGACGCAGGAGAGCTTTGCACCTATCTGAGAGAGCCCCGTCACCCCGAAGCATATATAAGCCAGGGTTTTTAGCCTGCCCGGGGTCTTCCATAGCTGACCTCGGATCTAGAGGCAGCTCTCAATAAACTCCGCTTATCACGCTATCAGAAGGATCCTGGTCAATTTGTCTCGTCGTGTGTCGCGTTCATCCTCTTATCTTCCGCCGTGGGAGGGTCGCGCGTGACATGACACATCATACAAAGGCCTTATTACTAAAATCTACAATACTCTGCTAGATTCCGAAGAGAAAAAAATCTAATTTCCTTCTTGAATGGTGGGCAAAGGACTTGAACAAAAGTTTTACAGGGGCAGAAATCAGAATGGCCAACAAACATATGAGAAAATGTTCCTGATCTTTAGCCATAAGAGAAATGAAATTAAGACAATAATGAGGTACCACTTAATACCCCCAAAGGTAGCCCAACTCAAAAAACAGAAAGTAACAAGTGTTGGAGCAGCTGTGGGAAGACAGGAACTCTCATTCATTGCTGGTGGACTTGTAAGTATGTATGACCACTATGGAAATCAATCTGGCGATATCTAAAACAGATGGAAATCGAGTTACCATACAACCCAGCAATCCCCTTTCTGGGCATATACCCAGAAGAGGCAAGAAACAAACCAAGGTCAGACATCTGTGCTCCAATATTCATTGCGGCACAGTTCACAATTGCAAGGAGTTGGAAGCAACCCAAATTTCCTTCAACTGATCATTGGATTAAAATCTGTTGGGTATACATACAACGGAGTACTACGCATTGATAAAAAGCAGTGATGAACGTATTAAGCACATAGTGGCATGGTAAGAACTGGAGGAAATCCTGCTAAGTGAAGTAAGTCATGTACAAAAGGACAAATACAACATGAGCCCGCTGAGGTAAGCATTAAATAAAAAAATGTAAAAGGGGCATAGGGAAAAAGCTACTGTATACAAATATTCTTGGGGTGAGGACTGTGTAGTATGGCAGGAATCAAATCAAATCCAGGGATGCACACGGTAGACAACAGGGGAGAAGGTGTGGAAAGGAAATAAAAAAAGATGAAAATAAGGAAGAGATGTGTGGCGGAGGTATGGGGCGCTGACCCATCCAAGGGGAGGTTATTGTTTATGTCTCCACAGGAAAAGAGGTACCAGACTTCGACCCAGTGCCCCAAGGTGTGGGTGCGGCATTCCGGCATGTTGTGGTGAGCCAGTGTAGAGGTCTGGGGGGGCTGGCCCTGGTACCAAATACTGGGTGGACGCCTGCCCCTCCCCCAGAAGAATTCATTTTAAGGGACAGCATTGAGTCTGCAGCTCCAGGAGAGGGACATATCTGGTCCAAGCACACGGGAGTGAATGAAGGGTGCCCAGTGGGAGACAGTGGAGCACATCCTGGCACACTAGCCCCTGAGGACAATGACCACAATTAGAGCAGCCAGTCCACAGAGAGGAACACATGACCAGCTCCATTATGAGACATGGTGACCCTCACTGACCCATGACCCTGCGGGAGACAGCACAGGAGAGACAGTGTGGGAATTGGCCCCGATCTGATCCCACCACACCAAGGCAAAGCACTGGGGGAGTGTAGCGGAACAGCAAGGGAATGGAGCGGCAAGGTCCCGAGGGAATGCTGAAAGTGGACTTTGGGGCCAGGGCGTGGTGCCCCACAAACTGGACTGGAAAACTCTCCTAAAAGCCAAGAAACATTACTTGAACTAACTACAAATAAATGATAACTTTATGCATAAATGATTCTAAATATATCGTACATACCATAGCTGATAAACTGAAAAATGTTTTCGGCTACATTTCAGGACAAAATATTAACTTTGTACTTCAATCCCTATGCATTCACTGCTAAATCGCCATCTCACAAACCATTAACCCTTATACATTAACGTGCTGAGTATCCTTACAACACACTGATAACTAGCTGAAAAGCCACTCATCCTATAGAACTTCTATTAGCACCCTGAGAATCGCCTGATGCCTCAACAAAGTTAACATGTGCTTAACAAATCCAATGGGCATGCACACTAAATCTAACCTAATGCATTCATTCCAATTCTTTGAATCAGTGTCACAACCGGGACTGTAGTCTATCAACTTAATCCTAACCTTTTGACTCTAAATGTCAAATTCAGAAACTACCTCCGAAAACTCTAATCTTTAAACAGTATCTCTACATCATTATACCTTATCATATGTGCTCCTAATCAACTCAAAACATAATCTGTTAGGCAGAAACTTTCTAAACATAATGGCTTTTAATCTGTGCAGCAACACCTGAATCTCAAATCATCAAATTAACTCTTAATTCTATCCCTTGATTCTTGTTCTTGAACCAGGAACATTGATTAATCTCAGGACTTGGCTTCTGATCTTAAGTACAGACTCTGACTCTACCACACTAAAACCCTAAGCTAAGCACCATACCTAATACACTGAAAAACTCATGCTGCTAAGTATGTGTGTGGATCTGTCTCCTCTCCCAGATTTTACCTAAATGTAAGAGACTGTGGGAGGTAGACATGCAAAATTAGGAAACACAAACAGAGCCTATGTTTACAGTTAACTTTTACAAATGGTTCGTGAAATTTGGCAAAATGAAGGGACATATAAATGTTTAAATATGACAAAAAGCTTATGACCAAGATCTACCCCAAGACACTTGTGGTCCTCTGCTTTACTGTGTCCTATACTCAAGGAGTCTTCTCTGCTTTTAGACATTTGCAGGGATGTGTCACCCAATAACCAAGGTGACCATGAGCTTACCAAGTATTTACTCACTAATTTGTAGGTCACAATGCATCCTAGTTTCTCCCTCCAATATGTAGTGAAAACATGTTTCATGAAACAAATAAATGACTGGTTGTTCTACCTTTGATCCCCTACATTCCCTCTTTCTCAGGGACCCTCATGTCACTAGAGATGGAGGTGCTATCAAATTAAAAGGACTTATATTGGAACCATGATCCACAACATTGGACTTTTTCCTCAGACTTAAGAGCTTTGAGGAAGATGCCATACACCCTTCTAACCCTGAAATATTTGGGTCTGTGACTGCTTGAGTTTCCAGTAAACCAACCACTTAACCTCACAAGACATACTTCAAGTAGAAGCTGTAGCTTCACCCATTAAGTGTAAAGATGTTATTCCCAGAGACATCCTGTGGGTCCAGTGCCAGGAACTCCCTCTCAGCGCACACTGGGCTCTCCACTCATGGAGAAGTACGTCCTCAAATAGTCACTCGTGATAACAACAGCAGTCCAACCCCATGCTGACTTAATTGGTTAAATCCTGACCAGGCACCCTGGCGTGTGGATATCTAAATATACCCTGGAATGAAAGTGAGGCCTGGATGTGGACAAATCAGCAACTAAGAAGCCATTAGTGGAGGTTTCAGAGACAGCGTGTTAGCACAGGCTGAATATCGTTGAGCTCAAATCCAGGGACTTCCGGAGGTGAAAGGTTATGTTCCTCCCTGAGCCTGTCTTACATACCTACTAGCTGAGGGTACCTGGCATGGAATAGGTCCCCATGCCCAGGTTCCAGGTACTTTTACCTTCCAGGAAGCACAAGACATCCAAGCATGGATGATCCACTGTCTTTCCACACAGCACAGCCTAATCTGAAATCCACATCTGTTCCAATTCCAGCGCCTTGTATTATCTACGTCCAGGCTCACCTGGATCCTGAGCAGGAGCTGGGAAATAAAGGAGGGAAGGCAAGAGACTGATTAAAGGGTAATCACCTGTAATTATTTCAGCATCATTATAAAATGTATGTAATTTATACTCCAGGAGACTTCCTTATTGGAATATCTGTCCTTTGGTGAGTCCAGAAAATCAGGGGTTCTCAATCTTCCTAAGGCCACGACCCTTTAATACAGTGCCTTATGTTGTGGTGGTGCCCAAACATAAAAATATTTTCAGTACTATTTCATAACTATAATTTTCTACTGTTATGCATCAGGAGAACCATGGGAAAGGGTCGTTAGACCCCTACAGGCGTCGCCACCCACAGGTTGAGAACCACTGGTCCAGATGAAGGCAGAATAAACCCGGGGTGGATTGGGTGAAGTTGCTGTGGAAGGTGTTCTTAGGAAACACTTGGCAGCTCTGGGGACACCTGACACACACAGACACACATGCACACAGGTGAACACATGAAAATATTATCAAACAAGAATCAAAAATGTATGCAGAGAAAATTCAAAAGTCATGTGAAGTAAGAGACCATGAATAATATTTAATATAAAATTAGGGCTCACCCAAAACCCAGAGCTTAGCATCGTGATCTGCGTGTTTGTTGCATTATAAAATGTAATACTTGGCGACACTTTTTTTTCTGTTAATCTCATTTATCAAACAAGGTTTTTTCATTAGTAAATGAACTCTTGTCAAACTTCATTGTGCATTATTCAACCATAACCACCCATTATATCTTATAAATTCTCTCTCTCTCTGTCTCACCTCTCACTATTTATTTCTCCATTCAGTGTCGACTGCTTAAATTTTTTAACGTTTGTAATTTGTGAATACCAAGAGGGCATTACACCATCGTCACAGGGTATAATTACCAATGAAAGCAAATTAATTAATTATAAAGATTGTTTACCTTAATTATATCTTAATTATGTGTGTCTTATTTGGAGATATTAGAATGAATGGGATTAAGAATGAATGGTAATTTTTTTATCACCATTATTTGCAAAAATCTGCCCGGGCACACAGAGAAGACAGTAAGGTCAACATTAGCTTGAGAAATGATGTCCACTCGCTGAAAAGTACATCGTTAGAGGACCATACTGGGGATACATGGTGTGGAGTGAGCCTGGTCTGACACCCACCTCCCTCCACAGTGGGGTGAACCAATAAGGGAACAGAATATGTCGGCAACAGGAGCCAAACCACGTCATAAAGCCCCTGAGGAGCCGCAAAAATAGACTTCAGGCTAGGAGGGGCATTCCCAGAAAACCCCCAGGACCGGTGGTGAGATAGTCATAAAGGTCACTGGACAGACCTGGGATTATGTATATTTTTAGGTTTGGGGTTTTTTTGGCTAGTTCCCCCCCCACTCCTTTTTTTAATTCAATCTTTTGTTTCAGCTTTTGTTGTTTTGCCTACCCATATAGTCAAGGGAAGAACTGGACCAATGGTTCTGGACAATGGTTCTGGAGGGCCTTGGGGAAAGAGAGGGAGGGGGGAGGGAGTGGTGATCAAACAATTCCATAGGTAGGGGAACAACTAGGGAATTAAATCAATAATGAGGAAGACTTAGAGATCCTGGGGATGTTGGAGCAATAGCAATTTAGCTGAGAGGCATTACTAAGAGGCAGAAAAGGGGTGAGTGTGATGGTAGGACAGGGAGAATTTAAAACGAAATAGAGGAAAGATCTAGGAAGCAAAGCTATGGATAGAAGTATAAACATAAGGGTGTACATATATAAATATAGTAATTCATAAAATAGAGGTATTGACCTATGTACATATATTTGTATGGCCATACATTGAGGAAGTGAATGGACTTTGGGCTTCTGCTCCAGCCTTCCCTCAACACAAGAACACTGTGTTCTAACAACACGGTATTTTACTATATTGTTATTTAAGTTCATGTTAATTTGGTACAAACATAACTATGGTTGAGAGAGAACAATAAATAACACATTCTATGAGCCAAGTAATATTCTGATACAGTTTCAGATAATGATACTTCAAGAAAACGGTAGACCAACATTGATAATGGAGCTACATGAAAAAGTTTTTTTTAATATTAGGAACTGAGTCAGGCAACATTTAACATGTTGTCTGACTAAGTTCTCAAAAACTTGAACTTAAATAATAAGACAAGAAAATGGTATTTATTCATAACTACCAGAATCTGCACCTTTAAAAGTCTTACCATTAGGCTAGAAGTGTCTCATGGAATTTTATTTATTTTATTTTTTATTAAATAGTTTATTGGAGGCCCTTACATCTCTGATCACAATTCATATATTCATACATTGTTGCAAGCAGATTTGTACAGGAATTAACAAGACTAACAATAGCATTGACCACACATGCTAATGATCCTGAGAAGTGAGGATGGTAACCTGTTGTCTCATGTACTTTGAATATGTTATCAGGAGACATCCATCTTGGGAAAATGATATCATGCCTGGTAAAGTAAAAGGGCAATTGAAATGGAAAGAGCCTTATGAGGAACTGGATCATTGGCTGCAGCAATGGGCTGAAACATAAAATCCACCCTGAGATGGACCAGGACTTGGGAGTGTTTCATCTGATTGTTCCTAGGTTCTCGGTGAGCTGGAACCTACTTGAGGCAACTTACAACAACAACAACACACTATCCATTTTGTCCAAGATGTTTCTGTTTCCATTCTTTCCCATCAACTAAATCCTGTCCTTGATCTTACTTATATGACTGGTTAGCCTAGCAGGGGGTGAGTTAAGTTCCAGACATGAAAGTGACCAAAGGCCATTTACTTGAGGGTCTCTTTTGTGAGTTGGGTCCACATTTTCCTCCCACTCTATGCAGGAATTTCTAATGGGATTCCTTTTGGAGCACTTGGTAGCAGTGACTGGGCACATCTCGTTCTGCTGATCAATCACTAACTTTAGGTGAACATCCCAATGGGAAATAGCTTGTATAACCGAGGGAACCTTTTGGACTCTAGTTGCATGCTATTGTGGGTGGATCTACAATGAATGAACAAACCCCTGTTTTTGAAGAGGGTATAGGTTGGATTGCTAACTTTAAGACTAGCAGTTTGGAACCACCTATAACACCACAGGAGAACGTATGAGCGTTCTACTCCAGCAAAGATTTTCATTCTTGGAAACTCACCAGGGAAGTTCTCCCCTGTCCTATAGTATCTATGTGAGTCTGCATTGACTCGATGACAATGAGGCTTTTATGGTGGGGGCGTGGGAAATTATTGATTTATCCATGGAAACAGGAAACCTCACATGAAAGCAGATGTAGTAGCTACATAGTTTCATTTCAACTTGGTAACTAAGTCCAGGTGTAGAGGTTAACCTGTCAATCAGATCACAACCTGATGAGGCTTCCTGGTGGGCATGACCTTTTCATGTAGATTCTGGGAAATTCACTCTTTTTCCCTGGAGCTTTGCTACCCTCTCTTTCTGCTTCACCTTCCTGCTCTTGAGTCACTTGGAGAGCTGGAAGAGCCACACAGAGACCCATGCCAGCACTAAATGCTTCTACCACCATTGGATACACAAGACTTTTCACCCACTGGCCTATGGTCTTCCTGCATTCGTCATCATTGCATGTGCTGTGTGAGTCTGAAGAGGAAATTATGGACTAGTATCAGACATATGGGCTAATATCGGAATTTAGAGTTGATCTGGACTGGGATGAAATGTTTTCTTGTTATCTATTAGTCATTGATGTAAGTCTATTTCTTACACATATTTGAATGACCGTGAATTTGTTTCTCTAGTCTACCCAGTATAACACAGCAAGTATTTCCAGAGAAGTCACCCTTTAGTTGCAAAATCTAGGCTAAGTTTCCCCAGATCTAAGGATAAGGTGGCTCCAGCAGAACTGGGAACATAAATCAGTTTAATTCAGAAAATATTGGCTGAAAAGTGATGTTTGTGGATTCCTGAAAAAGTCAGGTGACAGTTTTCTGTATAGTGTGGGGAACCATCTGACCATATTGGGAAACGTAACAGAGTGATACAATTGTCCTATCTCCATTTTGAGCCAGCAACTTTGGAATCTGACTTGAACTTTCATAAAGGAATTCCCAAATATAACAGGCATGAAAGAAGCACAATCTTTAGGGATGCATGTTAATCGGGAAATGGTTCACTTTGATCTTTCCCAAAAACACTTTTTCTGAGAGTCCCGGCAGCCCAGAGTTACTTGCAGCAAGGAAATTTAAATTTCAGATCACTCAACTTGGTAAAGTCTTTCCCACTCTCCATACACGACCTCTTGGACCGATAGAAACTTGAGTGAGTGATACATTAAATTAGCAGAGTGCATGAATAATTATTAGCATCATAGAAGAACATAACTCTCATGTTTAACTGTCCCCAAAGCTTCCCGGTGAAATCAAACAAGAAGGTAGTCCAAATTCCAGCTCTAAGGACAGGCAAGTTTAACAACCATTCTCCCATCCACATTCCTTCATTCTCTTGTCACTGCTCCTGCTTAAGGTTTATTTTTAAATTTTGTTAAACTGACATATAACTTACCTAGACGTGCATGCCAGTAGGTACTTCTCTTTTCCCAAAAATCAGTCATACACGACAGTGCTTTAGGTCAAAGAATGGACCATCACTGTAAAGGTTAAACAAGGACCCTAAGTTCTTGCTTCAGACCCATTGACACCTTGGCAGGATTAGATAGTTGGGAGTTCGGAGTTAGTTAGGAGGATGCACATCCGGGGAATCTGATCACAGGCTAACACCCCCAACGTACATTGTTCTATTTCACCCATGTCACCCATACACGCTCTCTGCTATGGGGGAGAGTACTGGAGCCTCGGCCATTGTTATCTGAGTCTCAGTGGCAGCTGTGGGCCCCTTGGCTTGGACCTCTCCCTGGCTCCTCCCTGAGCCCCGCCCCAGACGCACCAGGCCCCGCCCACCCTCACCAGGCACCTGTGTTGGTGCCTCAGCAGAAATGGGCGGGGCAATAGCTGCCCTGAGGGGAGTGAAGGCAGAGATCCTACTCCTCCCTGACCCCGCTAGCTCCTCCCCCTCCGGTTCACGCTCAGAAAGGGCCGGAAGTGGCGGTGTCTTAGCCAAAACTGCCGCTCACCGCGAGGATCCTGCTGTCCCATGCTCTGCTTGCTGTGCCAGAGAAGCGCCCACAGCCTGAGCACCCTGTTGCCGGCACTCCCAGGTGGGAGGCTCTGGTCTCCGGGACATGTATGTGGGCGGAGGCTGTTTTAGTCCAGCTGACTAGGGTGCAAGTGCCCTTTCTCTCCCCCAGGAACCCTGCCAGCGCTTCTCTTGGTGAGAGGTGGTCGGGTGTCCCCGAGGCCGGTCCTATTTCCCCACTTTCGGATTGGTTGGGGTTCATGGTGGGAGTCCCTGTTGGAGAAAGGGGATTCTGACTGGGGTTTGGGCCTTCGGGGTTCCCCGATTCTCTCTTTGCGGGTCTCCTAACCCCCTCCCTTGTTTCCTTCCACACAGCGACGCCTCCTCCCGAGACTCCATGCGCCTCCTCAGCTCAAAGGTGAGCCCCGGGGTCCTGTTCAGCTGACCTCCCTGTGGACCCGACCAGAGTCTGTGCTTGGATCAAGATCTCTTGCTGGTCCGTGACAGAAACGTCTTCCCTGGCTTTAAAATATTGGTGGCAGCCCTTTCTTCTTACTACTTGTTTGGATTTTTATCTATATATTACTATGGTTTTAAAAATCATTCCCATTTCATTTCCTTTCTATTCTTTATTGTTTCTGTTGGGTTTAGTTTGTGAAGCACAGAAGGAGTGAATGCCTAGAGATGAAATAACATGCAAGGATCTGCAAGGATGTCTGGGTGGGTTTGGGGTGGGTGGTTGGCGGAGTTGGGGAGGGTGAGGGGACTTGGGGAGTAAGAATGAAGGATTGAGGGGACTGAACACTAGAACTGAAGGTGACTAAAAAGTCTTTTTAAAGGCGATTTAATCATAGTGGGAAAATAGACAATGTGAAATCGATTGTGGTAATGATTGTGGAATGCTTAAAATGGCTGAATTACGGAATTGTGGGATTATGTGGATTAAGTGCCCCCCAAAAGTGTTAAAAGGAAGAGGATCTCCATCACAAAAGCAATCTAACTAAACTATGCACAGAAGAATTAAAAAAAAACTGAAACAAAGCAAAAAAAACAAGGTAATGCTAAGGTGTTCAACCTCTATTTGGGGGATGAAACTGGAAGTGACCTTGAAATGGACCCTTGGGTTTTGAATGTTGTGAGGCTGAAGGACAATTTATTTGGGGCTGGTGTAGTGGGCGTTGGCCCTGGGGCCCTCGGCCAAGGCGCCTCTGCCAGCTGTCCAGGCAACAGCAGGCACATTGTCGCCAGGATGTCCCAGGCTGTGATGGTGGAGCAGTTTGGAATGTGCCAGTTGAGATGCCTGGTAGGCGATGCGCCCAAAGGTGTCTTTGATCAATGAGTGCACAACGCTCATGGCCATGAACGAGATGCTGGAGTCTGAGTGGACCTACTGGAGCACCTTGTGCACCTAACACCCAGTAGGTCTCCTTGCTGCTGCACTGGCATTTCTTGCTGTGCTCCCTCTGAGCCTTAGCTGCAGCCTCCTTAGGGCCCGTCCCTGGAGCAGGCAGGAAGTTAGTAGGGTCAGGTGGGTTGTTTGACTGGGACGGTACACCTGGTAAACGTAATGTAGGTGTCCTAAGGCGAGCTGAGGGAGGACAGAAACCTCCCCTGGCGCAGAAATTGTTAAAGGTCACTGGATCTTGATTTTCAGTAGGAATATAGACCATGAAAGCAGGACCTCTACATCCTTCTGACCTTTTGGGTTTTCAGCAGGAAGTGTTGGAAAAGTTACCACAGGGATAACTGGCTTGTGGTGGCCAAGTGTTCATAGTGATGTCACTTTTTAATCCTTCAATGTCGGATGATTTGATCTAATCTTCCTTGTAAGATGTGGGTGGAGGGTTGAGGGGCAGGGGTAGAGGAGAGAGGAGGGAGGACAGAGGAGCAGAAGGAGGAGAGAGGGAGAGATTGGAGCTGCCTCCACACTCCCTGATGGCCCCGAGCCTGGAACCCCGGGCTGCCACCTCCCTGACAAGGCGGGTAGGCCAGCCACTGAGTGGGGACTTAATTGTTTTTCTCGACACTATGTAGGTGGTCAACTAGGAGATCCTGTTAGGAAAACGGGTTGGAGATGCTCACATTGTACACTTGTGTGTCAACTTGTCGGTTGGATCCCTGGTCCGCTGTCGGCGCTCTCCCACCCTGGGGTCCCCAGGCTCTCCTTCCTGTTCTCACAAACTTGAATAGTTGAGTTGTTTTCCATTTTACTTTCTTAGATCTTATCTTTGTTACAAAATGTTTCACACACAAAAAAATCTATTTTCAATTTCATTATTTTATTTACGTGATTTTAGTGTGTACATAAGTGTATGTGTGTGTACCACACACGTTTATTTAGTATCCTTTTGTATCACCACTAAGGAGATTGACCAGTAGTTTTGTTCGGGCAAAATGTGTGCTACCTGCTAAGTGCATATATAAATCTTGTACTGCTTCTGCCCATTTTAGCCCTGCAGGCAGACTGGCAGGCTCTCTATGCTCTCTGGCAAACAGCATCACCTCCTCCTCCTCTTGTGTTTTAGAAGGGTATAGGTGAGTTTGAAAAATGGTCCGCATCTTAATATGTAAGGGTTAATGGTTTGGGAGTTGGAGATTAGCAGTTAATCATTAGGGATTTAAGTACCAAGTATTTTTTGTGTGTTGAAATGTTGCATAAAACATTTTTACATTTACTAGCTATAGTATTTATGACCTATTTGGCAACTTTAAAAAAATTTAATAAATCTTTTTATTGGGGGTTATACAACTCTTATCACAATCCATAAATACATCAATTGATTAAAGCACCCTTATACATTCGTTGCCCTCATCATTCTCAAAATTCTCCTTCCACTTGGGTTCCTGGAATCAGCTCGTTTTCCTTTTTATCCCTTCCCTTCCCACTCTCCCCTCCCCCATGAACCCTTAATAGTTTATAATTGATTATTTTTTTCTTATCTTACACTTTCCGGCCTCTCCCTTCACCCACCTTCCCATTACCCATCCCCCAGAGATGTGAGGAAAGTGATCACACAATGATGGTTTTTGTTCTTGGTGTCTGCCACCTGGTCTGTTCAACACCTTGTATTCGCTTAAGCTGCGCACTTCTTCTCTGTGGGCTTTGTTGCTTCCGAGCTTGATGGCCGCTTGTTTGCCCTCAATTGGCAACTTTTTTACATGACATCTTCAATTTATGATGAATAAGGAATTTTCATTTCTTCTTTTTGGAAGTCATTTTTCTTCCTTTTACTAATTCTTTTTTTCTGATAAATCTAGCTAGTATAATTTTTAATATGAGTGGTGAAAATGGACATGTATGTTTATCCTGATTCTGAGATGGGGTGAACTTTTTTCTCTTTCTCCTACATGTGACGTTTGCAATTTTTTTTCAAGAATGTATATTAGCATATTGGGTTTGACCTATTTCATGTTAGATTTGTAGTTGTTTTGTTTTAAACATGAAAAGCTTTTTACTTTATTTATTATTCATTCTGTGTCTACTTAGATAATTGACATTTTCCCCATCGCTAGGCATATTTGAGTATTTATTTTCTTGTGTTAAATCAATTGTGGGATGAATTAGAATTAATTTGATACATACTTAATTTAATATATTGTCTGACTCAGTTTCCTATTTTTAAAATAACTTTTTCATTCAGATCCATTATCAATACTGGTCTACAGTTTTGTTAAAGTATCATCATCTGACATTGGCATCAGGTTATTTCTTGTCTCATAGAAAGTGTTACTAAGTGCTCTCTAAAAACTATTGTTATGTTGGAACCCAATAAGTTGAACTTAAGCAACAAAACAGTAAAAAAGTGCTTATTAATTTTATGTGAATACTCTAGCTGCCAGAATTTTTAGTTTTCATCTATCTTACAGTTATGCTGGAAGTTTCTCATGAAATTTTATTTGATTCAATTGATTATAGACCTTCTAAGCATGCTGAAATCCAGTGAATAATTATTGTCAGTCCCTTGCTCTGCTGGATCCTCTGAACTTCCAGCCGAACCCTCAGTGTACAGGACTACATGATTTACAGTTTCCTAGAAAGACAAATAGCTGCTCACCACTTAGTGAGTGTGCTGCCCTTAGACTAGAGCCCATGTTCATGAAAATACTCTGCCATCTGGCATGCTGTGAGGCTTTTAGAGAACTGCCTTCAGCTCGCCAAAAGAATGTATTAATGAGGTGTATGAATGCCTCAGTGATTTTGTTGTCACCTTGTTTGTTCCAATTTTTTTAACTGAAGAAACCTCTTCCCTTTTTTAATGAGAGAAATAATATCTTCTGTAAACATAACAACACACTAATGCCTTTGTGTTTGTGCTGGGTGTATATTTGTGGTTTCTGAGACTGTTGTCATGTCAGCTCTCATTGAGTCAGTGCCATCTCCCCGGGACCCATTGCACAACAGAACAAAACACTGTACTCTCCTGTGCCATCCTCACAATTGAGGATGAACGCATGTTTTTAATAAAGTAATTAATTAATTTATTTTAACTCATTTTATTTGGGTCTTGTATAGCTTGTATTACAATCCATGCATACATCCATTGTGTTAAGCACATTTGTACATATGTTGCTATCATCCTTTTCAAAACATTTTTTTTCTACTTGAGCGCTGTATCAGCTCATTTTATTCTTCCCTCATGAAGCCCTGATAATTTATAATTTTTTTTGCTTTTTCATGTCTTATACGGTCTGATGTCTCCCTTCACCCACTTTTCTGTTGTCCATCCCCTGAGAAGGGGTTATATGTAGATCATTGTGTTCATTTCGCCCTTCACCCCTTACCTACCCCTTACTCTCCTGGTATTGCTACTATGATTATTGGTACTGATGGGTTTATCTGCCCTTGATTCCATGTGTTTTTAGGTCTTTTCGGTACCCGTGTGCATTCTCTAGTCTATCCATTTTCATACAGTAGATTTGGGGTCATGATAATGGGGTGGGGGGAGCACTAAAGAACTAGAGAAAAATTGTATGTTTCATAGGTGCTATACTGAACCCTAACTGGCTCATCCTTGTGACCCATTCTGATAGGTTGGTTTATTGTGCCAACCTGGCCAATAGGAACATGGTATTAATAATGTTGCAGTTTGATTGGAGGGCAAAGAGATAAATGGCTAGGCAAACCCTGCCTCTCTCTCTTGCTCTCTTCTCATCAGATCAGGGTGCGCCTGCTAGTTCTCTGCCACAACTTGTGAGCTACACTAACCATTGGACTGCCAACCTGTGGATCATGTCGCTAGAGCTTGAGGTTCCCTTGAGAACTGCTTCATCATGTTGCTGGTGTATGCATCACTTGAGTTTGGGACTGTTGGATCCTATTGTCTTTCTCTCTGTTGATGATCTGCCCTTTGTTTGCTGCCTGTGTCCAGACTGCCTGCATTGCCGTACATAAGAGTCACCTGTCTGCTTCCTTGACCGTGGACCCAGTGGCCCTCATGAGTTGAAGGATTTCCAGTATATTAAATGTTTTACGGAAGTGAGTTGATTTGAGTACTGTGTACACCTGTGTGAACAAATTAGCTGCTATATTCTTTTGTGCTTTATATGTCTATCCATTATATAGAATATATAATAATATATAATGATTTTATATAATATATGTAATAGATATATGTATGCACATATCTATATATATCCATACGTGTCCTGGTTTTATTTCTTTATAACACACCCTTCTGTAAGGGGGTGTCCAATTGCCTACAGATGGGCTTTGGGTCTCACTCCACACTACCTCTTTTTCAAATTGATAGGATTTTTTGTTCTGTGTCTCTGATGCCAGATACCTGATCCTATTGACACCTCATGATCACACGGGTTTGTGTGCTTCTTCCATGTGGACTTTGTAGCTTCTCAGTTTGATGGCCTTTAGGACCCCAGACACTATATCTTTTGATAGCCAGGCATCATCAACTTTCTGCACCATATTTGCTTCGGCACCATATTTGCTTCTACACCATTTTGTTTTAATCGATTGTGTCTGGAAGCTGAGCATCACGGAATGCCAGGTTACTAGAACAAAGTCTTCTTTCATTGAGAGAGTACTGCGAGTAAAGGTCCAATGTCTATCTGCTACTTTAATACTTAAAATTTAAATATATGTACATAGATCTATTACCCTTTCGTCATATATATGTGTACATAAGTAAATGACTATTTAGAACTCTATAAATGCCCTTTGTCTCCTAGTTTTTCCTCTATTTCCTTTTACTTTCCTCTTGTCCCACTATCAAGTTTGCCCTTCATCAGTTTTCAGTAAATTCCTCTCATTACGTTGCCCTTGATCACGCCCTACCAGACATCCTACACTCTCCTCAACATCGATTTTAGATCACTTGTTGTGCCCTTGACCCCAGGCTTACACCCACTTCCTTTCCCCCGCTTCCCTGTTTCCTTTATCCCCCCCAGAAACATCAGCCCCATTGTTGTCTCCTCTGGTGTGTTTATCCTGCCTATCTTTTCTAGATAGACATGCGGAGACAATAATAAGCACAGAAACAAGACAGAGCAAAAGAACAACAACAAAAGGAAACAACCACTGGAAAAAAAGAGAAAAGACTAGAAATCACTCCAGATTTGTTAGTTGATCATTAGGAGTATTTTACTGTTGGTTGAGTGCGATGTGGTTCCATGCCTTGGCCACACAGTCTATATTTTTGTGTTTCCCGGGCACTTCATTGCTTTGCTCCTCTTGCTGCTCTGTTGCATGCCCTTAGAGTTTTGCCCCAGTGTGGTGAAGTCAGATCGAGCACATTTCCCACACTGTGCCACTAGTGTTGTCCCTCATAGCGCTATGGGTCATTGAGGGATGCCGTGTCTTGTGGTTGGGATGGCCCTATGGTCCTCTCTGTGCATTGGCCAATTTGAGCAGGAATATCATTCTTGGGGTTTGGTGGGCCATGAGGTGAGGGAGAACCATTTGTCGCGGTCACTTTGTTAATCCATTTGGAAGAGGGATTCATGTTTTTCACTGCCCTTCATCTTTACCAAAAAAAATATCTTTTTCAAGGAATGATCTTTTCTGATATATGTCCAAAGTATATAATATGAACTCTCACCATCCTTACCTCTAAGTAGCACTCTGACATTACTTCTTCCAAAACAGACTTGTTTGTCCTTTGCATGTCCATGGTAGGTGGGATATTCTTGTCCAGAACTACAATTCTAATACATTCATTCTTCTGCAGCCTTCCTTTGTCCATCTTTCAAATGCACATGAATCAATTGACAATAGCATGCTTTGGTCAGGTAAACCCAGTCCTCGAGGTAATATCTTTTCCTTTTAGTACTCTAAAGAGGCATTGTTCAGCAGATTTATCTAATGCAATGATTGATCTCTTGACTGTTAGACTTTCAGTATTCAGGGTTTTTGTTTGGTCTTTTTTCTATAAGCCAACCATTTTTTTCTGGAAGGAGTTAAAATTTACTCAAGCTTTAGATTAAGAATTTTGATCAAGGAGGGGCTGTCAGAGCCAGCTCAAGAGTCAAACAGTCCTGAAAGAGGGAGAATGAGTATTGGGCAAAAAGGAGAGACTAAAAGTATTGGGAGGGCAACAGTGAATACTGAAGCCTCGAGTTTGTTTTACATACTCCTTTTATCCATGCAGAAACAACCCGGGGTTTATTATCTCATTGTTAAGCAAGCACATTTGATACACATAGCAATTCTATCTTCTGCCAAGCCAGACATCCCTGAGAAAATTAAACAACCTATCTTCCCAGGTTTTGCATACTTTCTTGTTCTTGTTCTTTTTTTTTTTTTGTTCTTGTTCTTAACAGTATGTTCAAAACGTAAAGTCACAGAAGAAATCAGCAAACACTGACACATAGGTCATGAGACTTCTGAGCCATTTCAAAGCTGAGTCTTTATGGCCTTCAACATCCTCCCCTTTTTTATTTACTGAAGACGTCTTTACTCAAAACATGTGTCTTAGGTTGTCAAGTCCTGAAATCGCCCTTACCCGTCATCAGTCACAGTCTGCAGGAGACTATGACCTGTCTTAGGTTGGAAGACTGAGACTCGATCTTACCCGTCTGACTAACCAGCCTCTGCCTTATACTCCCGTTTGGATAGGTGGTGAAGTACGCAGGTGTACTTCATGTAACTTTGTTCCTAAGGACAATAATTCAACCATAACCTTGTGCAGTATCATAGGGAGTATGGATAAGTTAAACTATACACACACTCCCACTGCGACTAGAGACAAAATCATGTGAGGTAGGCCTCTGAGATTTCCTAATGAAGGGAAAGAATCTCGAAAATGCTGGAGCCAATCCTCAGCAACCTTGTCAACATCAAAATCAAGAGAACTTAGCATCTTTTATGGCTCATATTTCTTGATGGAGTTGTAATAAATCTAAAGACTCATTAGCATTGTGCCAAGTACCTTGAAGATGATTCCACGCGTTAATCCAGCTATACTGACTGTTACTGTACTATTTAGGTGCAACACAGATCTATGTATGTACAGTATGGCACTGTAGAGTAGACCTGGCCTTAAGCCCCTGCACCTCGTCTCCTAAATACATGACCATGTCATAAAGAGCATTTACTTTTTGTTCTAACTTCCTGTCTATATCTTCTTGAGTACTCAACACATTAGTCACATTTTTGGATAATTCATTTCCACAGTGGGCAGTTTGTATGATTTGTGAAAGTACAATTGCTGCAGTAGTAGCAGTAGCAACTAAACTTAATATAGTTAAAATACTTGTTATAAGCGAACCTGCAAAACGCGTAAATCTGGTTAATGCTTTTTCAATCTCTTCTAATACCTGTAACCCTCTTTCTGAATACCAAGGCCCAGTAATATTCACTTGCAGCATAACAAAAGAAGGTTGATACAAAATGGCGATGACAATACCTTCAGGGGACCAGGTAATACAATTAGAAAAACTGCATTTATTACAAGACCTGTTAAACTTAGAATCATCATGCTCTATAGTAATATTCCCTGCCAAAAGTACATAAGGCGAAGATACATAGGCAGTAACATTTCCCTGCGGTCTGGGGGAAGGGCCCATAAGCTTCATGTCCCCCTAAGCAGCCCCTATTTTCCACCACTGAGTTTACGGAAAACCCGAGTCTGACCAACAAAGTCCTGCAGATAGCCCCTTATCCCATTTGGCAGTATTTTTTTTGAGTATTGTCCTGGTTGCCAGAACAATCAATGATACATCTCTCTTTTGTGATGTTATACCAGATGGGCTTGTCCTTGAGACACGATTTCCACAATACGGTTTTATTATTCTTTTGGATCTCTAGTCTACATGAGGAAAAAGACTGCAGAGTGGGTGAAATAACATTTCCTTCACTTTGTACAGGGAGGGCGTGAGTCATTAACCCACATCTTGATTTCCAGACCTTCCCAGACAGCAGGAAGTAAGAGTGGTGGATCAGAAACTTAACCCTAGTACTTCTCACTGAGCCATGTCCCCAGAAGCACTCTTAGGCAAATTACCATCTGCATGGTTTGCAAACTGCACCAAGCATTCAGGCAGCCCCCATGCTCCATCAGCATCCTGCGTAAAAACCCAAACATGCCCTCCTCCCCATATTAATAGCATGTTGGGGCCATTCCTCCAGGCAAAACAAGCCAATGATATCACTTCATAGGCTCTTGAAGTTTGTGGAAGGGACATTAAAGGCAAATCTTTTACAATCATTTGGATCCAAGGGTATGGTATAAAAACAATTTTTTAAATCTAAAATGATCTTGTATGTATTGGCTGGAATAGCAGAGGGCGAAGGGAGCCCAGGCTGCAGGGCTCCCATAATTTCCATAGTATCATTAACCCTCCTTTACTGTTTTTCCTTACAAAGCAGCTGCTATCGCAAGCCCCTGAGTAAAGGAAGGTCCAATGTCCGAGCATAGTCTGATATAATCGGACAGGTTGCCCTTTTTTCTAAATGGTCTCAGGGCTGCCTGGCAGGAAGTATTTGCATTTTCAAAAGCCAATTGTTTCCATTCTGTGGGGGGAAGCACCGGGACGGAAAGTGTATCTAATAAAGATTGAGTAAAATGGGCGGTCGGGACATATTGGGCACAAGCAACCTTGAGTTCTTTTAGCTGTTTGAAAGGAATAGGAGTAAGACCTCTCCAATAGTTTGTGTTGTTTTTCATTAGTTAACATTATTTAGAGAGCTTGAACCCCATTCTCTGGGCAAAGATGATGGAAGATAAGTCATCCCTTTCCTTGGTCCATCTCATTTACCTTTAAACTTCTGCATTCACGTTGGCTTTTGGCATCACCCATGTACCTACAACTAGACATCCTTTGAGTGTAGCATGCATTCTTTTACAAAGGCTTTATCATTGCCATCCGTAAACACAAGAGCTGCAGAGAGGAGAAAATAAACATCCCTCCGGGCCTCTTTCCAAGTTAAGCATGTCCCTGCATTGACTACTTCACCTCTAGGATTTGCTGTTCATGTCCTTTTGTTTCTTATTGTCCACTTCAAAAAGAAGTTTCACTGATTAGCGTACTCTGCTGTGCATATTACTATGGGCCTATAACGGATTCCCCCAAGCTTAGTAATTTCTTAACACTCAATAAATTATTTTATTCAAGGAGATGTGAGCTCATAAAGTTTGATGAAGAGCTCACATGGGTTGGAGTGAACACACACAAGCAGGAATCTCACATAATAACATTTGTATTTTAACAGTCATATTAACATACACAAGCCTACTATGAACAAATCAGCACATATACTAGAACTAACAGATCTTCATTCAATACCCTCACATTAGTAAATACACATGCATTTACTTAAGAAAAAAACCACAAGGACACACTAAAATATACTAGAATTATAATAATAAAATCAATGCAGAACAGACTACAAGTTCTGTCACATAGTATATATAACATCTTAGGGCAAAGAGTAGTTCATGTGTACTAGCACACACAAAAACTCGGACAAAGTGCACACCAGAAAATACACTGAGCTACAAGAATGTGGAGGTGTGTGGCAGAGACATTTTCTCTGCCGGTAGAGGAAATAGGTACTTCATTGAACTAATCCTCCTTAGGCTCCTCTACATTTCTCCCCTGAGGGTCCCTGTTATCTGTGGGCTTGAGTGAGCCCCGTCCTCTCCCTGTGTGGGTGTTTGTGTCTGGGTTCCCATAGCCTTTCCCCCTGTGTGTGTCTGAATCAGAAACCATTGCTTCAGCATAAACAGAGACAATGGGTAGCAAGCGTCACTAAGGACAGGCCACAAGTTTAGACCCAGATGTCTCCACAATTATTTTCTCAGACATAGAGAACACGAGTCAACCACCTCCCACAGTGCACAGGGAATAATGCAGACAGACACCTCCAGAGACCCGACCATGCACGTTAATAGAGCCATGAGCTCAGGGCATTTAAAATCATTCATTGCACTCATGAATCTGTACATGACTGTATTTTGTTGTCAACAGATTTTGCGTCACAGATAGTGTGAGAATGATAATCTCTTTCTCACAAAGGAAATTGGGGCATATAGGATGCTAATGAAGGTCAGCGTCACTTTTAATATTAGTACTGCAAACAGAGAATGATAGTTCTTTCTTTCAATCTTACAGCAAGGAGAAAATTTAGAGAAAGAGAAAAAACAAAAAGGCAAAAATGTCTCTGGGGATGCTGAGAGCAAAGAAAAAAGGCCCTAATTCCTAAAGTAAATCCTCCCTGTAATCCATCTGTGCCTGTCTAGGGCTGGGTGTGTGTGCTCAGTGGATCCCCCGTGCCCCCTGCTGCCCAGTGTCTCCTCTGCAGGGAGGTTGTGTCTGGGCTCACACTGACTTCCCCTCACTGTGCTCCTTGCACAGTAATACATGGCCGTGTCCTCAGCAGTCATGGAGCTCAGCTGCAGGGAGAACTGATTCTTCGATGTGTTTCTGGTGATGGAGAGTCGGCTTTGGAAGGATGGGTTATAAATATAGTGCCCTCATAGCATATCTCTCCCATCCACTGCAGCCCCTTCCCTGTGTGCTGGCCAATCCAGTTCCAGCAGTAACCACTGCTTGTGATGGAGACACCAGAGACGGTGCAGGTGAGGGACAGCTTCTGAGAGAGCTACACCAGTCCTGGACCTGTCTCCTGAAGCTGCACCTGTGACAGGATGCCTGCAAACAAAAACGGATGGTCCCAGTCAGTCACTTGAAGTCACAACCATCCCCATAAGCTCAAGTCAGATATCTGAATCTCTCACCTTGGAGAACTGTCACCAGGCACAGGAGAACACATAGCAGTAGCATCTTTAGACCGCAGCTCTGATTCCCAAGAGATGCACAGCCCTGTCTGAAGAGAACTGATAGCTTTTCCAGCCTAAGGGTGAAATTGTACCCTAGTGTCTGAGAATAATTTGCATGTGAGGGAGCCCTGGCCTTATAAACAGAAAGTGATAGAGATCCGAATCCCCTCTTCCTTCTGATCCCATTGTAGGGTAACCCTTTGTTTGAAATCATAAGCATGTTAGTCGATAGTGAGAAGAGGGTTTCCCCAAGAGGAGTGTGGGAAACGTCAAAGGAAATCCAAGGATTTCAGAGCCCAGTTTTCCCTCCCTCCAACCCCCACATAGACCTGCTCTGCCTTGGGCTCCTGTAAGTCCTGTGCCCTAGGGAGTGGGCAGGATATAGTTTGTTGAAGCCATCAATTGGAAATTGGACCCCAAGATACCTTCAAACCTCACACTCTTCAAGATCCCTTTTTAATTTTTCTGTACACCCTGATACCTCCCAATTAACCTCCTCCTATTACTAGGTAGTTTTACTTGAGTGGAAGCAACATCTTTGAGAAACATGAACACCAGATCAGTCCCAACGAGTTAGGGTTGATAATTCCTCAAATGTCCAACTCTTCTACGAAGCCATTCAGTTCCAATTCCCACCCCATCCTCCCTTGAGGAGATCCCCTCATGCTTCTGGTTTCCGAGAATCACTGCAATGTCCAACAGAAATTCATGAAAGTGAGGAAATGAATCACGTGGTGGTGGGTTCTATTCAGTCCAAATTATGAAGGTCAGGAAAGGGTAAACCAGTCGCTAGGTCCAAAGTACACGCTCCACTCCTAGCTTTGCAGTTTATTTATGCAATATGACCTGAAATCTCTGGCAGAATGTTTCCAGTCGGCATGTCCCCTAGTAATCTTATCCAGCTAGGATTTTTCCCACCTTGGGCCATGGTCATCACCAATCCCACCACTCTTACATGCAAAACACACACTCCATCCCCGAGCCTGATGATCGAGGTCAACCTCAGTGTAAATAGAGATTCA